>NC_136383.1:90839636-91212055 GCF_965140285.1 Lepidochelys kempii
GCAGAATTTCACAAATCCTTCCCTTCAGGTAATACACTTTATCTGTCTGTCTTGGTAAATATGATAAAGAGAGGCCTATCAAAAGTTAGATTTCATACATGTAGGAAAAACAGCCTAGGTTTATGCTAACTTGAATTGTTAATTTAGTAAAATTTGGTCCTAAAGGTTTCATCTGAATATTGCAGGTAGAAAAAATGTCTTAATAAATTAATGTGCTCTCTTTCAGATCTGGCCTTGTTTATTAGGTTAATACTTCTGTTGCTGGCAGAGTGCCCGAGGCAAGCAACAGCTGGGTTCGTTGCCCCGTGTGCGTCGCGCCAATGACCACAACGGGGTGGAGAAGCAGAGAGATTTATTTGGAGCTCCAAATAGGGCGCAGGGAGACTGAGCTGTCTCAAATCCTGCCCCAGTACAGCAGATTCCAGTATACATTTTATACCTTTTCCTACTTCACTACACAAGCTTATGCAACCAATTACCTGTTGCCCCGTACAATACCGTAGCCAATCAGCTAAAGCAGCCAGTTGTGTTTTTCCTCAGTAGCATTGCCCGAGCCTTGCCTTATTTGGTCCTATTTGTTACTAGATTTTGCTAAACATTTCTGCCTTATCTATCTGTTTCCCAGGCTGAAGCTGGCCTTGGCTGGCAAGCCGTGTGCAAACCTGTTTGTTTGTGTGCTAGCTTCCTCAGTGTTATGCAGGATCACGGAGGGTTCAAGAAGCAAAGGGGCCTTGGTTTATCTGGCCCTAGAGCAGGAGGGCTTCATCGACACCTGTGGTCTTCCAACCTCCCGAGTTACCTAGTGTAGTGCCCAGTGTCCCCAACACTTATGAAGTGTGAAATACATTATGGCAATTATCTTAGGGCATGTGTAGACTTGCTGCGGGTTTTGTGTACCTGTATTAAGTGATCTGCAGCAAGTGTTACTCGAGCAGCACATACACACCACATTATCACACAATTAAGGTATTTTTTACCTCATATCATTGCAGTCACACTGCACTGTATTGTTTTCAGAATCAGTGCTAAGCATTCTGGACAGACATTCCATGGTCCATTACCATGTTGCTGTGCTGTTTGCATGCTGGGATTTTTTTTCACTGTACATTGTGGAATACCTACTCAAAGGCAATGGAATTCTGGGATGTGGGGTCAAACTGAGTAATTCCTATGATAATTCTTGCTTCATCCTATCTGGGTTTTGCAAGCCAGCCAGCACCATTTTCAAAGTGCTGTCAGGCATCATGGAGAAAACATTTCTGATAAGTACAATCCTCCTGGTGATGAATATAAACAGACTGCTGATAGCATATCTGAAGTCATGCAGTGACTTACAAACGAGGGTGGTAAGGACCTCTGAGAAAGAGGAGGCTGAAATCAGGCAGACACTTCTACATCTTTCCCTCAAGTAGCTTTACTTGATGGAGCACTGCTTTTTGTGCTTGGCCCACTACCATTCACTAGTAAGATAGTGCTGCAGACCTGAGATGACCCTTAGTCATGTCAGAACTTCAATATATTTAAAAAAAAAAAAGCCACTTTCTTACAAATCTGTGTAGAGTTCATGCTAGAGTTGCAGTGGTGGAATGCTTACATGAGAGCTGCCATCAGCGTGGAGAAGTTTGTGACTGTCGCTACTTGAATGCTTACCATCCCTGATTGCTACCGGTCAGTAGCTAATAAAGTTGGTGTTGGTAGTTCAATAGTTGGGGCTGTTATGATGGTATGTGCTGCTATCAAGAAAATTATTTTCCCCTGGGTCATAAGACTAGGCAGTGCATACACAGTTATTAACTGGTTTGTACTGTTGGGGTTCCAAATTGTATTGGGGCCATTGATGGGGCCATTGATGGGACCCTTGTGCCTATTCTTTGCTCCCAACAACAGACCTCAGAGTTGATCAACAGGTTTATTTCTCTATGGTGCTCCAAGGGCTAGTTGAATACTGTGGAATGTATTTTATATGAGAGAGTCTGGAAAGGTCCACAACTCCAGAAATCTCTAGACTATTTTATGCAAATGAAACTTCGGTACCTATGGTATCAATGGACACTGGTGGCACTCCCATTCTACCACTCATTCTGGGAGACGTAGCTTACCCTCTGCATCCTTGGCTTATCAAGCCCTTTAAGAGACATATGGGTAGGAGATGGGAACAGTTTAACTATACTGAGTATTTGTAGAACGACTGAGGAATGTGTATTTGGAAGATTGAAAGGTTAGAGGGAGGATCCTGATGTTGAGGGTGGAGGCTGATGAAAAACATCTTCCTGTTGTGATAGCTGCTTGTTGTGTTTTGCGCAGCCTTTTGTGAAAGCAAGGGAGAGACCCAAATGGATGGAGACAGTGGGTCAACAGACTTGGTGGACATTTTGAACAGCTGGATTGGAAGCCCCTATGAAATGATGCAGCTACATAGGAGCACAGAATGAGGGTGCATTGCACTCATACTTTGTGTAGGTGTCACTAGTAAAGAGTATAAGGCATTTTATGACCATTACTGAACATGTTGTCTTGTGTACATGTTCTGATGCAAGTGTACCTGTGTTATGTGATCATGCATTTGTTGAGTTTTTAGGGTGGTATGTGTGAATTGTCATATAATGCTTGTAACTTTCTTTATGTTGTGCATCTGTGGATGTTGTGACTGAGATGCTGCACAATTCAGTGAATGGGGCAAGACTCAGAACCATGAACGTAAACATATTTACAAAACTTTAGCATGAATTAATACACCAAGTTGAATGTTCTGAGCTTGAGTGGTAAAAACTGTATTCAGAATTCATAAAGCTGTTCAGTTTTTGAAGGCTTCAAAGCCATGTGCTCCAGGAGGGTTGTTAGCCTCTCAGTCACCCCCAGCAGCAGTCTGTGATTTGCTAGCCATTTCCTTGTCCTTGTAGTCCATCCTCCTTTCCCACCCCCAGCCCCCTCATGCCAGAGCTATGGGGAAAAAGAGCAAAACAAGGTATTGTCCAATTTGCAGTCTCTATTCCAACGCTTGTAAAATACAGTAGAACCTCAGTTATGAACTGACCAGTCAACCATGCGCCTCATTTAGAACTGGAAGTATTCAATCAGGCAGCAGCAGAGACCCCCCCCCCCACCTCCCCCGCCACACATGCACGCGTGCGTGTGTGCAAATACAGTACTTTGTTAAACATAAAGTACTAAAAAAGGAAAGCAGCATTTTTCTTCTGCATAGTAAAGCCTCAAAGCTGTATTAAGTCAATGTTCAGTTGTAAATTTTTGAAAGAACAACATAAAGTTTTGTTCAGAGTTATGAAGGTTTCAGAGTTATAACTTCCATTCCTGAGGTGTTCATAACTTTGAGGTTCTACTGTATTGCTTTTTCCTGAAGTTGAAGAGTCTTAACATTTCTTTCTTTATGGAAATGTCTGTGTAGCACAATTTGGGTAGTGAAATTCATGCTCATTCAAATTTAAGGGCATTAATGAAACTGTGATCCAGAAACAAGACTTTTTCTTCTTTTCTGTATATACTGCTATAATAAAAATGCCTTTCTTCAAACAGTTATGTTGTTAGCCCACATGGTGCTACCATTGGGGAGGGTAGGTGAGTGACCAGGCAGGTGAGAGACCATTAAGTGCTGTGATAGGTAAGGGGGGTATGGGATGGTACACCGCAAGCTTCAGTGCTGTTTCTGTTCACATATCTGTAGAAGTAAAGGTCTGGAGATTTTGTAGTCTCTGGTGTGGCTGTCACTTGATGGTGGGTGGGAGACAGAGAGAAGGTACACCAGTGTGGCAGCATCCTTATGAAACCTGCAACAAAGTTGTTCAATGACCTCCCTGAGCCCTCCTAGAGTACATTTCTGTTGTAATACAACATTCCATAGTTACTGGAACTGGTCCCCTCAAGAGTTTGGGTCTCTGCCTATGGTTCAGGTTGATCATCTGGCTGAGTTTCAGGGATCACCATGATTGTGTCTGCCCTGGGGTTCACCAGGTTGATGAGATTCTGGTTTGGAGGATCAATCATAGAGTCCACAACATGCTGAGGTGGAATGATATGCTTCCCAGCAAACATATTGTCTGCTGGTACTGTGCTTGGTTTCACACAGGTCTTGTAGTATTTAGTAGTCCTATACCCCAGCTGGAGCTTCTTTGCCTTACTGCGGTACTGGAGTGTCCTGGTTGTGCTCCTAGCCGGCATTTGTTGTGATAGCTGCTTGTATACCTGTGCTAAGTGACTACTGTTCAGAGGTGCCTGATCACACTCCTCTCCCCAGAGAGCATTGAAGTCCAGCATCTCCGCATGAGACCACAGGGAAGAATGAGGCATGATCTATAATTGGGAGTATGACACAGATTTAAGAACTCCACATGAGCTGGAATCCCAAAAGGCAGAACCTGGATGTATGCCAGCATTTAAATGGGGGAGGTTACATCCAGTTGGGATGACCCCAGAGCAGTATAGGGCGTGCAAGTAAACAGGATGACCCAAGCTAGCAAAGGAATGTGGGATACTAGTAGACAGAGATGGCAAATGCACATCAGTTGTTTTGAGAGGGGTGGGGTGGGGTGCGGTGCATGCACGTTTACTTTGCTGTAGGTAAATTCCCATGTCTCTGTAAACTCACTTTTTCAAGTGGCTTTAATAAAGCGCACTAAAACACCAGATTTTATTTAAAAAAAAAAAAAACTTTTGTGGACACAATGCAATTTAATGTAACCTGCAACAGATTCCAAGTGTAGGTAAGCTCCTACCTAGTTTTAGTCACTTAATAACATCCGTATAATCAGTCATTATATTGTGAAACCCAGAACTCAATATTTTATGTAGACTATTCTGTATGTTTTATTATGTATGAATTTATGTAAGAACTAGATTTGAAGATGAATTTGGCAGAAATGTTTTTTAAAAGAAGATATATTATAAAATAGCTTTGTGTACTTAAAAATAGAACTTTCATGGGCTGGATAATTTTGTTAATCACGCTTTGAAAATATAACTTAGATCCTGAGCTGCTGTTATTAGGAAAATAAGCTTCTACCTTTGTCTAGTCTGATCATTAGTAGACATTCAAAACAAGGGGTAATGTACAAATAATTCCTGACTACTGTGATATTTTCTTCATAGTCTCAGATGGGGTAAGAAACTACTTCACTAGTGTATTTATAGATCTCTAATTTTAGTTTTAAATGGTTGATTTATTTATGTCTTTAATCATATTTGCTGATTTTATTCCCAAATGTAAAAAGTGTGGAAGAAAGACAGATTTTTCTGTGCATTAGCATAATAAAATGTTAATGTGCAGAAAGTAGCTGTACAAGAATGTAATGGTTCAAAACATGGAATATTGGAGCTGTTAGTAACTCTGTTTGTAAAGCTGGGGAATGGACTTTCTGAATGATAAGTGTTATCTGTGAATGCAGATGTATATTCCTCACTGTGCACTTAATTGAAATGAAGAGCCAATTAACTGTCAAAAATAAATTTGCATTTATATATATACATTTTATCACACTTTTGTTTAAAATAATCATAGTGCTAAATTTATTACTTGTTTTGTGGCAGTTGATCAGCTCATATTCCAGTAACTGAATGGCTTATTTGGTTTTGTTATCAGTCAGTACAGTAAACATCTTTGAAATCAGCCTCCCAACAGCTGGCAGCTGACCTGCTGGTGTTTGGCACCACCCAGGTTTAGCATGACTTCATTATGTAATGTAGCTTGAGTAGTCCATCTTACTGATTCTTCAAGGAAGTTTGTACAGGCACCTGGGTGTGTTTTGTGCAGCTAGTTTCATCAGTGTTGGGAAAGTAGACGGAACAAAAAATGGAGTTTTTTAAAAAAGTTGTTCCTGCTGTCATTTCTGGAGATGTGGTGCTGGATATTGGAAGTACTATTGAAAGCTCCCCAAGGCTACTGAAGATGAGACGTGTCAGCCTGCTTTCATTAGGACAGACCATAGATGAAGAAGATCAGGCAAATTTCTCACATTCAAATTACAGCATGTATTCACATCATCAACTCGGTAAAGTAAAACTTCAGTAACTATTGTAAACTTTTTCTCTGATCTGAATTGTTTTTGAGTATTAGAAAAGGGTTTCTTCAGAAAGCAATTATGATTATGGATTTTTCTTCAGTTTTAAAGTAATCTAAAATTTAAAAAGTGTTTGAACCATTTGTTAATATTTTGTGAAATTATTTTAAGCAATCTCATAATTAAGGGTATGTTGTATGTGTATATTACATGTGCATATATGCACATGATTTTTAATTTAAGATGAACATCCATTTTCAAAATAAGGTTTTGGATCATAAAATGTGTCCCTGATTCTGCACTGGAAGATGCACAGGCTTCCATGGACTTCAGTGGGGCTCTGTATGGGTGCAGGATCGGGGCTTCTGTTCTTATACCACCTTTGGAAACTTCAGTAGCATGAAAACAAAAGAGCCAGAAGTCTCTCCCAAGGCACTCCTTTTTAAAAATCTTTCTTTTTTAAATGTGCTTACATGAATAGAGTATGGAGTATTCCAAATTTCTTAAACATAATTTACAGCGTACTGATTTTCCTGTTGTGGATAGAATGAGGGTATTTAATTGTTATACTGTAGAGTTCAATAATATTTCTTTTACATCCTTTAAAAAGCTGAACAAATTACTTTCATAAAGCTAAAAAGATTTTCCACATCACACATGCGACATGTTGATCAGTGTTTAAATTATTTTATTTATTATGCTTTTTTAAAAAGAGGTTCAATTTACTTACCCTTCTGAAACTGTTTGAAAAAGTTATGTGGTTTTGCGTTGGGTGGAAATTTAGGGGCTTGATGACACTCTCTAAAGCCCAAATGGTCTAGAACCCTGCTGTTTATCACTGATGCAGCTTCTCCCCCAGGCTCTGTCATGGCCGTTTCAATCAGCTGGAGTGCTCTCTGCCGTTTGTCTTCCAGGGGTGGCGCAGTACCCTCTGTTTGGAGGGTCCTCAGCTCTGAAATTCATCCCCAGAGCCTTTTTGACATACTGTAAAATGCTGGTTTGGCTTTTTTTAAAGTCAGGTTATCTTGTGTTGGTGGATGGAAACCAGGAAGCAATTTTGTTGGCCAAATTGTTAAAGTGTATAATACATTTGAATATACTGCTTGCTGTACACGTAACCTCATCAGCCATTGATAGCTCGTTGCACAGTAAAAATCTCTCTAGGACTCCTGTTGCCAGCGTGCTCAAAGTTCTAGCCAAACTTCATCATGTAGCTTCTGTGAAAGGATGGCTCACTATTAGTTAAGTTCTACTTTGAATGCTGATCCTGTGGGTATTCGCTGTGGGTGTTTGTGTGCTCCATGTGCCTAGGACTAGAAATTATAGCAGCATTTATTAGTCCATGTCTGGGCCCTTCATTTCTTGGAGCTATCAACTGAAGGCATAAAGGGTGGCACGGACTGATCGCCTCTCCAGTTCCTTTCTACCGCTTGTAGTCTGGGATGGTATCCTTCTGTGTCTAGCCTTCTAGCTTTTACCTGTATGTATTTTGTGTATAGTTTTTTATTAGCTATATTGATAGTAGTGAGTTCATGATTAGTAGGGATCAAGGGTTCCCCCACTGTTTGGAGCACTTAGTATGCCCAAAGCTTCTAGCACTGCCTGGCCTGCCTTCTGGTCTTCCTGGTGAGTGATCAGCACAAGAGCTGCCTGTATTACCTTGGGGAATAACAGATTCCATCAAAGTGAGAGATCTGCCACTCCTTTCCTCCTTGCACTAAGCAGTCTCATAAACTTCAGACTCCACAGGCACCTGATGGAACTCTCCATGAGGTCCCTGTCTGACCTTGGACCCTCCCACTCTCTCCCTCATTGTCTGGAGCCTCATGGTAGTGCCCATGCAGCATCAACATCTTCCAGCTTGGTATCGTCTAGATCCAAAACTCCATGAAATGGAGATATGAAGAGGGTAAGGAGAAACACCCTCCTAAAAAGTGAGAGTCAGCTTACTTTTTAAGATATCAAAGAAAAAGATTGTCCATTCCCCTCCTGTGGTAGCATCTGAGACTCCATGCCCTGGAGTGTTGTGTCCAGAGCTCATGGGGAACTCAGACTGGCACTGACTGTAGCAGGAGTTCCAGTGTTCTGAAACCATCCACTAAGGCTTTCTCATTGGTGGGTCCAGGCTGCATCTGAAAGGGCTAGACAGCAACATCCCTGGTCTACTCCTATGGAAAAAGAGGGCAAACACCTGGATCTGTTAGGGAGAAAGGTCCTTTTCATCATCTAGTCTCCTCTGCAGATAGCCAATTACCAGGCCCAAATGGCTAAATAAGATTTCCTGAACTACTCCAAGTTTGTGGAATTTACTGACAGCCTTCTGCAGCAGGACAGAGCTCATTTACAGTGTCTGATAGACAAAGGCAAATTGATAGTCAAGACCACTCTCCAGTCTGCAGCTGATGCCACTGATACCTCCTTTACAGCTATGGCTACTTTAGCAGAGCTAATTTCACAAAGCTAAAAACAATTATGACCAAATCAGCTGCGAGGAAGAATTTAATCAGAAAAATGTGTATGATAATTGGGAAATATTTAGGAACACCTTACTAGACACCAAAAAGCCACAATCCAACAATTGAGGAAGAAGGCTATGCTGGTTTAAAAACAACAGCCTGGTTTATAGGGGAAGTGAGGGCAGCAGTAAAAAAATATATATATATATATATATATATAACAAATGGAATACAGGGGAAGTTGATAGTAATGAATATAAATCAGAAATTAAGAATTATAGTAAATTTGATAAGGGAAGCCAAGGGACACAAGGAGAAATCTATGACTAGCAGAGTTAAGAACTGTAAGAAAGTTTTTTTTAAAAAAGAATCCTGACAATGGTAGTGGTCCATTGCTAGATGGAAATGGTAGAATTATCAATAATAATATAGAAAAAGCAGAAGTGTTCAATAAATATTTGTGTTCTGTATTTGGGGAAAAAACAGGTGATGCAATCGCTTCATATAGTGATAGCACTCCTTCTATTCCACTTGTATTATAGACTTTAAAATCAGAAGAGACCATTATGATCATCTAGTTTGACCTCCTGCACATTGCAGGCCACAGAACCTCACCCATCCACCCCTATCCTCCACCCATAATCCTGGGCTGAGTTACTGAAGTCCTCCAAATCATGGTTTAAAGACTTCAAGTCACAGAGAATCCACCATTTACACTAGTTTAAAACTTTCAAGTGACCCGTGCCCCATGCTACAGAGGATGGTGAAAACCCCCCAGGATCTCTGTCAATCTGAGCTGGGGGAAAATTCCTTCCCAACCCCAAATATGATGATCAGTTAGACCCTGTGGGCATGTGGGCAAGACCCATCAGCCAGACACCTGGGAAAGAATTCTCTGTAGTAACTCAGAGCCCTCCTCATTTAGTGTCCCATCACTGGCTTTTGGAGATATTTGCTGCTAGCAGTCGCAGATAGGCTACATGCCTCCCTCCCATCGCCCCCCCCCCCCCGGAGCAGGAGCATTTTCTTTATTTACATATAGTAAAAATTTTCCCAAAGCATCATTTACTTCAGAGGAGTGAACCTAGATGGGTGGGTAGCACCGATACCAGGTTTCACTAGCTTGTAAGTGATGGAAAACTTGCCCAGGTAGTGGCCAATCGTCTCTGGCTTGATTTCCACCTGATTGAAGGTTTTGCCGTTGTATATGCCAACCATGCTGCCCACCATCTTGGGGAGGATGATCATGTCACGCAGGTGAGTTTTGACTGCCTCTGGCTTCTCCATGGGAGGGGCCTCCTTCTTGGCCTTGCGAAGACGCTTCAGGAGGGAATGCTTCTTACGACGCAGGCTGCGGTTCAGACGCCTGTGCTGGCGAGCACTGTACAGCTGCATCAGCTGCTCGTAGGACATATCGAGGAGCTGATCCAGATCAACACCTCTGTAAGAGAATTTCCTAAAGCTCCGTTTCTTCTTCTGTTCAACTTCCGTCATCTTGGCAGTGTCTCTTCAGATGGCAGGCAGACTCATCAGACCATCCCCTCCATAAATTTTATCAAGCTCAGTCTTGAAGCCAGTTAGGTTTTTTGCCTCCTACTGCTTCCCTTGGAAGGCTGTTCCAGAACTTTACTCATCTGATGATTAGAAATCTTTGCCTAATTTCAAGCCTAAATTTGTTGATGGCCAGTTTATTATCCATCTGTTCTTGTGTCCACGTTGGCACTTAACTTAAATCACTCTTCTCCCTCTCTGGTATTTATTCCTCTAATGTATTTATAGAGATCAATCATATCTTCCCCTCAGCCTTCTTTTGGTTAGGCTAAAGAAGCCAAGCTCTTTGGATCACCTCTCATAAGGTAGGTTTGCTGTTTCTCTGACCATTCTAATAGCTCTTCTCTGCACCTGTTTCAGTTTGAATTAATCTTTCTTAAACATGGGAGACCAGAATTGCACACAGTATTCCGGATGAGGTGTCACCAGTTCATTGTGTAATGGTACTGACACTTCCCCCCTCTCTACTGGAAATACCTTGCCTGATGCATCCTAGGATTGAATTAGCCTTTTTCACAGCTGCATCACATTGGTGGCTCATAGTCATCCTGTAATCAACCAAAGACACCTAAGTCTTTTTCCTCCTCTGTCACTTCCAACTGATACGTCCCCAGTTTATAAAAAAATATCTTGTTGTTAGTTCCTAAATACATGACCTTGCACTTTGAACTACTATATTTCATCCTATTTCTATAACTCCAGTTTACAAGGTCATCCCAGATCTTCTTGTATGATATTCCGGGCCTTCTCCGTATTGGCAATACCTCCCAACTTTGTGTCATCCACAGATTTTGTTAGCACACCCCCAATTTTTGTGCCAAGGCCAGTAATAAAAATGTTAAATAAGATTGATCCCAAAACCGATCCCTGAGGAACTCGATTAGTAACCTCCTGCAGCCTGACAGTTCACCTTTCAGTATGACCCATTGTAGTCTCCCCATTAACCAGTTCCTTATCCACCTTTCAGTTCTCATATTATTCCCCATCTTTTTCAATTTAATAACTTCCCAGGTAGAACTGTATTAAATGTTTTACTGAAATGCAGGTAGATTAAATCTACTGCTTTCCTTTTCCTGGAGAATGTTAAAAAGAAGGCACTAAACTTAAACATTTTTAAATCGGCAGGTCCATATAACTTGCAGCCAAGAGTTTTAAAAGAGCCATCTGAGGAGCTTGCTGCACCCTTAATATTGATTTTCAATAAGTCTTGGAGCACTGGGGAAGTCCCAGAAGCCTGAAAGAAAGCTAATGCTGTGCTAATTTTTAAAATGGGTAAACCAGCAACCCAGGTAATTATAGGCCTGTCAGCCTGACATTAATCCTGGGCAAGACAATAGAGTGGCTGCCAGGGGAATCAATTAATAAAGAACCTAAAGGAGAGTAATGTAATTAATGCAAATCCATATGGTTTTATGGAAGATAAATTCTGTCAAACTAACTGGATATCTTTTCTGATGAGATTACAAGTTTGGTTGATAAAGTTAAGAGTGTTGATATAATACATATAGACTTATATAAGGCACTTGACTTGGTACCACATGACATTTTGTTAAATTTTATATGGTTCTAATTTATTTATTTATTTTAACACAGGACACATTAAATAGATTAAAAACTGGCTAACTGATAAGTCTCAAACTGTAATGATACTCAATGAATTGTCATTGAGTGGCTCTGTTTCCAGTGGAATCCCGCTGGGATCGGTTTTTTGCCCTGTGCTTTATCAATGACCTGGAAGAAAACACAAAATCGTCACTGATAAGGTTGGCAGATGACACAAAAATTGAGGGAGTGGTAAATAATGAAAGAGTGGTTACTGATTCAGAACGATCTGGATTGCTTGCACCCAGTTTACAAAGCAAACAATATGCATTTTAATACAGCTAAATGTAAATGTATACATCTGGAAACAAAGAATGAATGTCAGACTTGCAGGATGGAGGACTCTATCCTGGGAAGCAGTGACTCTGAAAAAAGATTTGGGGATTGTGGGGGACAGTTAGCTGAATGTGAACTCCCAATGTGATGCTATAGCCAAAAAAGCTAATACAATCCTGGGATGAATAAACAGGGGAATCTCAAGTAGGAGTAGAGAGGTTATTTTACCTCTGTATTTTGCACTGCTGCAACCACTGCTGGAATACTATGTCCAGTTCTGGTGCTCCCAGTTCAAGAAGGATGTTGATAAATTGGAGAAGTTTCAGAGAAAAGCCACGAGAATGATAAAAGGATTAGAAAACGTCCCTTATAGTGGTAGACTCAAGAGCTTAATCTGTTTAGTTTAACAAAGAGAAGGTTAAGATGTGACTTGATTGTAGTCTATAAATACATACCTGGGTAACAAATATTTAATAATGGGTTCTTTGATATAGCTGAGAAAGGTAGAACAAGATCCAGTGGCTGGAAGATGAAGCTAGACAAATTCAGACTGGAAATAAAGCGTAAATTTTTAATAGTGAGACTGATTTACCATTGGAACAATTTACAAGGGGGCAGAGTAGATTCTCCATCACTAACTATTTTTAAATCAAGGTGGCATGTTCTTCTAGAAGATATGCTGTAGGAATTATTTTGGGCAAGGTCTATGGCCTGTGCTCTACAGGAGGTCAGACTAGATGTTCACAATGGTCCCTTCTGTCTTTAGAACCTTATTAGTATAAAGTTAATCAAAATGTTAATTTTATCTTATGTCTTAAAATAAGCTTCAAATCAACATCTTGTTGTGAATCTTAGTAAAAAAAGGACGACACTGGTTCTAGAATGGAAAAACACTACTGTTGAACCAGCTGGAAAGGAAATCCTGCAGGTACACATCTACTGTAGCAAAAATGGAGAGGCCTTTGTTTAATCTTGTATTTGATGTACTATCGGTGGTTGAGCAATTGAGGAAAACAAAGCATACAAAACTCTAATCCTGCCGTTGAAGATTAATTCTCTATTCTGACTCATTAAATGCCTGCCAACTGGCTGTCATTAGAAGTAATTTCCTCAAATCAGTGTTACATGACTATTCTAATAGAAAAGTGTGATGTCATCATTTACAAAATGCAGATTTGCAGTCTGTTCTGGGATCATGCTTTTAACCATAGCGGATAGTAGCTGAATCCTATTTAAATTATCTGCTTATTTCTATTTTTGTATCCTGGTAATGGAATGAGGTGCTCTTATGGAACAGAGCAATGTACTACAGCATTACCAATGAGGAATACAGTAGAAGGCAGGTGTTGTCAAAACAGGTGATTAAAGCAATCAATAAAATAGACACATAAGCTTTAGGAAAGTGTTTATTAATGTCAGCAGATATTGAGCAATATCAGAATAAATGTAATAAAGCTGTTCAAAATTTAAAAAAAAATGTTCAAACAGTGAGGTTGCCTATCTTACATGACTGGCTGAATTGTATGTGATTCGAAATAAAAGTTTCCAGTTGTTGTTGTTGTTCCTATTTAAAGAATATAGTTGATGTTTTAAGAAGCGTAGCTTATAAATGAATGTAAATTCAGGTGAAACACTGAGTTTGTCAAGTTTAACTGTTAAAAGTTGTATAATTCAATAACAGTAGTTTTCTGACAGTAACGCTAAAGATGGAAGAGAAGAATTATGTGAACCTAAAATATTTGCTTTATGTGGAATTAATAGAGTAAAATGCTAACTTTTTATTTTTAGGATTAAAATACAGCAACTATACATTTCCCTTAAATTAATAAAAGTAACCTTTTCCTGCTTGATTTAAGGCAGAAGCCAAAGCCTTACAGAAGAATGCTTTATAGATAAAGTGGATGTTGTGCTTAATGGGTATTTTCCCTGAGTATACACTAGAAATAGTCTTGTATACCTGTTTTAGATTTATAAAGCTAGTAGGATGACTGTAGTTTTTAAAATAAATAAATAAAATAAAAAATGAAGATACTTAATTTTCTGAAATACTTAATGTGATGAACTGTGTGAGGCATAAAGCTTTTACAGATGTTAATGAATACAGTTCAGTTAAATTTATAATTTATTTAAGAGCTGTGTGCTCAGGGCTGTACAAGACAGTCCCTTTCTCAAAGAGATTACAGTGTAGAAGGTAGATACAGAAAGATGAGATGCACTGAGAAACCCAGTGGGAAAATTTACCTTTGATTAATCACCTGTATCTTTATAGATGAATCCTTTAATTTTCCTCTCCTTTCTCTGGATCTTCCTTTCCTCTTTTTCCATAATATTAATGCAGGCCAGCTTGCCCAGTGTAACGATGGCATAGACCATCGGACTTATAGCGTGCAAAACGTGCAGTTATATCAGCAGACCTATCCTTCAGTTACATTATGAGGCAGGGGAATTCATGTAATGGGACAGTTTTTAAAAAAATTGAGATCTGTATAAATCAAATATATAATTCATACAGAACTCTCATTACTCAAGTGTGTCCACATTAGTTTTGTATATTAATGTTGTTTCCTTTTATGAACATAAATCCCATTTCTCAACAAGCAGTTCTGCTAGGATGAGATTAATATGTTTCTTGGTAGTAAAGTATTAGTTAATAGAGTTCTGGTTACCCTTACAGTGCTAAGGTGGCTACCCAAGTTCTGTGTTTAAAGGTGGTAAATATGAGTTCTAAATGAGTAATCCATTTTGAGAGAATGATAGGAGGCCCTTCAGTAATTCCATTTTTCTTCCTTTGAGACACCACGAGGTGGTAATGAGTATTTTCTCTTCCTTTCCAAGGGATGTCACATGTGAGTTCTGTCTTGTCACTCTTCCTTTTCAATTAGTATTTATAGGGGGGATAATGAAATGCTTTGACTTGCAGTATTGCCAATAAGCTGAGGAACAGAAAAAATGTCCAAACGCTGGTGCATGCTAGCTTGCATTACAGTCCACGTAAAATAAATGTTGTTTGTAGGTAAGGTATGTATCTAAAATAGAGATACCAAACTTATTCTGAGGAGAGGGATGAATTCATTTTTTAATTGTGCTCCAAGGGTTAGAGAAGCTTATGCTTCTAATGGGTTTATATAGTTATATAGCTTTAGCACTACAAAACTACAAAAGTAATTTTCCCTTTCTTGATATTCACCCCTTCTTGTCAACTGTTGAGAATAGGCCACCTCCCCTTAATTGAATTGGCCTTGTTAGCTCCCCACTTGGTAAGGCAACTCCCGTCTTTTCATGTGCTATAATATTTATAGCTTACTATGTTTTTCACTCCATGCATCTGATGAAGTGGGTTTTAGCCCATGAAAGCTTATGCCCAAATAAATTTGTTAGTCTCTAAGGTGCCACAAGGACTCCTCGTTGTTTTTGCTGGTACAGACTAACATGGCTACCACTCAGAAACTAGTTACACAATGAAGTTTACCTCCTGTATTCCTTCTGGGAAATACTAAGTGGATCTGAAGCAGCAGAGAGGGAAAACTAGCTTTCTTTTTCATTCAGGTTGCTCTTTAATATAGAACCACTGGGAATTGAGCTCCCTGAAACAATTAGTATAATTGTTGGGCTTTAGCATTAACACTTCAGTGAGACTCTGTATCAAACCAAACCGAATGACCCGTCCCCCCCAGTTCCCCCGCGCCCCCCCAAAAAAACCCTCCCCCTCCAAAACCAAAAACTTAAATTCTGCAGGCTGAGATTGTCAGGGTGGCTGCAAAAATCAAGATAATCAAAAATCAAAAGTCATCAAGTTGGCCGGGATTACTACCTTCCTAGAACTGCCTGCTGAGACAAACCCTCGAGTTGGACTCCAAATCACCCAACTATTTCTGTAATAAGATCTTGGAGACTCCTAGTATGTCAAAATTGGAAGAAAGCACATGAGATGCATTTAAAACTGACTGACTGTTGTTCACAGTTTTATAGTTCTCTGGTTACAAGTTAAAACTTTCTTAGATTCAAGAGCATACTACAGAATACTTGTGTTGGTATCTAACTGATCCCATGATCAAAGAGACAAAGTGGGTGAGGTATTATTTTTCTTTCACCAACAGAAGTTGGTCCAATAAGACAGGCTTTCGAGCTACACAGTGCTCTTCCTTAAGTCTCCGGAAAGGTACTCAGAGTGTCACAGTTAAATACAAGGTGGAACAGATTGTTTAGCATAAGTAGTTAACACACATTCTAAGGGACCCCATTCAAGGTGAAGTGGCCCATTAACAACCTGCAGTCATAGGGGGAAAAAGGGGGGGGGGTGTTGTTGGGCTACAGATTGTTGTAATAAGTAAAGCTAAGATTTTTGTCAAGGTTACTTTTACTAAAAATAACTGTGACAAAAAGGGGAGTGGAGGATCCAGCACTGAAGACCACCTCAGCACCTCCTCCCCCCCTTTCCCCTCATGGAAGAGGTTGGCACTGCCCCTGAGCCTTGGACAGGCGCCGAGTGGCACCACAGGGAATCTCAGACAAATGCTGTCCTGGAGTCATTCAGCCCAGGACTGGGACTTGAACTGTGCATTTTGGGATTAACCCACCCAATTCACAATGGGTGGTCACCCTTCTGGGACTGCGTATGTGAGAAGGTGTTTATAAATTTAGCAGAGAAACACGGGTCCAAGACGGTCCCAAAGACCTTCGATGTGTAGTATTTTTATTTTTCCAATGGATTTAACATTGAATGTTCTAAATTACCCCATTACCTTTTTAGTAATTTTTTCTTTTTGCAACACAAAACCACAATAAGTAGGATGATAAAACCAGTGGAGAAAGATTGACTTCATCCTATTCTAATAATACTTACTGTATGAAGAGAAACAAGTTTGTCATGAAATTTTTCATTTAAGTTTTGTGTTGAGGTCGCATAGGCTCCAGGACATTAGGAGGGTAAGTTTCACATGTTTGTTATGGAGAACTTGTTTTTGAGATGCTGCTTGTTTGTCTGGAAAGCTGAGAACTTTTAGGCCTTCCAGAAAAGGCTGTGTGTGCAGATTTATGGTAGGTACTTACTAGTATTATTTCACATTCTTTCCACTAGTAACAGGTTTCAGAGTAGCAGCCGTGTTAGTCTGTATTTGCAAAAAGAAAAGGAGTACTTGTGGCACCTTAGAGACTAACAGATTTATTTGAGCATAAGCTTTCGTGAGCTACAGCTCACTTCATTGGATGCATTCGATTAAGTGAGCTATAGCTCACGAAAGCTTATGCTCAACTAAATTTGTTAGTCTCTAAGGTGCCACATGTACTCCTTTTCTTTTTCCACTCGTAGTAACCTGTTCTTCCATTTGAATCAGGTAGTTCTTTCAATTTTTTTTCCTTAGTCTTAGAATTTTTAAGGTTTGTAAATCAACATAAGTCTTGGGCTATGATTGCTGTTAAGATGCGCCTGGATTGTACAAGTGAACTTATTTCAGTGTCAAACTGTTTATTCCCAGAAAAATAATGTGAGTAGATATTTCAAAGGCAGTCTAGTCAGTGTAAAAAAAAAAAAAGTCACTAGAAATTGCATTTACCTAAAACTAAATTATCCTTTTTGTGTGTGTGTGTGTGTGTGTGTGTGCGCGCGCGCGCGCAACATTTCACAGTTTGATCAAAATAATTTTAACTTTGAGTGCTATGTAAGAGGTAGGTAGTCTAATAATTTCTGTTAACTATTACAGTAACTCCTCACTTAACGTGCATTTATGTTCCTGAAAAATGCGACTTTAAGTGAAACAATGTTAAGTGAATCCAGTTTCTCCATAAAAATGAATGTAAATGGGGGGGTTAGGTTCCAGGGAATTTTTTTTGCCATACAGTACAGTACTATAGTTGGGAGGTGCCCCTGCCTTACCCCACACAGGCACAGCCCACTGGCACTGGAGACAGCGAGGCAGGCAAGGAGGCTGAAGGTGCTGTAGGCTAGGAGAAGCACGTTGCACAGCAGCAGTGACAGCTTCCCCTACTCTGCAAGCACAAGGGGCGGGGGGCTCAACCCTCGGCCCGTCCACTCCACCCCAAGCCCCACCCTTAACCCACCTCTTCTTCCCCCACCTCCCCCTTTACTCTGCGCGCTGCGTCCTCACTCTTCCCCCCTCCCTCCTGTCCGCGGCAATCAGCTGGTTTGCGTCATTCGGAGGGAGGGGGGAGGAGCGAGGACTGGGCGTGCAGTCTCCCCCCCTCCTTCCTGCCTGTGGCAATCAGCTGGTTTGCGGAGTTCAGGAGGCAGGGGGAGCCTGGGCGCCGAGTCCTCGCTCCTCCCTCCTGAACACAGCAAGCCAGCTGATTCGCGCGGGCAGGGGGTAGAGGGGGAAGGTGCTGATCGGCAGGGTCTGCTGGCGGGCGGGAAGTGCTGTGGGGGAGGCATAGGAGGGATGCCAGCTGTGGACAAAGTAGACAGCCAAACGACATTATAGTGAAGCATTGCACAACTTTAAATGGATCATGTTCTGTAATTGAGCAGGGATATAAGATCGAAAACTTTAAGCAAGAGGACGTTAAGTGGGGAGTTACTGTATTTAACAGCTGCTACTTTAATGATCTTAAAGAACTTTAACCATATACAAGATAAAATCTGTCTGTTCACAATATAGCTTCTCCAACACTTTATGGAAAATTCATAGCCATAATCGAACATCATAAATTGTATATTTTATGTTAGATGTCATTCTGTTACTGAAATTGCATTTCAGTAACGGTCTATCATCTTGAAGGTGAATGTAGCTAAGGAGCTTTTTGGAACAGTGTGACTTGGGTATATTATGTAGTTTATCAGAATGTTTTTAGTGGTGATTTTTCATGTAGTGTTTATGCTGGGATTTAGTTAAAATTATTTTTATGATGGGATAGAGAAGACATTCAGAATGATGAATATGATGGTACTTTTTGAGGAGGGGGAGAGATGGGAGACAGTCTCTCTCTCACCACACACACACAAACTTGTGTTGGAGGGGAAAATAGGTAAAATGCATGAATTATGAGTTAAAATGGTAAAATGTAGTTCAACAGGAGTAAAATGATTTTAAAAACGAACTTTGACCAATATATTAATGAAAATGTAAAATAAATAAATTCTTTTTTTAAGATTATTCTCTTGTCCATAACTATTGGACCTGTTCAATCTACATACTTATTAGAAATTTTAAATAAGAGAATGATATAGTAGATACTGTTTATATTTAGAAGTAGTCTTCAAAATGTAAATAACAGGGCAAGTATCCAGTAATGCAGACAGTTACCTAATGGGATTCATGAATGTTCCTAGGCATCTAACACCAATTGATGTCAGAGTAAGGAGCATGGGCACTCTTGAAAATCCAATCAGGTGCTTATTGACATCTTTAAAAGTTTGGCTCTAGGTACCTATGTAACAGGTAGGGAGGGATGCTGATGCAGTATTGTGTATAATTTTATCACACTTTGCTAAAGCACATGCCAGAGTTCTGTCTTTTCAGGACTTTCAGTGAGCATTATACAGAGTTAACTCTTACATTCAAGGATTTTATAAACAACAGCCATGAGATTGAGGACCAGTTCTCAGTCAACTTCAAAGAGTAGTACATAATTTCTTAATAAACAAACATTTCTCTCTCTCGCTCACTCTCACACACACACACACTGTAAATAGTATTTGGAATACTTATGAATAACTGAAAAATACTTTTAGGTAGTAAGTCTACTGGTCCTCATACAGACTTCCCTATTTAGTTTAAACTCAGAGTTTCAACATAACATTTATACTTCTATACTTCTAAACACATTTACCTCCTGATCTTCTTTCCAAGATGATTTCTCGGTCTATAGCATGGTTATAATATGTAGTATGTTATCTGGATTCTTCAGAGTTTGAGAAGTATGGCAGAACCTCAGTTCTTTCCCAAAACTTCAGAGCCTTTTCAACAAACAAAAGTCTTGGGATCCTTAGAGTTAGCAACATTGCTTGGGATAATAGCTGACTGGTCTTCTCACTAGTTCCAAAGTAGTACAGGCATTGGGATCAGCTTCACAGTTTGATCAAAATAATATTAACTTACAGTGCTATCGGCATATAAAATATCGATTCCCTGGATTTGTATAAGGCTCTCACTCTTTCTGGTGCTATCTTTCCCCCATAAATCTAGCTCAGTCAATAAGACTGTACAAACCCTCACCTTACTGTGTGCATGCTGTCTCTCTCTCGCTGAGACAAAATACCAATTCAAGCCAGTTAGTTAATAGCTATATGTAAGTTCCACAAGCTCTGTAGCCTCTAGGGAGTGACTCAAATGCTCTCCCTCTTGATCCATAAAACACACTGCAGTGGTCTAAACATTATCCTAATGGAGGATTTCCCTAGTAAATAAAGGTGGATTAACACTCCTCTGTATTCAGAGTGGTATAGGAATTGGGACCCAGCACTGGCAGCAGACACATCTTGTGGTTCTGGTCGATCAGCCACTTGAGTCTTACAGGGCTGTTAATGCCTATATTTATTATCTTTATTCCCCTGAGCTCTGGTTTGGCACAGGTTTCAGATGATGAATGCATGGAAATTGCAAGACTTCTTTCCCTTAATGACAACTGCCTCTACAGTTTCAGAAACAACTACTGAACATATCTGGTATCCGCACAGCTTACTTCTGGATGTTTCTGGGTCTTTTGAGCTGAGTTGCAGTGTTCTGCTCTTTGTACACATATAGAGAAACTGAGTATTCAAACTAAAATCCATGAGTCCTTCCTACTGCTTCTCTCCTTTTCTTTGGACTTAAAAATCAAATGCTGCAGTATAAAGCATGTTAGTTACACGTGCAAAACCTGTAACTTGATAAATATTAACATATTGACACATTTAAATTTTAATGTGGGAGGGGGAACAATCAAATGGTTTGAATTATTGGGAATTCTAAAATGTACATCTCTACCCCGATATAACGCAGGGTCAGGGTGCGCAGCCATGCATCACGGTCGGGGCTCACAGCCCGGCGCAGGGGTCAGGGCTCACAACTTGCAACTGGCTTTCTAATACATCAGTCACATCTAAAAGAAGTCTGTATTTCCTCTTAAGAAGTCTACCAAAGAAAGTAATTAGTAACTATGACTGCATAGAAATAACAATGAAACAATCTTTTGGTATGATGGGGAAAACAATTGAAACTACCCCAAGACTCATTCGGCCAAACTCACAGTTGGTGTCAGCAGGCGAAATTCTGTTTTTGTCAGTATTGTCCCCGATCACGTTGAAAACTGTAAGCTGATGTAGGAGTTAACAGTAGTGCTGCATGATATTGGCTGTTTTTCTGAGGGCGCATCTACACTACTACTTAAGTCGATGTAACTTACGTCACTCAGGAGTGTGAAAAAGACAACCCCTTGAACAACACAAGTTGCATTGACATAAGTGCTGTCCACACTGGTGCTGTGTTGGCGGAAGACCATAGCTTCAGCCACTTGTGGAGGTGGAGTACTTATGCTGACAGGAGCACGCTCTCCTGTTGGCATAGCATGTCTTCACCTGACGTGCTACAGCACTGCAGCCGCACTAATGTAGCACTGTAGTGTAGACTTGCCCTTATTGCCCCCCAGTTCTAGAAGTCATGCAATCCCATAAATATCTCAGCTTTTATTTTAATGAGAATCCTTAGCTATTCAATAAACTAGTTTGCTATATCAGCCATGGTGAGTATGGTCCAGCAGCATGGGTGAAGGGCCTTGTGCTGCAACTTATGGGGAACCCGTTGGGAGTACAGGTGGACAATTCCCCATACTCTTAGCATCATGGATGTGTCTTTTGAGACAAGGAACCAGCATTAAGCTTCCCAAATTGTGGTCTTCATCTAAGGCAGCTCCTGGGTGGGGGTTTGTGGCCAGAACTGATACAGGAAGCTCCCATCTATTTCCTTAACACTGCCAGTAGCAGTCGCCCTCGGCTTGTGGATTCTGAGGTCAACGCCGATCCCTGCCATCCAAACCACTGGCATGTTAGGGAAACCATGGTTGAGGGACCTGTAAATCACCATGGATGGGGGAATCACATGTTCTATTGTTTGTGGTATAAGCACTTTTAGTGAAAACTTCCATCATCTCCTCTAGGTGACCCTAAGTGATATCAGTCTCCTGAGGGTAACAGAGGTGGTAAGGGAGCAGATGCTGCAAACGTTTGGGTACAGACCTGGTCCTTATGCTGCTATGTGGTGTACTGCAATGATGCCATCAGAGTTAATACTGTAGTGGTGTGGGAAAGTGTCCTCCTGTGGTGAAAGAAATAAGGCAACCCTCCACAGAAACCTTCTGCAAAGGATTGCAGAGTATCTCCATGGAGAACTCCCAGGCCATCCCAGTGCACATAAACAGTCTTTTCGGGATGGGGGAACCCTCTGCGTAGCTGGAGTGGCCACTGGGAAGCAGATGCCCACTGCACCTCAGTTTTTCTTCATATTGAACATAAAATAATACAAAAAAATGTAACCCCTACAGTTTGTTTGGAATTGCATACTCACTCCAGAGTGCCTTCTCTGGCATGATACTCAGCCACCATGCTGTCCTGCAACTGGCTGGGCTCCGGGGGTTAAAAATAGCTCCTGACACTCTGGGAGAATGGATCCACTTCTCTCGTCTCCCATTCTCCTCCTACTCCTCTTCCTTGTCCAGAATGTCTTCCTCGTTGTTGCCTGAGGTAGACTGGGACGCAGACTCCTGGGAGGTATCCATGCTGCGTTTCGGGGTAGTGGTGGTTGCCACCGAGAATCACATTCAGCTCATTGTAGAACCGGCATGTCTGTGGTGCAGAACCAGAATGATTGTTTGCGTCCCTTGTCTTCTGCTGCGTGTCCCTCTTCTCCACCATGCCCTGCGTGATCTTTGTGTAGATGTCTGTTTCTTCAACTGGATTGGAGCTGTGCCTGCACAGACTCTTCTCTGCACAGACCAGTAAGATCCAGCACCTCCTGTGTATTTCAGACTGGAGCATGTTTGGAGTGTTGAGTTGCCATGATCAGCTGGGCTGGCGAACTCTCCATGCTGATGAAACAGGAAATCGGAATACAAAAGTTCCCAGAGCTTTACAAGGGCAGGGGCTGTTTCTTGTGTACCTGGCTGCTGTGCAGTGGAGTTGAAAATGATCTCCAGAGCAGTCACAGCGGAGCATTATGGGATATCTGCTGGAGGCAATTCAGTTGACTTACACAATGCTGCATCTGCACTACCTCTCTGTCGATCCATCAACATCAAATTAAGCCCTAGCCTTTTGCAGATGTGGAGTAATTAAGTTGATGTTACAGGCAAGTTAGGTTGGTGGAAGGGATCTGGTAGTGTAGATGCATACATTATTAGGTTGACTTAAGGTGGCTTCCGTCGACCTAAGTTTGTAGGGATCTGGTAGTGTAGATGCATACATTATTAGGTTGACTTAAGGTGGCTTCCGTTGACCTAAGTTTGTAGCGGAGGCCAGGCCTAGGTTTCTGACTATTATTAGTGAAGCTCCACCGGAGTTTCGAGCTGTGCAGCTGAGCAGCTTCTTCACCTCTTGTATTTGAGTCTGTTAAGGCCACATCAATAGCCTGATTATCTTTCCTTAAATGCATGAGTAACGCTACATTAATTTATCATAGGAAAACTAGTATTTTCCATAGCTGTCTGAGATGTCAGGAAATATTCCCGGCAAACACTGACTCAAATAGAAATTTCAGTGTGGTTTCAGGGCAAACTATTTATTTATTTACTCGTAATATTTTTGTTTAAATTGTTGAGAAAATTTTAAAAAAATAAACTTTTAATTTGAACTGCAAGTATATGCACATATCTAAACTGAGTGACTTCATGGTTTTTTATCACTGTAGCCCTTATTTGCCTTCCATTTCAGTACAATTTGTTACTTCAGTTCTCCCCTCTAATATTAACTGAAAGCTCCTCAGGGCAGGGATCTTGTCTTTAATTTCTGTTTTATTTTTGAATATAGTTTTCCAAGTGCTTGTGAAATCTTTTTTCAAAGGCCTCTTCCACATCTTTAATGGCAAAGTAATATGGTCAAAAACATTTAATGTAATCAACCTCTTCTTTGTCTTTAATATCACAAATGTTTCAAGCGCAAAATTGTGCATGTCCCTTCGTTTTTGATCTGTCTCAAGTAATATTTCAAGTCTGGAATTAAACATCACAGATTTTTCCATTCTCTTTGTAAATATATATGTCACAAGTAAATGATTAAAAATTTAAAATTTGGGGTGAGGAAAGTGGGAAAATTGTACTTGCACACTGATAGCAGCACTTGAAGGAAATACTCATAATTATGCTAAATATAATACATTTTTCTTTAAAATTGTCTATTGATATTTTTAGCATGTAATGTGCTCCTACTGAATTTGAGAGCTGTATGTTATAAAAATGCCTGTATGTCAAAGGAGCTCTAGTTTATCATTTTGTCAATCTTCCATGACTGCTGTGGAGTGAAGGTTTTTTGTTTTGTTTTAAAGATAAATGGATCTTTCTTTGTCAGCATCATTTTGATTTCTAGTGTGAATATTATGGCAGTGTACAAAAGGAATCACGTATCCTTAAAGTAAGAATATCTGACTCTGTTTATATTTTAAAGTTATCATTTAATTATAATGCAGTTACCTTTCTCTGCAGTTAGGAAATGAGATATTAGACATCTGGGTTTAAGAGGCAGGAAGAAACATTAGTTGAGCTGAGCAATTTTAGAGAGCTGATGTAGGCTTAGAGCCACAGTATTCATTACATCATCCTCCCGATCCATTAGCCAGCATTATCTCCAGTGGATTAAGTGGGAAGTTGTACTGTGCATCTTCACAAGAATGCTGAGAAGTCACCGCTTATTGACTGACTGAATGGAGCTCTGGAAAGAATGTGTTTGCTCTGAAGTCTAGAAGGAGAAAAGCTTTTCTAATGCTGGGAGCTGTATAGACTAAAGTGTAACTGTCGGCTGTTTGAGGAGGAGGAGACGTGACGATCTTGTTGCAGTTGTTAATCCGTTTTTATTCTAGTAGCAATTAAAGCTATTGGAATAAGTTGAAGCCTGTGGTTCAGAGCTCTAGCCCGTTGTGTTTACTAAAAACAAAATGACTAACAAAAGGCTACAGATCAGACTGTCTTCTGTGTTTACTATTTTGTTTCTAGACTGTGGAAGTAATGTATTACTGCATAAAGAAAGGTGAAGATGCCCTTCAGTGCATTCTTATGACAAACTTGTAAGCTTTTTTCCATACCAGAGAGTTCATCTGCATTCAGCAGCGTTTCTATTCTAGTTGTGCGTCACTCAGAGACTGCATGGCAATGAAATAGCGACACTGTGGGCCAAAACTCTGCTGCCTGTGAGCAAAGAAGGGACAATAGTTTGACAACAAAACCATAGCAGCTGCTGCTGCTGCAGCAGCTGCCTGAGGCATAATGTTGAGTTTACAGGATTCTGTGTTTTTTGAAATTAACATAAAGTCCCTTTTAAAGTCCTGGAGCAGTAGCAGTAAGTATATTTTCTTCACTGAGAGAATAAGATCTTGATAGTTTTCATTTTGCATGCTGATCTGTAAAATTTTAAGCTAGTTAAAAATAGTATTTTTTGCATGAACCAGTAGATTAATACAGTGTGATTTAAAACCTGGTATATACATTCAGTGACCAGAAAACTGCTCTATCTGCTTCCCAGTTCTCAAGTAAGGAGAAGTCATTCTTTAATTTCCTGGATAATATTGGTTTCATTCTAAGTTCTTTGCTACCTTTGCTGGCTAAGAAAACTGCAGAGACCAGGGTCTATTTGTTATTTATCTGACACCAGTACTATTCCATAGTTCTGTCAGCACATAATGTTCTTTTGAAGCAAAATCAACTGTGCAGATTGTGAATAATATAGTGGGCATAACTACTTTTTCTGTTCATTAATATGCTTATGTTTGAGATGGGAAACTAATATTTTTTTATTTTCAGGAAACTAGATCTCAAACTATTTTTGCTCTAAATGCCCCAACCTGCATTTTTATGGAGCTTTCATGTCTGAACGGAGCCAACAAAAACAAGGATGATCTGTGTTAAGATTTCCACTCTGTCCTCAACTCACTTCCAATTTCTCATAGTTAATGCAGGGATCTCAAGTCAGGGAGTTTTTGTGTCCTGTGGTACATAGGCTGTAATACCATAGTCACAGCCAGATAAATTCAGAATGGCAGAACGGACTAAACTGAAAAATGTGAAGTGTTTTTAAATTTTGACCTAAATATTTTATATTCTGTGTGCTTAATTTCCTTATGTACCTGTAATTGTTTAAAAGGCCCATAGGGGATTTTAAGAGTGACCTCTGACATCTCCATTTTAAGCAATATTTGGGTAATTTAAGGATTGTTTTGAGGCATGCTGAAATGTGTTGAGCCTCCACCCACCAAGGTATAACCTCAAAACACTGCTGCTTAGATCTTTGACCTGAAAGATCATCATCTTTATGGTGCATCATGTATATCTGTGTCTTAGAGGCATTATTAAACAGGTTAGAAATACCCAGGAGAAATACTCATAAGGGGACATTGAACATGTCTTGGAATAGCTTACAAGACATACATGGTGTTAGTATCAAAGGCTTCAGTCCATATTATGGACTAACCATTTCTAAAATTTCAACTTTTAACCATAATTTTTTAAAAGTAGCAAATAAAGCTCTTGAAATTAGACCCTGCATACTTGTTTAGCTGCAAAGCAAAAACTGTGTGTGTTTATATTTTGTATTTAAAAAGTTGGGCTGAAAATGTTCCAAATTAGAGCTTGAAAAGAAATCTTTACAGTTGTCAGTGCTCTTGATTTAACTATATTTTAGTTTGTAAATATATGACAGAAAATGGACTTTTTCCCATTCAGAGTATAAATCCAGGGTGTAATACAAAAATGGTAGCTTTAAAAATGCTTAAAATTATTTGACTACTGTATATTGCTTGGAAACTGAAATAGTCTAGGATTTGATCACAAAAAGACTGCTGTAAAATATTAAAAAAAGGAAATGAAGGTACATTCTAGGTTATTAAAATTAGTTGTGACACACAGATATAATAAAAGTAATTGTCATATGAGCGAGGGTTCTGTATGGTATTACAGTATTTCCATTATGTCCTCTATTACGTAAGCATGACAGTGAAACACCTTACTGACTCTTTCTTCACCACGTTGTACCTAGGTATTAGGGGATCTTCTGGTTAACCATGAATTTCCAGTATTCAGCTGGCTTTTAATAATCATAATAGTCCTTCTCACCAGATTTTGTGAAAATTGACACTATGATATAACTGTGTGCATAGTAGACATTTTTCAGGATGTTCTCAGTGCTTGCTAGTCACATTCTATCATCATCTATTGTGCATAATGGCTGTGAGCAGACCTTAAAGGAAGGCTGTAGTGCTTTCTGTGTTAGGTACTGTAATTCATATTGATAGCCCAGTGACTTGAGCTGAACGGGAAAACTAAGTTATTTTTGTTGTCAAAAATATTCCATTTAGGTGATGCAATATGTACAGAACATCGCGCGCACACACACACACATATAGGATGAGTATATATGCAATACAGTATATCAAAATGTGGTTTTCAGATAAATATTTCTCTTAAAACATTTTTACAAATGAGTTTTTTTTTTTTTTTTTTTTTAGTACAAAGTTTACATTAGGGAAACTCCTAATTTCTCTTCGGAAGGCTTCAGTATATTAAAAATCTCAGATATGTGCAATACATCAATTGTAAATATTTGTTGGTGATGAATATATAGTAGAAACCCAGCTGAACTCCATCACTGGGGTTTTAATGGCTTGCTTAGCTGGCAAAATGTTGCAGTGCTGGCTAAGGTCTGATTATAGCTGAGCTTTTTTTTTCACTAACAACAATGAAGTGACATTCGTATGGCCTAGATTCAGGAAGCTGTCTCTGTGCCAGCAGTTTTAGGCATTACTCCTTTTTAAATTGAATCAGGAACATTCTGTTAAACCAGCTGTGTAGTCAGGATGTTGTCATTTAAAAGATTGGTTTACTTTACTAAAATTGTAAACAAAATACAGGCATCCAACTGGTTTCTTTCTAGCTGCACAGAACACTAAGAAACCTCAGATATGTATGATCTCTAGCAACTCTAAGTAACACACCCTTAAAGTTACATATTAATTTGCTTTATGTTAACTTAGTTATGCATGATTTATGCTGTGCAGTCAACTTAATTTTTCTGTTTGACTTTTTGTATAATAGTTTTTGTAGCAAAAATGTCAGTTTTATGAAGTGCACTAGCTTGTGTTGGGCTAGAGCTGCCTTTTTCATTCAATTATTGTTTAAATCTTTCATTGGCTATAGATGAAATAACAGTCATATACATAATGTATTGCACAAAAAAGTGCTTCCTCATACAGTGAAAAACATGAAGTAATCAAAACATTTATTCAAGTATAACCAGGTGAATGAGTTTAAGAAAAGCTACAAAGTGGCTACCAGGATGTAGTATGCCCATAGTATCTTGGAGGCTATCACCAATCATTTGTTTCTTTCTTGGTAGTATTCTGTTCCTTTCCTACTTTTATAAACAGCTTGCTAAAATGATTACTGTACAGTTATTGTATGGATAGCTAATTTTCTTCACTATATATTTGTTTATTCACAGATTCACAAGTTAGCCATTTTCTATCTGCTTTGGAAATTCATCTGACGACTTTCACTACAGAAAGGTTGAGGACAGAGGCCTCAATTTAGTATGATACTCAGGCAAATGCCTGACTTTCAGCATGTGAGTAGTCCCATTATCTTCAAGAACGTGAGTTGTCCCACTGAAGTCATGCACATGTTTAAGAAACTTGTTGAATCAAGAGAAACCTGTACTGAGGAGTCTAATGAATTGCCTCTAATATTGTGGATGGGCACAAATATACCTTAATAGCCTATAGACTGGTAGATATCTCAACCATAAAATGAAATAAAACTACAAATGGACAGTCATATTGTTTTATTTACCAAATACACACACACACAAACACACACAAACCATAGAATGATTGGGAGACTTGTGTGTTGATTCTGTGCTACTGATTGGTGATTTTAAGAAACAAATATTATTCTAAATATACCTCTAATTTACACCTAATATACATATTCTAATAGGAAACACTGTGGGAAATACAGCTGCATTATTCCTTTTGCTTTAGGTTTCCTTCCTTTTATTTCTGAGTAAAGTACTCTGACAGAGTGATCAATACACTAAATACTAGAAGCACAGAAGATAATAATGAATGGCACACCTGTTTACCAGAAGTGTTATATTCCTGTCCACAAAATATAATCTTCAGTATAATGCAGCAGCTCACAAATAGAATTACACCTCTTGCTACTTGAATAAATGTTTTGATTACTTCATGTTTTTCACTGTATGAGGAAGCACTTTTTCCCCCTTGATTCTTGGCTTGATTCAACAAGGTTCTTAAGCATGTGCTCGACTTCAGTGGCACAACTCATGATCTTGGAGATAATGGGCCTACTCACATGCTGAAAGTTAGGCATTTTCCTGAGTATCATACTAAATTGAGGCCTCTGTCTTTAATCTTTCTGTAGTGAAAGTTTTCAGATGAATTTCCAAAGCAGATAGTAAATGGCTAACTTGTGAATCTGTGAATAAACAAATATATAATTAAGAAAATGAGCTATCCATACAATAGCTATACAGTAATATTTTAGGAAGCTGCACATAAAAGGAGGAAAGGAACAGGATATTACTAAGAAGGAAACAAATTATTGGTGGTAGCCTCCAAGATACTATGGGAATATGAAATCCTGGTAGCTGCTTTGCAGCTTTTCTTAAGAAACTGATTCACTTGGTTTCAGAGTAACAGCCGTGTTAGTCTGTATTCTCAAAAAGAAAAGGAGTACTTGTGGCACCTTAGAGACTAACCAATTTATTTGAGCATGAGAAAGCTCATGCTCAAATAAATTGGTTAGTCTCTAAGGTGCCACAAGTACTCCTTTTCTTTTTGATTCACTTGGGTTATTCTTGAATACCCTCTAGAACAGTGGTTCTCAAAGCCGGTCCGCCGCTTGTTCAGGGAAAGCCCCTGGCGTGCTGGACCGGTTTGTTTACCTGCTACTTCCGCAGGTTCGGCCGATCGTGGCTCCCACTGCCCATGGTTCACCTCTCCAGCCAATGGGGGCTGTGGGAAGGGCGGCCAGCACGTCCCTTGTCCCACGCTGCTTCCCGCAGCCCCCATTGGCCTGGAGCGGCAAACCGCAACCAGTGGGAGCTGCTATCAACCGAACCTGCGGACGCGGCAGGTAAACAAACCGGTCCGGCAGGCCAGGGGCTTTCCCTGAATAAGCGGTGGACTGGCTTTGAGAACCACTGCTCTAGAAGAGACTTTTCTGCCTTTTTGTAGGATTAACTGACCTGATGAATTTGCTTCCTCTTCCACCAAAACTAAAAATGAAATATTGGTCTTCTGCAGGGTTCTGCTCTGATAATATAATATTTAACAAAATCACTAGTGTCGAACATGTATAGATGAATTTTTCCATGCTGTGATTTCAAATGTAAGAACAGTGATGAAATAATCTGATTTAAACAAAACAAATTGACCTTCTTTACGCAAAGCTCCAGGAGTGCCATATACTAAAACTGTACCTATGAACAACTGTGGAGTTAACACATCTGGGTTTTTGTTGGTCCCCAGGTTGTTAAATAGCAATGTATAGTTCTATATATATAGAACAGTGCAGTATATATATAGCAATATTTTAATCTTAAATTTCTGGTGAAATGTGCCAGTGTTTGAACTTCGCGTTTGTAGTTTTTATTGTTACTAGAAATCCTTGATAAAAGTACATTTGTATAAAAGTTTAGGAATCATGACTTTGATATATAACTACTTCTCTCATCATTTTATGTTCTTCTCTGCAAACCCAGTCATCTTATCTGGAAAACATTAGTGTATGATGCTAATTGATACTTTCTCACCGCAGAATGAAGTGTCCTATATGAATAATGATCACCGGTGTTGATGTGATGACATAAGCTGATTTTCAATTTGTTTATGGTGAAACTTTCTGCTTCTATGTGCCACTGTCACAGCTTTAGTAATATTTTGCTGTCTTAATCAAGAAATCCACTGAGTGATCAACAGAAATAGACTATTTTCTTTCAATGGCATCCTGGATAAGTTACTTTCTTTTTGCCTTTTCTCACAAAAAATAGTGACAGGAAGCTATATCACAACAGATACACACAAATTATCTGAACACACAGACAATACAGCAGAATTAAGTGTCCACTTCTTCAAAAGTTAAGCACTCTGCACTGTAAATCATGTTAGTTTCTTTTTAAGAAGTTTGAAATTAAAATTAACTAAGCAAATGCATGTCATGGCTGTTACACAACCACTTTGTAAACCGGAGTTTACAGAAGTAAGATACATAACTAATGTGACTGAATTCTCAGAACATGCACGTTGTAGTTAATGTAAAGAAGTTGGATGACTTGTAACTTTTTAGTTGTTTTGAATGCTTTAGATCTAGTCTAGCTTGTAACTGTCTTCTTTCAGTCTTAAAGTGATTTTGAGGTGGGAAGTGTGTGCGTGTGGCTTTTTTTTTTTTTTTTTTTTTGCTTGGCTACTCTAGGAACCTACTTCATGAAGTCTCTATCTAATGTGTATAGTCTGTTTGCTGAGACTGTTCTGCTTGTTGATGCACTTCGTTTTCCACCAGAATTCATTTTTTTTTTAAGTGTTCAGCATTCCAGGAAACTGACTCAAAGTTGAAAATGTTACTACATCAAAGAAATCTACCAGGAATTAATATGTTCTGTGGTGGCAAATTAACTGTGGATCTGGGCCGTGCACTTTTGAGGGACACAGCTCACAGATCAATCTGGACCTTGTTTTCTAGAAATGTGGTGGTTCCACTGACATCTCGTGTCCTCACTGATAAACACTGGTTGCTATAAGGCAACATTTACCCCCAGTGACATTGGGGCTACCACAATTTCCTCCTGTATTTAGAGTAAGAAATTATTGTACTTACTCTTGGGTAGTCATGCATAAATACTGTTGTTCTCTTTTAATGACACACTTACTTACATTCTGAAGCACAGTACAATTTGGGGCATGTCAAATCCTGGAGCACTCAGATTATACTATGTCCCAGACTCACTAGCCCCTAGCATGTGCCCAGCTCAATGGAGTTGCCAGTTTGAGGGTTCAGCATAGATATAGCTGTTCCTTTTTAAGGGTTAGAGGGATTTATTGTATGGGAGAGTTGGAAAGGCAAGGAGGCTAGTGAGTGGAATGTGGCGTGGAGGCTCAAGTCACCAGTAGACCCTCAAAAGCTACCAAATCAGATACAGTCCAAAAATTGCAAAATAATCCCTCATCCTCAATTCAATCTCCCACATCTTTCACTGAACATATCAACTGCTAGACCCTTCCTGAGTCCTTCTCCTTCCCCATGTGACTGAAGATTAAGGTATATTGTTGAAAAAGGGCTCAACTTGCAATTTGTTCAAAAACTCCATGTTTTTGTTTGATCCAAGCTCTTTTATATTTTAGTCCATCTCTGGTCAGATGTCTTTTGTTGATGTTAAAAGGTAGCTCTGATGTCAACCAACCTAGTCATTATTGCAAAGGTAATATTTATCTGAAGACAGAGGCATGACTTGGGTAAAGATTCAGTGTTTGTGAACAGTTTGTTTTTTATGCATCCTAGCTATAAATATGTGTATGGATGCACATTGGGGAATTTGTTTGACTACGGTTTGCATGTAACAAGTAAATATGGATTTATGAAGATTTGGATGTTAAATCTTTGTTATGTATTAATATAGAAGATATCCATTTGTCCTTTCTGAGTCTCCCATAGCTCCAATATGTTTTTAAAACTAAATAGACAAACTGTATTTGTGTGTACAATGTATGTTTAGTTGTAAGTTTATCCATTTTTTTCATGAGACCCACACCTATACCAGATAGAGCTTTGCCTTGGTGACTGTTACAGCAGTATCCTTTCCACTAAGCTCATAACTATTAGATTCCAGCCGTGATACAAATTACAGAAAAGAGTGTCAGAATGCAAACTACTTTGTCAGCTACTGTTACTAGAATAAACTGCATACTCTGTGTGGACTTCAGGAAAGCGCCAGATCAAACCAATTGCAGTGAGCACATATCAAATGGCCTCCTTCTGCTGACTGTCTTTCACTCCAGTTATAGTGTCTTTGCATTTGAAGGGGAAAGATTTAGACACTAGGTGTTCAATAATGTGTAAGAGATCACTAACTCAAGAGGACTTTTTAGAACTGAGGTAACCATTTATGAATCAAGTTGTTGTTGTATATTAGAAATAGTCTGTCTTTGCCAGGAGCTGCATTGTTTTTTCCATGGAGACAAGCTTTGAGCATTTTTCATCTTTCCCTAAGGAGAATGAGGATGCTAACAAAATGGAGTTAAACTGTTAGGCAAGGTAGAGATAAAGAGGACAAGGAGAAAAAATGAAGAACAAATTAGACAAAATCTTTAAGTACTTTAGATGTACTGCTAATTTAAACTTTAGTAGCCCATGCCTAGTGTATATATTTTGTATATTTAGTTACTTGGAGGATGAAGTGCATAGCTGAACTGATAAAATTTTGCTGATGATAAATTACCTAGGTTAGTAAGAAAGTATCTAGTTATGAGGAATTCCAGAAAGATTTAATGAAACAGGGTGAGCAGGCAATAGCCTGGAAATCTAAAATTTACCTTGCTAAAGTAGAAAAGTAATACCTATTGGAAGATGTAAACTTTTTACTCTAATTAGATTCAGAATTAGTTGGAGTCTTGCTGGAAAAAGATCTAGGAGTCATTATGGGCAGATTAATGAGCATGTCTGCTTAACATTAGTACTTCCTTACCTCACAAGCATGTTGTGAGGATAAATGCATTAAAGATTGTGAAACGCTTTGAGAGCTATTGATGAAAAGCATTATGTAAGAACTAGATATTATTTATTTATTACAGAACAGTTACGGTCAAAAAAGCTAGAGATGTACCTAGACTTATTAATGAGGGGACAGCAAATGACATGAAAGTGATCAGTCAGTTTTTTGCCATCTTTAACAGTTTAATCAGATTTTGGTATTTGACCTTTCAAAAGGACATAGCTGACACAGAAAAGATCCAGAGACCTGCACATAGACTAGCTAGAGAGTTGGGTTTATACTAGGGCTGTCAAGCGATTAAACTGATTAGTCGCAAGATTAAAAAAAAATCATGATTAATCTGTGTTAATCACACTGTTAATAGTAGAATACCATTTATTTAAATATTTTTTGATGTTTGCTACATTTTCAAATATTTTGATTTCAATTACAACACAGAATACAAAGTGTACAGTGCTCACTTTGTATTTTTTATTACAAATATTTGCACTGTAAAAAGATAAAATAAATAGTATTTTTCAGTTCACCTCATACAAGTACTATAGTTAGGGCCACAAAATTTACGGTCCATTTTGGTCAATTTCAGTCATAAGATTTTAAAATTTGTAAATGTCATAATTTCAGTTATTTACATCTGAAATTTCATGGTGTTGTAATTGTAGGGGTTCTGACCCAAAAAGGAGTTGTGGGAGGGTCACAAGGTTATTGTGTGTGTGTGTGGGGGGGTGGGTGATGGTGGTACTGCTACCCTTACTTCTGCACTACTGGTGGTGGCGTTGCTTTCAGAGCTGGGCAGCTGGAGAGTGGTGACTGCTGGCCAGGAGCACAGCAGCGCAGAAGTAAGGGTGGAATAGTATGGTATTGCCACCCTTACTTCTGCACTGCTGCTGGCAGGGCGCCACCTTCAGAGCTGGGTACCTGGTCAACAGCTGGCACTCTCAGCCACCTTGAAATCTGTATAGGATAAAAGCACACAAAAGACCAGATTTCATGGTCCGTGAGACTTTTTTTCATGGCCATGATTTGATAGGGTCCTAACTATAGTGCAGTCTTTTTATCCTGAAAATACAACTTACAAATGTCGAATTATTATTTTTTTTTTTTACATAACTGCACTGAAAAATAAAACAATGTAAAACTTTAGAGCTTACAAGTCCACTCAGTGCTACTTGTTCAGCCAATCACTAATTTACGGTATCACCTGAAAGTGAGAACAGGCGTTCACATGGCACTGTTGTAGCCGACTTTGCAACATTTACTTGCCAGATACGCTAAACATTTGTATGCTTTGACCACGATTCCGGAGGACGTGCTTCCATGGTGATGATGGGTTCTGCTCGATAACGATCCAAAGCAGTGTGGACTGACGCATGTCCATTTTCATCATCTGAGTCAGATGCTACCAGCGGAAGATTGATCTTCTTTTTTGGTGGTTCAGCTTCTGTAGATTCTGAATCAGAGCGTTGCTCTTTTCAGACTTCTGACAGCACGTTCCACACCTTGTCCCTCTGATTTTGAAAGGCATTTCAGATTCTTAAACCTTGGGTCGAGTGGTGTGTTAGGATATAGATATTCAAGCCTATCTGTAAAGGCCTATACTTTAAGAATTTAGGTATATGTTTATCATTTAGCTAGTTATAGAGGTATAAAAGAAAGAATCTGTGTAAGGGCCTTCTCTCACTATGACAGTCTGAGGCCTTGTTCTTAGGCTAATGCCTTTGACCAAGCAGCAGAGGCAGCCATAAGCTGGGAAGCCAAAGGTCACATCCTCACATTCCAAACTAGTCATATTGAAATAAGGCAATCTGGGGCTGTTAGGAAGGTGATCCGGTCGATTACCTCCAGAGAAAGGGAAGAATCTAGAAGATGGAAAAGGAAATTTAGTTTGATAGTTTTCTGTCTGGTAAGAACTCACTTATCAATAGACACAGCTGGGAAACCCGTATGTCTTTATAGATGTGAAATCCTCACTTCAGTATTGTTTTATCATTATAGTTCCCACTTTGCTATGTTTATTTGCATGGTCTCTGTCTGGTTCTGTGATTGTTTCTGTCTGCTGTATAATTAATTTTGCTGGGTGTAAACTGATTAAGGTGGTGGGATATAATTGGTTAGCTAATCATGTTACAATATATTAGGATTGGTTAGGTAAATTTCAGTAGAATGATTGGTTAAGGTATAGCTAAGAATATTACTATATATATTAGGGGCAAACAGGAAGTAAGTTAGGATTCAAAAATAAGGACAAAGGAACTTGGATTTAAGCTTGCTGGAAGTTTACCCCAATAAACATTGAATTGTATGCACCTTCGGACTTCGGGTATTGTTGCTCTCTGTTCATGCGAGAACTACCAGGGAAGTGGGAGAGTGAGGGAATAAGCTCTCTAACATGGTATAGCTATCTTTAGAAATTTAATATTGGTATCTTCTTTGTGTTTTGAAAAATCTGCAATGAAAGTGTCCTTAAATTGAGCAACATATGCGGGGTCGTCATCCGAGACGGCGGTAACTTGAAATATACGGCAGAATGTGAGTAAAACCACAGAGCTGGAGACATACAATTCTCCCCCTAAGAGTTCAGTCACAGATTTAATTAATGCATTATTTTTTTAACGAGTGTCATCAGCATGGAAGCATGTCCTCTGGAATGGTGGCCAAAGCATGAAGGGGCACATGAATGTTTAGCACTTCTGGCAAGTAAATACCTGGCAACACTGGCTACAAAAGTGCCATGTGAATGCCTGTTCTCACTTTCAGGTGACATAAATAAGAATTGGGCAGCATTATCTCCCATAAATGTAAATACACTTGTTTGTCTTAGTGATTGGCTGAATAAGAAATAGGACTGAGTGGACTTGTAGGCTCTAAAGTTTTACACTCTTTTTTGCTCTTGAGGGCAGTTATGTAACCAAAAAAAAATCTACATTTGTAAGTTACACTTGCATGATAGAGATTGTACCACAGTACTTGTGTGAGGTGAATTAAAAATAATATTTTTCTTTCTTTTTATTACAAATATTTGCACGCACTGTAAAAATAATATAAAGTGAGCATTGTGCACTTTGTATTCTGTGTTGTAATTGAGATCAGTATATTTGAAAATGTAGAAAAACATCCAAAATATTTTATAATACGTTTAAATTGGTATTCTGTTATTGTTTAACAGTGTGATTAAAACTGCGATTAATCTCTATTAATTTTTTTAGTCCAGTTAATTTGTTTTGAGTTAATCGCTTGAGTTAACTGTAATTAATTGACAGCCCTAGTTTACACGTGAGGAGAGTTTATAATTCAATATTATTTATCTTGCAAAGTAGAAGAATAAAAGGAAATATGACAGCTGTGTAAAATCATGAACAGTTCCTCACCCTGTTCTTAACACAAGAATGTTCATGTACACCTGTGGAATTCACTGCTGTAGACAAATATTGAAGTAAAGACTTCAGTATGATTCCAGAAAGGAACAGATATTTGTATGAACTAGAATAATATTTACAGCTATGTTATCTTGCTCAAATAACTACATAAGATCAGTTCTCTTGCTTCAGGGCATAAACTGAAGATATTTTATGGTATTTGAGTAATTCAACTCTCATAAAGAGATCATAGAAAAACATGGAGAGGAGGAAGTAATGTCTTGTTCCCCTGCTTCTCCCTATCTAGCCTGATTTAGCATGTACGTGTAGGGGATTTTTTTCACTTAACATTTGAAGCCTCCTACATAGGCTGCTGCCAAGGAACAGAAGGCTGGACTAGAAGGACAGTTTAATATTAAATTTGTGGATTTTAAAGTAATCATTTAACAAAAAATGCACAACCCTATCGCTTATTATATGTATTTCTTTCTCTGGTTCCGTCATCCCTCTCACCTATTTGCTTTCTTTGTTTATATTCTCCTTGATTTCCTGCCCAAGTTTCCATCTGGTTCCTGGTGTCTACAAGTTGGTGAATCTTGACCTTTCGGCTCCAGTGTTTGTCAAGCTACAGAAGCTCTTCTTTATTCAGCAGTAAAGGTTGCTCCGCTATAGATTGGAAGGTCTTTTCCTATAACCCAGAAGAAAAGACTGGGGATCCAACTGGATATAAAATTGAAATAGTTTAAAAAACAAACAAACCCCGAAGACTAAGATTGAACTACACGTTCACTCTGACTGTTTTAAAAGGGTAGTGTTTGTTATGAAAAAATCGTTACTTCTTAGTCCATAATTTTGCATAGCAGTTGATATAAATTAAAAAAAGAAAGGTCCATCCTTTGAAGAATTTATAATATAGCCTAGAACATGAAGATGATAAACTGTGTAGGGAAAACCTCAAACAGAGTTAAATAAAAATGAGTAATTTATATAGTGAGTAAACCATAAATTGCAATTTAAATAGCAAATGGAGTAAGATGAAGGGAGGAGCAGACTGCATAGGAGGAGAGGTTAGTATTGAAAGAAGTGGACTTTGAGGAGTTTTGAAGGGGTAGATTTAGGATGTTGAAGGTTTTAGATAGCAGCATGACAAATGGCTGGTAGGTGAAAGTTGGTTGGAGCAGTGGGTAAAAGGAAAACTTGGCACTAAGAATGGATGGAGTGCATCGGACAAGGTGGAAAATGGTGAAAGATTAAAATGAGTTGTATTGAGCAGAATTGTGCACTTAAAAGTGAGGGCAAGCAGTTTAGTTTGACTTCTTTTTACGGAAAGAGACAGTGAAGGGACTTGTGTGATTAGTTGTATGTGGCCAAAATGGTAGCAGAGGAAGATTATTTTAGATGTTGAATACTGGATAGATGGGTAAGTGAGAGTAAGGAAGGCTGAAGATCGCCATGTTTTCATGCCTAAAGATTTTTCCATCAAAATGTTTTTTCTGTTGTCAGTGCTTGATGGAAATTTGTTTCAAGATTATTGACATGTTCTCATAGTGGTTCAGATAGAAACCTACCCTCTTGTCAAGATTTTGTTGGCTCCATTTTTCTTTTAAGAGCTACTTATGCAAAATAATCATCTTCTCCAGCACTGATTTTGCTCCAATAATCAGAATAATGGTTCTTGATTAATTTTTTTTTCCCGTCTGTATAGAAAACTCTTGTTTACTTTTGGTCAAGAATTAGCATATTGAATATTAATTAGCTTCTGTTCTTCTCCTGTGTGATACAGGTGTCTTAACATGTCTTCTCATTTTATGTCTGTAAATAGATTGCCTTTTGCAAAGTCATATCCTGCACTAGTCCAATGTTTCATTACAAGAAAAGAATCTTCACTGGGTATTCGGTCTACAAAGAAATATAGTTCTTTAAAGAGTAAGAATAGCTATAAATAGATTGACTCACCCCACCATTGTGAGTCTGTATATAACTGTCAATTTGGGAGATATATGCCTATGCCATCCTATGATTTTGTGAATGTTATGCTGTATTTCAGCTTCCATTTTGAATAAAGCCTTCAATGTGGCTTTCAACATCCGTTTTGTAGAAGGAACTTGACACGTAGTGGAGAAACTGTGTCTGGGAATCTGTAATAGAGTATTCAAGGTTACCTTCTCCAGACCTGAGGAGGAGCTCTGTGAAGCTCGAAAGCTTAGACAAATGTTGGTCTAATAAAATATATCACCTCACCTACCTTGTCTCTCTCATATCCTGGGACCAACACTGCAAATGTGGTGAAGTCAGACTGAGGGAAATTTTGGTCAGTAGTTTGTCATTTTCCTAAGATCTAGAACTCAAGTGCTTTTTAAGAGTAAAAGTGTGTGTGGTTAAAGAAATTCCTTTGCTAACTTGTTATCTTGCTGTACTGCCACAGTGTCTCTCTGAAACATGTAACCAGAAAACTAGAGCTCCCAGAGCCAGGTAGACATTGGGGATGATGATGAAAAGGGGTGGGGGAGAGCATGTCTAAGCAACTTCGGGGCTCAGGAGTGCTGAGTCACTGGTTCTCTGGTCTAGGTGATTGGAGTGCAGGGTCCCACTGCCTAAGAAGGGTATTAGTGTCTGCATCTGGGATTGCTCAAGAGACCCAGAGCTAGGACTAGTAATTAGTCACTATCCAGACCTATGGGGCTTAGAATCATGTGGGTTGCAACAGTTGGATTCAGTCACAACAGACTGGTGTTTGTCCAGAGAGTGGGACTGGAACAGGCTGTGGCAATACTTACGCAAATTTTCAGGACAGAGAAAATGTGCTGCTAATTCTTAATACATTGTGAGGAAATATGGATTTTTGTTGATGATTAACAATTACTTTCATTCTGGGTATATAACAAACAAAACCCCTTCCATTTTCAAGTCTGACTAAAATTTTCATTTTGTTTACATGCTTTGTGCTTGATTCTTTCTTTCGTTAAGGCCTTTTTGTACTGCTGCTCTCGCAGTATAAAGAGGGACTTAGTAAAAATGAGAATCAGGCCCTTGATCTTATTTTACTTTACTTTTATCAAGATGAAGGGCTGACTCATCTGATCAGGCCAAGCTATGCTTGATGACATAATGTGAGTGTAAATGTAAGATGGATTTAAGCGTTCTGACCAAACTCCCTATGCTGGGGGACCCAGAAGTGTGCTAGAGTTGTGTTGGATCTGCAACATCAGCAATTCTCAAGAGTCTAATTAAGTTTGTTTTATGACCCATTGGAGTGGCATCATGAGGCAAGTGGCATATTGGGCCTGACGTTGTAGGTAATTAATTAATGAGACTGCATCGCATATTGCTGTTTCACACATTAACCAATATACCTTATATTAACCAATAGAACTTTCTTTTCTGAGTCTATTTGCACCCCCTCTGAGCCACCCACACATTTATTTATTTATTTATTTAATTTTCTTTTTTGGCAACATCAGAAATGCTTGCTCATGTGCCACTTGTATAGTGTACCCATAGTATAGCATAGAGCATTAGTAAAGTGCCAGAAGATTTCATAAGCTTCCATATTTAGGAACCAGTTTGAATGGGAATAATTTGAACTAATGGTAAATATGCATGTCTTTGAAGACAGCTGAACAAAGAATGTGAAAGAAGTTAATTTTGCCTGTTCCACTGATTTCTGTCTGAAGTTGCCTTAATTTTCTCCTCTATACATTTTATCAAACAGATGCAGATCCTAATAGCAGAGCATTGATAAATTAAGGGAAGAACTGTTCGATATATTTGTACAATTGGAGCATAAGAGTGCATAACCCTATGTCCTTATTGAATCACTTTCTCTTTTCCAATGTCAAGAAAACTTTAAACGTTGTCTCTTGTGAGTATAGTGAATCTGCTGAGTGGCACGCTTCAGTGGTGAACTAGATTTTATAAAATGACTAAAAACTGCTTTATTTTGGGGTATTAACAAAATGTGCTTGTGTTTTTATTTTCTTTTTTTCTGGTAACTACTTACGGTAACATTGGTGATGAGATCTGGATGAAGAATTTATTTGCAGGGATTTGGAGTAATCAAATTTTTGAATTGCTCTGCTCCGGTTCCACTCTGGCACCAATAGTGACTGTTCCAGCTCCGCTCCGCGCTCTGCCTCAAATTAATTTTTAACTAAATAAAAAAGTGCATACTGTAATTATGAAAAAACATTATTTTTATTCAGACTTTTTTAAAACAATTTAAATGTCATCAACAATGATACAAACTAGAATAATTCATAATTCATTCTGTAAAAAACTATTGCAGCAATCAAATCATATTTCATAGCCTGCTGCAAATAATTTAAAATTAACTTTAAAGCCGAAAACAGTCGCTCTACATTAGCTTGAGTTGGTTGCATGCTCGAAGAAATTCTACAGGCAGCCTGAATGCTGTGTGGGTAGCTGTGAACGGCCTCAAAAACAGACTTAATTTTTAGCCTACCAATAGACTCCATCGCCTCACAATCTTCCCAAGAGTTTCTCTCGAATAATGCTTCATTACAATTATGAATCGCAGAAACTCGTCGGCGTTTTTCTTGTTTATCCAATTCCTTTTTGAAGGCGTCATCTTCTGAAGAATTGGTGCTTGAATTATCTACATTTCCGTGAGATGGTTGAAGACATCTCAGGAATGGACGCTCAAACAAGTTCAGAGTGGAGACAGAAGTTTGACAGCAGCCTGCTGTTTCCGAAGAATGTGAATTTTCTGAAACTGCAAATTTGATTGTTGATGACTACTTTTGTTGTGTTTCGTTCAACCTCTTTCGCTGAGTTCAAATGTAGTAATATGTTTTGGTTTTCGAGTCGTCGAGCAATATCAAGGAGTCCTTCCTTTGCCTTTGGTATTTCCCTGGAGGTAAGAAGAATCCAATACCGTGGGTCAACATAAACTCCAGCAAGGAAATGAAAATTGTCAAAATCTTCTCTTTGCATTTCTGCGTGGAGGATAGAATTCCTTCTGCAATTTGTCCACCATTTTCTTGCAAGAATTTTGACAGTTTTCGCCATTCCTTCATTAAAACTCCCGGGGTTACATTGACAGCTTGAAGATTCAGGGTTGTTGGGTTTGGCTTTGCCAAGAGGTCTCGCAGGTTCTTCACTTCGTCCCATTCAGCTTTTGTTAACTTGTGTTCTCTTGTTCCAGCAGCAGCCACTTGTTCACAGTAAGATTGAAAAACGAGAAGCCGATCAATCATCGCAAACGTTGAACCCCAGCGAGTCACAGTATCCAATGATGGAGTTACCCCATGTAGATCAAGCAGAACACTTCAAATACTTGGGGTTCGTAGTTTGACGACTTGTCGAATTTTTGCCAGAAATTTCTTCATGTTCTTTGTTCAGTCCATCCCAGATTGCCAACTGAAGTGTGTGAATACCACACCTCATCAGTTGGACTTTTGAGTTGTCCTTATGAAGCCATGCTGGAAGCATGAGGCTAGGGTCATTAACCCATTGCGCAGCAGCATCCATGTTGAGTTTGATTTCATCCATTCCTTTAGTTCCTTCATCAGGCAAAATAGCTTCAGATCTGTCCACATCCCTGTTCTCAGAGGTAGAAATGGTTTCATTGTCCTCAATGAAATTTTTGATGGCACATGTCATGTTTGCTGCATTGTCAACGCAGATGCCCAGCACTTGCATTTCACTGATCGCAAATTTTTCTAAAATAGCTTTTACTTGACTTTTCATGTATGAAGAATTGTGACGCCCTTCAGTGTCGATTTATGTCCAAGGTTTTTACCACAACTTTATCTTCTTCATCGTACTAAGCATTGATTGTAAGGAAATTTCTGTTTCCACGGGTTGCTGCATCTATTTTCAGGTAGCACAATTTTTGCTCCAAAGCTTTCTTGAGCTCTTCGTGACCAGACTCAGCTGTGCCGACAACTAAATGACGAACCGCATTGTGCCCCGTCAAAACGCCAAGCTGCCGACCCATTTCACCTGCAATTTTTTGGAATCCTTTGTTCTTTAGCCTAAAGGTAGTGAGCAATGTTGAACTCAAGCAAACCATTTCCATCAGCCCATCATGGAAAGTATTGGCATCCATGGTGACTGTAACCTTTGAGGACGTCAAATATGAGTCAATTTTGGTTTGATCAATTTTGGGTTTCTTTTCAGATGAAGTGCCGCAAAAAATCTTTTCTCCAGGAGTTTTCAAAGCGCCAGATGAACGTCGTTTAGCTGCGTCAGCTTTCTGTTTTGCCTCATCTTCCTGGTCCTTTTTTGTAACCAGAGCCACATAGTTTTCAGGATGGTTACGTTTTACATGCCACCAAAGGTTGAAACTTTTCACGGCACTTGCTTCACTTGTCTTGAAGTTACATGGTTTGAGCTTGCCTTTCACTTCCTTTTCCACCTTGCATGTTGCCAGTTTCTTCTTTGCTTTTCCCAAAAGCCCAAATTTGGGCTTTTCAAATTCAAAAGTAATTGAGATCCTTTTCCATAAATTGGCTGTCACTCATGGGTGGGAGATTTGATTTTTTTGTTGAAGCCATGGCCAAATGTTCTTGTGCTGCTACCGAATCCAAATGTTTCTTATGATCTTCGAAAAGCAATGAACAAAAGCATTACATTTTTTATAATGTGCCTGCTTGTGGTATCTTAACCACTTAAGGTACTTTGAATTTATTTTGGATTTTCTGTACAAAAATGTTTGCATTTTCTTTTTACACAGTTATTATTAAAGTATATTTTAATATTTTAACATGTTTCTTGCAGTTTTAATGAAGTAAGAAGTATTTTAATATACATTAATATAAATGTTTATTTATAAATTGCAAGTTAGTTTTTCTTATGAAATATTGTGGTAAAATATTCAAAATATTTTCCAAGTTTTTAATTAATATCTCAAAAATGCTTTAATATAGATATATCAATGAAATTTGGTATGTGCCGTAGCATTAGTATGTGCTATCGCTATTCTACAACATTAGTTGTTGGGAAGTAACGAGGCTACACGTTACAAGGTTGAAAATAAACTTTAACAGGAAAGCAGATTCAAATTGCAAGCACAGTCCTTTTAGTAAAGAGAGCAAGTTTTCGGAAATATGTTTTTGCTTCATCAGCCTGAATAGATTATACAAGATAGAACAAATAACAGGTTCTATCTTGTATAATGTTTCCATCCTGATGAAGGAAAAACATATTTCCGAAAACTTGCTCTCTTTACTAAAAGGACTGTGCTTGCAATTTGAATCCGCTTTCCTGTTAAAGTTTATTTCCAACATTCTATCATACAACATCATTCAAATGAAATTATTTTAACTACAGGCATTGTGAACTGGGGGGGACTAGGCCAATTTTATTTAATATTCTAAAATCTTTGCTTATTTAACAGATACGACTCTGGAATATGATTTAATGCTAAAACATGCATTAAAATGGTACTCTTAATTTATTTTATATAATTAACTGTTTCCGAGAAAATTGTTTAAAAATTTTAATCTGCTTAGATGCTTAGAATGGTACAACAATTTTACTTATTTTTCAACAGGAGCACGTACAAATGAACAAATGTACCGGTAATGGGAGCTCGTGTGAGAAATGAGCTTAAGTGGTTAATATCGCTTGTGATATCTTAATATATCAATAAACAAAAACATTATTTTTTTTGCAATATACCTGTTTGTGATATTTTAAATGTTGCGTCTTGCGTCACACTTTTCCGTAATCGCAGCACTCAGCGCGTCTCATTGATCAACCCTTACAAAAGAAGTATCAACACATACTAATCTAACTATCTAACAAATCTACACAAGTATGTACTCAGCTAACCCTGGCACAAGGGTGGGAGCAGTCTGCAGTGTTGCTGGATGTCTGATAATTATCTGATTCTTTAACAAAACATATCTCCAAAAAACTTTGTAATTTTGTATCTGTACATTAAATCTTGATTTTGGCCGAAGTGAGAATAACTGTGACATATTATGTAAAGTGGTAAAGTAGTTGTTAATATCAATTGTTATACAATCTGAAACTTTTTGGCACCTTTAGGACTTTCTTGCTAAATATCATTCATTTTGGATTGAAAATGAAAAAAAACCTGGAGCAGTGGAGCAGTCAAGATTCTGTGCTCCGGCTCTGCTCCAGCTCTGGGCAAAAACCTGCAGCTCCGCACTCCAGCTCCGGGCTCCGCTCCAAAGCCCTGTTTGTTTGTAGGTTACTGACTTGAGCGTAACTCAGTTTAATAGAAGCCAAGAGTTATCATTTCATGGTTTGGTGTTTGTCTTATTCCAGGTATCCACATGAGAGAATCCATTTGTTACTTCTCCCTGCTAAACATCTTGGGGCTCTGATACCCGAGTGGTGTCTTTAGGCTCTACTGGAAGGCAAATAAATAACATTGGCAGGCATCGTGGGAGACCTTGTTTCTCTGTTTGCTGTGCTGTTCCTGTTCTGAGGATAAATAGAACACTTGTTTTTCTAGGACTGTTAATATGGTGCCTTTTTATTAACCTTAAATTCCCTTAAAATAATAAACTTATCTTCTCATAGAATAATAATCAGATATTTGCACAATACATAGGGATTTAGTGTGTTTGTAACTTTTTGCATGAGTCTAAAAATGATTCACTTTTTTTAATTTGGCAAAATCAAGATCAAAATCTAGTACCTTCAGTGGGTGTGTCTGCACAGTATAAAAAAACTACTTTCCTAGCGGTAAAGCTGAGCAAGAATGAGCCAGGATGCACTGCACTGTGGTGGTGAGTGTGTGTCAGCTTAGGGGCATGGTCAGGTCCCCTGCCTCCTGTACTAGTTCTCTGGAGTACTGTGGAGCATAGAGTTGCCACAGGCATCCTTGAGACATCCTGCCCTCTGGGGGAAGATGGTCTCCTGATTCGCTGCTGGGACTGTAGTCTTTTCTCCCTCAGAGAATCTTTGCTGAATAGGGCAAGATGTTGCCCTAAATTTAAAGTTGCAAAATTAGTTCCTCCCATCTCAAAAGATTTCCTCCCAGGTTTATATTTTAAGGTAACCTGTTAGATATCTTTGCATAAGCCTCTGTCATTTTCCAATTCAAGTGAATGTCAAAACTCCCATCAACTTCAACAGTGCAGGGTCAGACCTCTATGTTCTTACCAAGACTCAGAACCTCCCTTTCTTTGCTGCATATTTGAATTCTGGATTTAATTAATGGCTTTTAGGAGAATTAACATCATCTGTCTATCATTACAGATTTTGGTCATGTTTATCAATTTGTAGGGATTTCAAAACAGATTGTACTGTATATATCCTTATGTAGCTCAGTCAGACTGTTATCTCCATTTTTCTTACCCTGCTTTGTGTACAGGCCATTTTAAGATATATTTTGGTAGAAGGAAGATAGTGTACATGAGTCAGTATTCCTTTTTATATATTTATTTTCTGTGAGACTCAATATGAATATTTAATATAAAACAATTTATATCAGAAAACCAAACTAGAATGCCCATTATACTTCACAAGGGTATATTTGTTCAAAAGGTAAGAGAAACTACTCTATCCAAAAGATCTCAAGGAAATGTAGGAAAAGACTTTTTTTCTATTTGACCGTAGCTTTTTCTAGCAAATAAAGATGAAAGTAAGGAAAGCTAAGCAGAATGTTATTTTTCTTTAATTCTAGTAGACAGTATGACTCAGACTTCAGTGACCAATGTAGACATGTGCATTGGAATTGTGCATACGTATAAGCATATGTGTATGTGCTACCCCCTTCTCTTTTTAGGTTTGCATGCTAAACCAGATATGTGTCAGAACTTAAGTTAGAATTTCCAGAAGTGGACTCTGATTTTGGGTTCTTTAGTTTTCGGATGTCCAGCCTCTTAGACTGCTTGGATCTTAATATCAGATGTTCTGAGCACTCATAGCATCAGTTGACTTCAGGGGGGCCTCCGGGTACTCAACAATTCTAATACTCAAGCCCCTGTGGATACCAAAAAAGGAAATCCTCAGAATTAGTGGTTGCTTCTGAAAACATGGACTCTAGTGCAAACAATATTTGAACATTTGAGCCCATATCTAAAACGATAGGTTTTTATAACCAACCAAAAACTTTCTATTATAGATTTTAGATGTTCATAGTTTCCCATATAACTGTAATATAATGGTGCCAGAAAGTATCCAAATACAGCATTAAATAAAACCTACTAACAACTAACCTACAATATGGCAAAACTATGTTTTTAAGTCACGTGTTCAAAATGTCATCAGCATTTCTGAGTTGTGACACAAGCATTTCTGTTTATTTCATGAAAGGATATGATTGTTTTTGACTTGCCTTATTTTATTTGCAGCATTATGCAGGATGACAAGTAGCTCAACCATATTTCCAGGCTATATTTTTGACAGATCTCACAAAGCTTATGTTGTAAATCATTGCTAGTTTAAATGTTTAAACTCCTTTTAAATGCAAGTGGCCCAAATAGTTGGATGGCCCCCTTTGGTCCCCTTCCTCCATAGAGAGGCTTTCACATAGAGTGGGGGTGGGGAGGGAATAATTTTTAAAAGATATAAATGAAAAACACTTCAATTTTAAGTGGATAAAATATACAATTTCTAATCACAGATTGGTTGCCTTAATAATAACAAAGGGAAATAAAGTAATTCCCAACTGCATTTTATGGTTAAAAGAAAATTTCTTAGTTTTCTGGGCATTTATTCACTTTTAAACTGTATATCTGTAAATTTGAAAGAGCTTCCTATAATCTGGGAAGGCTGGAATTAAATTATACAGCAGGTTTCTTGGCTTCTTTGGCAAACTGGAAATTCTGTGGCAGCTTTATTGAAATTTAAAATATAGATTTTTTTTTAATGAATTAAATATGAAAGTGAATAGTAAAATTGGTACAGTAGCCTCTGTGGTAGTTTTAAAATACAGTATATTTTATACCTTCCTCTCACTTTCAGATTTTGATATGCCGAAGTATTTTTACCAACAACATAGAGTCATAACAGCTATAGGGAGTGCCTCAAGAGGTCTTGGCAACATAGTTAAAGGTATTTGAGTCTTTTGGCACCTGTGAAGGAGTGGGAGTTGGTATGGGATTGTGGGATTAACTGAAGTTTTCAGCAAAAACAATCAACAATGGAATAATTAACTGCTGTTGTGACTGCACCCTCCTATGATGTAACACAGTGCAGCTGTGGCTCTGCCTTTGTTTCCCTCCTGGTCTTCCACTTCTCCGCCCAACCTCCAACAACTTCTTGTATGAGGTCATTTAGTCCTCTGGCTATGTCATCTAACTGTGCCAGACTGCTGTACCCCCTTCAAGGGTCTGATTTGACTTGTATATCCCCAAGTTTAACCTCACTTAAAAAACTTACAAAATCTGACATAAATATAGAAGATGGATGGGTATCTCTAATAAGGAGAGCTAGTCCAGCAGGTTTTTGAAGTATCTGCTGATTTCTGTCTAATGTTGAGCAAAAATTTAGATTAATGTATATTATAAAGCTCTCAGACACCACTGCGATCATCCAATCCAATCTCTATAACACAGGCCAGAGTACTCACCTGAATTCATACCTGTTTGAACTAGAGCATGTCTTTTAGAAAAGCACCCATTCTTGATTTAAAAATTGCCATTGGTGGAAAATCCACCACAAACTTTGGTATGTTGTTCCAATGGTTAGTTACCTTCACTGTTAACATTTTGCACCTTATGGCCTTCTGGGCTGGCTCCTCTGCTTATTTGTGTCAGAAGGTTTAGGATGTCTCCAGAGATCTTGGAGTTCCAGTGACTGCTGGGAAAATGAGACAATGTGTTTCTCTTCTCAGAGAGCAAGGAAGTCCAGGATCTGTTGATGAGACCACATGAGGGCACAGGCCATGATGGCTATAATGGATTTGGTGTCTGTGAACTTGCTATGAGCTGGAAATGCAAATAGATGTGCTTAAATATATGTAAACATTTAAACAGAGGTGAGGAATTTGATCAAGATGACACCTAGAGCAGTGGAGAGTGCACAAATAACTGGATGAGTCAATCCAGATATGAAGCAATGTATTGTGAGTTAGCAGTGGGAGTACTGACATGATGAAGCTAATTTGAAAAGTGGATGTTGTTAGGGGGCTTATTCCTTCATCCACTCGCTTCCCTGGTCCTTCTCGCATGAACAGAGAGCAACAATACCCGAAGTCCAAAGGTGCAAACAATTCAATGTTTATTGGGGTGAACTTCCAGCAAGCATGATTCCAGTTTCCTTCCTTAGTATTCTCCTTCCCAGCTCTGACACCACAGAGCCTTACACCTGTGTCCCTGTTCCCATTCCTGCCCTTAGCCAAACATGATTCCAATTTCCTTACCCCCATTCCCTGTTCCCATTTCCCCCACCCGCATGCCCACCCCCACCCCCCTACTTCCTGATTGACTGCAGACTATATAATAAAACTTGACTTCTGCTTTGTTATACCTTAACCAATCATGTTCCTGAAATTTAACTAACCAATCCTAACATATTGTAACATGATTATGTATCCAATTATATCCCACCACCTTAATTAGTTTACACCCCGCAAAATTAGTTATACAGCAGACAAACAATCACAGAACCAGACAGAGATTATACAGACAAACAATAGCAAAGTGGGAACTATAATGACAAAACAATACAGAAGTGAGGATTTCACATCCCAGCTATTGATAAGTGAGTTCTTGCCAGACAGGATGCTATCAAACTAAGTTTCCTGTTACATTTTCTAGGCACTTCCCTTTCTCTGGGCACTATCAGGACAGGATTGTATTCCTAACAGCCCAATAGCACCTTATTTCAATGTGACCAGTTTGGAATGTGAGGATGTGACCATTCACTTCCCAGCTTATGGCTGCCTCTGTTGCTTAGCCAAAGGCCTTAGCCTAAGAACAGGGCCTCAGACTGTCACAGTAAGAAAAGGCCCTTACACCAGCAGACAGTGATTTTGATTCTCTTTTGTACCTCTATAACTAGCCAAGTGATAAGAATATACCTAAATTCTTAGAGTATAGGCCTTTACAGACAGGCCTGAATATCTATATCCTAACAGATGTGGCCGCACAAACCTTACATTCTGAAATAGTTGTGTTGCTTCGAAGTGAATTAATAATACAAGAGTAAGATGAAAGTGAAAGCAAAAAAAAAATAATTTGAGTGTGTGATTGCAAGGCAATTTATGGCGAAAAAACTAAATATATACTGAAAAACTTCTGTGTAAACCAGGTCTCAGATACTTGGTGTTGTACTGTAAAACTTAAGCTTCAGATCAGAATTTTCAGAGATGATGAACATTTCTGTCTAGGTTAAAAAGCAAGTATTGGTATTCTAGAACAAATGTTTAGGGAATGTCCACATTAGTCTTTACAAAAGTGTTAACTAACAGGAATCTAGCATAGACATAGCCTTAAGAGGCTAATTTTAAAATCTCACTTCTGAAAATTTTGGCCCTCTGTGTATTTTTTGTTATGCACCTTAAGTATGTCTGTGCTAATTGTGTTACAGATTGAGTTAACCTTTTCTGAGGCCTATTTCCCTGTTCAGTTCACGTGGTCATGAGGAGGATTGCAAGACAGAACAATCAAAATCAGAGCACAGATCATTCACTCCCCTATAAAACTGATACCAAAAACATTAGTTTTTCTTGGAGTGATGGTCCCTAAGTGGATTCCAGACATGGGTGTGCATGCGTACCATAAGCCAGAGCTAGAACTATTCATAGCAGTGTCTGTTGACCCTGTGTGTCGTGCGTGAACTGCATGGTGCATCCGAGGCTTTAATAGGCTGTGTGGGTCGACACCACTCCAGTTCCTTCTTATCACCGCATGGCCAGAGTTGGAACCCCTGTTCCTCAATGCTCTTAGCTCGCTACGAGAACTGTTCTCCATTGTATTAAATCTGAAATGTAGGCTAGTGCATGTCTAAATGCTGTATCTTATGTCTTCTCTTGTTTTCTTTGTTTTCATTTTTCCTTTTTACTTCTCTACCTTTTCCCTTGGTACCTCCTCTCATTTCCTAGTTTTTGTTTCTGTATTCAGGGACCAGAAATGCCGATAACTTACTTTTGAGTGTTCCTCCAGGCGGGTACTTAAAAAGGGAAGGAAAAATGCCTTTCTCAAAATACACCTTATCTGGGAGTACTTAATAGGGAAAGTTGAACCCTGACATGTTCAAATAAAGCTTGTCATTTGACATTTAAAAGATGAAGGATGGGGCAAATGTCATTTTACATTTAAGAAGGTTTGCTATCAGATGGCACAATGAGGGAAATCAAAAAGGCCGTCTCCTACAGCAAGACATTCTTGTTGGAATATTTGACAATATTTGACTATGGTCAAATAATGGGCATTCAATTCAGTGATCAAATGAGTGGTTTGCCAAGACTGTCACACTTGGAAGGTTAATACAAGTGTCTTTGAAAGTATAAAGTTTATTATTTTTTAGTTGTTTGCATGTTAATTCTGTGCAAAGGAAATAGATCTACATTGAATTAACCACTGATAAAAGACATAAAGCAATGACTTCAATGTTTAAGGTCTGAGAACCTTCGCACCATTCAGAATATTTTTGGGCATTGATGCTCTCATAGACTTTAAGGCCAGAAGCAATCATGATAATATAGTTTGACCTCCTGCACATTGCAGGCCATGGAACCTCACCCACCCACTCCTATAATAGACCCATAACTTCTGGCTGAGCTACTGAAGTCCTCAAATCTTGAATTAAAGACTTCAAGGTACAGAGAATCCACCATTTACACTTGTTTAAACCTATAGGTTACATGTGCCCCGTGCTGCTGAGGAAGGCAAACCCCTCCCCCCAGGGTCTCTGCCACTGTTCCCTGTAAGCTGTGCGCGTGTGCACACAGATCCTAAACCCTGCTCACACAGTGAAACACCGTGCACACAAAAATTTGCACAGAAGCACAATAATTTGCACAGAAGAAATTTTTTGCACACACTGCCTGTCAAAAATTAGAGGGAACATTGGTCTCTGCCAATCTGAGCTGGGGAAAAATTCCTTCCCGACCTCAGATATGGCGATGAATTAGACCCTGATCATGTAGACAAGACCCACAAGCTAGACACCTGAGAGAGAATTCTCAGAGCCCTCCCCATTTAGTGTCCCATCACCAGCCATTGAAGATATGTGCTTAATGCCCCCTTTCATCTCACCAACACACAATCAAGTTGTGTCATCTAGACTAGATGACACAGTATTTTTGCTTAGTGGTTACTAAATAGAAGTATGACACTATTGCTCTTCAGGACTTTTAGATGACAAAATTGGTAGTGTCATAACCTCTTCTACTATGTGACCTTGCCTCAACCATCAAGATTGTAGTTTTACCTAAATTTTCCTTTGTGCCTCCCTTCAGGAGGTTTTCTTCTTAACATTCTTTAATTCTGCTCCTCATACCAGAATTGCTCACTTATCTTGTACTTGGAAGTAAATTTTCTTCAGCTGTGGCAACCAGCATATGCCTTTCAGGCTCAGAAGTCATCTGTGATCTGCTCCACTGACTGCTGCTGCACTTCCAAGGAGATAACACAGCAGCCAACAGTACTGTTCCAAGAACAATTCTGATCCCTCACAATACTCACTGCCACCACTTAGCAGTAAAAGAATATTTGTTGCTCTGGGAGAATCCCCCTGTTCCCCACAAACACCCTTCCCGAGCCATCACAGTGAACATTACCGGGATTTGGAAATGCCCCTGGATCAGCAGCATGGATGCTATGTCACTTTAAAGAAATCACAGGAAACTATGCAAAAAATCCTAGAGTAAGCATGATCTAACAAAGTAAAACATCATGCTTCGTGTAAAAAGAGAAAACAAGTTAGGACATGGGATGTTAATAAAGAGATGAAGGCGACAGAGGTTGCATACAGAAGATAGACTGCTAGGCATTCAGTTAGGCAAGGAGGAAATGGGAAGAGGAGAAAGCTCACAGCTTTTTTTTGTTTGTTTCTATAAATATGTGTCGTAACTCATACAGACTTAGAGCGAAAATGATTTCCTGTAGATTAAAAGGGGACCTAAAGATAGCAATGATGAGTGAAGCTAGAGCCTTAATTTGAGTAAGTAAATATTTATTTATAGTACCATAGTGTGCAAGATGTGCTAAGCACAGTGTAAACATATAGCAAAGCATGATCCTCCCCCCCCCACCCCCAAAGAGTCTAAAACACAAAGACCAGTAAAAGGTTAGAGAAACTGTACAAAATATAAAAAAAATGTCATGGCGATGACTAGCTACATGGACAATCTTAAATCTAATATTTCCTAACTTTTAAGTGTCTGACTTTACAATCTTAATGTTCTTTTAATATATTTTAAACAAACTGCAACAAAACAAAAATCCACGGTCACCCTCCAACCCTCCTAACCCACACATTTCTCATGATATCCACACTTGGCAATGTCCTCCATTTTAACTACCTTCCCTCTATGTCCCTTCAAAGTCCACTCTCCAAACATAACCTGGGGGTAGGGAGTTAGTGTTTTTTGGTTTTAATAATTGTGCCCGCTATCAAAACAGTGAAAACTCTCTGAAAAAACAGCGAACTTACTTACATCTGATATTTCTTCCTGTGTGGAGAAGGGCACTCAGGCTTTCTGGTGGTGGTTGAAGTAATATTTTTATTGGACCAACTTCCGTTGGTGAGAGTGACAAGCTTTTTCAAGCCACACAGAGCACTTCTTTGGGTCTGGGAAATGTACTCTTGAGTGTCGCAGATAAATACAAGGTGGAACAGATTGTTTAGCATAAATAGCATGTATTTTAAGGGACCCTTCAAGGTAGAGTGGCCCTTAACACCTCTGTAGTGGTTGGGGGTGGGGGGAGGAGGTTAGTGGGTTATAGATTGTTGTAATAAGCCATAAATCCAGTTTCTCTGTTCAGTCCATGATCTTTATTGTCTAGGAGTTAAGAATTTAAGCTCCCAGGCTTGTCTTTTGGAAATATTGTGCAGGTTTCCTTTGAAGATGAGACAAAGAGGTCAGATATAGAGTGATCGCTGTGTGAAAAGTGTTCACCCAGAGGTGATAGGGTGTTTTTGTCTTTTATCATTTTCCTGTGAGAGTTCATTCAAGAGCTTAATGATTTTTTGGTTTCACCCAAATAGTTGTGGTTGGAGCATTTGGTGCACTGGAAGAGGTATACCACATGTTATGATAGGCATGTGTAGGATCCATCTGTCTTGAAAGGTGTGTTGTGGGGAGTGTTGATCATTGTAGCAGTTGAGATATGTCTGTAGATTTTGCATCTGCTGATCTGGCAGGGTCTGGTACCGCTTTGAGTTGGTGTGTCCAGCTCTGTGGGGAGCTTGCTTCTGTTGATGAGCTTGAAGAGGCTGGGGGTTTGTTTGAAGGCCAGAAAAGGGGATTTGGGAAAGATTTCTTTCTGGATTGGGTCCTCATCGAGTTTGAGTTGTAGTTTCACGATACTCCATATGGGTTCCAGTGTGGTGTGGTAGGTGACAGCTAGGGGTGTGCATTTGGAAGGGGTTTTATTTTTGTATTGAATAGGTTCTCTTGGGGTATTTGGGTGGCCTGCTCCATGATCTACTTCTCTGGTAAAGTATCCTTGTTTGGTGAAGGTGGTTTTAAGAGTGTTAAGGTGTGTATCCCAGACTTTCTCCTCAGTGCATCTTCCGTGGTATCTTAGTGTCTGGCTGTACATAACAGATTTCTTGGCATGCTTGGGAGAGGGGGCAGTTACTGGATCTATGAAGGTAGGTGTGGTGATCCATGGGCTTCTTGTACATGGTTATCTGTAGGGCTCCATTGTTGAAACTGATTGTGGTGTTCAGGAAGTTGATGTTAGTGTGGGAGTGTTCCAGAGAGAGTTTAATAGATGGATGGTGGCTGTTGAATTTGTGATGGAGATCTATGAGGGAGTTTAAGCTGTCTGTCAAGAGGATGAAAATCTCATCGATGGTATATCATTTGTTTCTTGGTGCATTGGTCCAAGACAAGAGATTACATCAACTGTCTTCAGAGTAACAGCCGTGTTAGTCTGTATTCGCAAAAAAGCTTATGTTCAAATAAATTGGTTAGTCTCTAAGGTGCCACAAGTACTCCTTTTCTTTTTATCAACTGTCTTGTCTCTCTAATATCCTGGGACCAACATGGCTATAACTACATTGCATACATGGAATGAAATTGTTTAGTTTGGGGAAGCATCCATTTGAAAACCAGAAATAGACTCAAGACTTCCACTTCTGGGAAGCTGATGACTGTGTATCACAATTTAACATTAAAGAAGAAAATGATAGATCAAGAGTTGACTTAGTACTCATCAGATGAAGGTATTGATGAATTTGATGATGATACAGAGATGTAGATCAGCGGTTCTCAACCAGAGGCCCGGGCCCCCCTGTGCGGGGGCTGCAAGCAGGTCTCAGGGGGGCTGCCAAGCAAGGCCAGCATTAGACTCTCTGGGGCCCAGGGCACAATGCTGAAGTCCTAGCACATGGGGCTGAAGTCCAGGCCCCTGAGCCCAGCCACCTGGGGCCGAAGCCAAAGCCTAAGCTATGTAGCTTTGTGGGGGCCCCTGTGGCATGGGGCCCCAGGCAGTTGCCCTGATTGCTACCCCCTAATGCCTGCCCTGGCTTTTATATGCAGAAAACCAGTTATTGTGGCACAGGTGGGCAGTAGAGTTCTTATAGCATGTTGTGGGGGGCTCAGAAAGTAAAAGGTTGGAACCCCTGATGTATATGAAACAGTTGAAGCTGATAAAGTGAAAGATGGAAAAAAGGAAGATGCTTGAAGAGTTGGCCTGCTACCGACTTAGCATAAATGCATTTAAAATGGCTTTTTTCATTTATAGTTCTTTTTTTTATTTCTCTTTTCTTTTGTAACTTTTCAGTCTTTAATAATCACATTTAAATGATAACATTACTAAAAAGTAATGTTTTTTTCATTTTTAAGAGCTTAATTTTATTGCATTTCTAATTTTTTACTTAAAATAACTCAGTAAGTAACTTGTTTTTTGTAGATAGGCTTAAGTATCTCTCTAAGGATAATCCTACTGGAGACCATAAAATTTTATTATTTTATTATTATTATTACTGTTGTAATAAATTATAGCTTTAAAATATTTGACGATTTTTGACATTTGACTAATGTTTGACAGGCAATTGGCCAATTATTTTTGGACCAGTGAAATGCCCAACCCTATGTCAGTGCATAATCATATTGTCCTCTTCATGGAATCATAGAATACCAGGGTTGGGAGGGACCTCAGGAGGTCATCTAGTCCAATTGCCTGCTCAAAGCAGGACCAATCCCCAACTAAATCATCCCTGCCAGGGCTTTGTCAAGCCTGACCTTAAAAACCTCTAAGGAAGGAGATTCCACCACCTCCCTAGGTAACCAATTCCAGTACTTCACCACTCTCCTAGTTAAAAAGTTTTTCCTAATATCCAACCTAAACCTCCCCCACTGCAACTTGAGACCATTACTCCTTGTTCTGTCATCAGCTACCACTGAGAACAGTCTAGATCCATCCTCTTTGGAACCCCCCTTTCAGGTAGTTGAAAGCAGCTATCAAATCTCCCCCTCATTCTTCTCTTCTGCAGACTAAATAATCTCAGTTCCCTTAACCTCTCTTCATAAGTCATATACTGCAGACCCCTAATCATTTTTGTTGCCCTCCGCTGGATTCTTTCCAATTTTTCCACATCCTTCTTGTCGTGTGGGGCCCCAAGCTGGACACAGTACTCCAGATGAGGCCTCACCAATGCCGAATAGAGGGGAATGATCACGTCCCTGGATCTGCTGGCAATGCTCCTACTTATGCAGACCAAAATGCTGTTAGCCTTCTTGGCAACAAGGGCACGCTGTTGACTCATATCCAGCTTCTCGTCCTCTGTAACCCCAAGGTCGTTTTCTGCAGAACTGCTGCCTAGCCACTTGGTCCCTAGTCTGTAGGAGTGCATGGGATTCTTCCATCCTAAGTGCAGGACTCTGTACTTGTCCTTGTTGAACCTCATTAGATTTCTTTTGGCCCAATCCTCTAATTTGTCTAGATCTCTCTGTATCCTGTCCCTACCCTCCAGTGTACCTACCACTCCTCCCAGTTTAGTGTCCTCTGCAAACTTCTGAGGGTGCAATCCATGCCATCCTGCAGATCCTTTAATGAAGATATTGAACAAAACCGGCCCCAGGACCAACCCTTGGGGCACTCCGCTTGATACCCGCTGCCAACTACACATGGAGCCGTTGATCACTATCCATTGAGCTCGATGATCTAGCCAGCTTTCTATCCATCTTGTAGTCCATTCATCCAGCCCATACTTATTTAACTTGCTGGCAATTTTCATTTAAAAGAAAAAAAAAGTTTCCAGCCCTTACGTTAGCAAAGAAATGCTTGATAACATAACCTATGTATAGATTGTGCAGTGATGTCTGCCTGAGTTTGCTGACCGTGTCCAGTGCAGGGAGCCCCTGGTACCATCAGCAGAACAGACTAGGCCCTTAATGCTCTGGGGTGGGGATGGAGCTTATCTGTCCCTTATTTGCAGGATTTGCTTCCTCTTGGTGCAGCATAGATGCCCACTTGAGCTCCATTAACCCCTTCGCCTTTTTGGCTCCAGGGATTAGATTAAGGGGAGGAGAGGGAAAGGGTGACTAGTGCTTGTGAAAGCATCACTCATGGCACTAGAATGAGAAGTTACTTACCACGGATTATGCAAAATCCATAATAGGATTATTATTAATTGTTTATTATATTTTGTATTACTGCAGCGCATTCCTCTCATATTCTTTTGATCAGCAATGAAATAGTTAGCAATGTTGATATTTTATATTATCATTAGGGCTGTCAAGCAATTAAAAAAATTAATCGCAATAAATCACACTGTTAAACAATAATAGAATACCATTTACTTAAATATTTTTGGATATTTTCTACATTTTCAAATATATTGATTTCAGTTACAACACAGAATACAAAATGTACAGTGCTCACTTTATATTTATTTTTAATTACAAGTATTTGCACTGTAAAAAAACAAAAGAAATAGTATTTTTCAATTCACCTCATACAAGTACTGCAGTTCAGTCTCTTTATCATGAAAGTTGAACCTACAAATGTAAAATTATGTACAAAAAAACTGCATTCAAAAATAAAACAACGTAAAATTTTAGAGCCTGCAAGTCCACTCAGTCCTACTTCTTGTTCAGCCAATCGCTCAGACAGACAAGTCTGTTTACATTTGCAGGAGGTAGTACTTGCTCACTTCTTGTTTACAATGTCACCCGAAAGTGCGAACATGTATTCGCATGGCACTGTTGTAGCTGGAGTCACAAGATATTTACGTGCCAGATGCGCTAAAGATTCATATGTCCCTTCATGCTTCAACCACCAGTCCAGTGGACATGCGTCAATGCTGATGATGGGTTCTGCTCGATAAAATTCCAAAGCAGTGCGGACCGACGCATGTTCATTTTCATTATCTGAGTCAGATGCCACCAGTAGACGGTTGATTTTTCTTTTTTGGTGGTTCAGGTTTTGTAGTTTCCGCATCAGAGTGTTGCTCTTTTAAGACTTCTGAAAGCATGCTCCACACCTTGTCCTCTCAGATTTTAGAAGGCACTTCAGATTCTTAAACCTTGGGTTGAGTGCTGTAGCTGTCTTTAGAAATCTCACATTGGTACCTTCTTTGCCTTTTGTGAAATCTGCAATTAAAGTGTTCTTGAAATGAACAACGTGTTCTGGGTCATCATCCAAGACTGGTATAACATGAAATATATGACAGAATGCAGGTAAAACAGAGCAAGAGACATATAATTCTCCCCCAAGGATTTCAGTCACAGATTTAATTAATGCATTATTTTTTAACGACCGTCATCAACATGGAAGCATGTCTTCTGAAATGGTGACCGAAGCATGAAGGAGCATACGAATGTTTAGCATGTCTGGCACATAAATACCTTGCAATGCCTCGACAAAAGTGCCATGCAAATGCCTGTTCTTACTTTCTAGTGACATTATAAATAAGAAGGCAGCATTATCTTCTGTAAATGTAAACAAACTTGTTTGTCCTAGCGATTGGTTGAACAAGAAGTAGGCTGAATAAGAAGTAGTACATTGTTTGTTTTTGAGTGCGGTTATGGAAAAAAAAATCTACATTTGTAAGTTGCACTTTCACAACAAAGAGATTGTATTACAGAACTTATATGAGGTGAACTTAATAATACTATTTCTTTTTTTTATTGTTTTACAGTACAAATATTTGTAATAAAAGTAATATACGCTTTGATTTCAATTACAACACAGAATACAATGTATATGAAAATGTAGAAAAACATCCAAAATATTTAATAAATTTTAATTGGTATTCTATTGTTTAACAGTGTGATTAAAACTGCGATTAATTTTGTTAATCATAATTATAATTTTTTGAGTTAATCGCATGCATCAACTGCAATTAATCGACAGCCCTAATTATCATCTTTGGGGATCTGAGTTAACACCTCATAGAGATATACAGGGGCAGTAAATGTTTCTTAGGCCTGGTCTACACTAGGGGGCGGGGGATCGATCTAAGATCTGCAACTTCAGCTACGAGAATAGCGTAGCTGAAGTTGACGTATCTTAGATAGACTTAGAATCGCTTACTTCGTGTCCTCGCGGCGCGGGATCGACGGCAGCCACTCCCCCGTTGACTTCGCTTCCGCCTCTCGCCATGGTGGAGTTCCGGAGTCGAAAGCAGAGCGATCAGGGATCAATTTAGCATGTCTACATTAGACGCGATAAATTGATCCCCGATAGATTGATCACTACTCGCTGATCTGGCGGATAGTGTAGACGTGGCCTCAGAGCTATTGATTCAGGCATTAGTTAACATCTTTGTGCTGGTTACATTTGAGTCACATTTTGAAACTTTTCATTGCAGCCATAAACACTAGAGACTTACCCTTTTTTCTTTTTAAATGAAAAGTGAGATTCTGGAGAAAAAGATGGCTGCCTCAGAACAACAACAACAACCCACAAACAACAAACCCAGTAGGGTGGTGAGGGGGAAGAAGCCAGGTCACTTTGCCAACATTTCTAGTCCTATATAGATCAGGCTGGACTGAGGTGGTCGTTGTTGGGTTTTTTTCCCCCCCAACTACTGCAAAAAGCAATGAGAATGTTAAGACACCACAATATTAACACAGTTATTTTCACAGGGGTCTTCCCCTGTGAAAGACTTCAAATCTTAATTTCAATATTTAAAACTAAGTCTCTTTTCCCCACTTTCTCAAAATTGCAAGTTGTATCTTACACAGATGAGTATTTCTGGCATTAAAGCACTACAACGCCTCAGTCCCATTCCCTCATATAAACAGAATACATTTTTGAAGATGTTCAATCAAGCAAGAATTGTATTATTTCCCTACTTGAATCTCTCTATCTTTGGTATTTTCATAGCACCACTCATTGTCATATCTAAATATTGAGATAAATATGAGATACAGAAACAGCCTTTGTATATACATTTTTGTCTTTTATTTATGTAAAGTAGGTCATATACTTTATTTGTATTCACAAAACTATTTTTGGGTAATGTAAACTTCTTTGCAAATGTGTAATTTTTTTTGTTAATAGCTTTGAGTATAGTTAAAAGAAATGTCTTGTTAATTGGTTGAAAGTTTCAATATTCACTAATATATTCAGCTATTATTGCTTAAGTTTTTAGAGGAAACAACTGAGTCATCAGGATATGTACTGCTAAGATATTATAGTTCAGTATTGCAGAGACTGAATTGCTGAATTTCTTGTTGTACAAGTAGCTATGTTTGCTGGTTTTATTGAATGTGTATGACAGCAGACCATGTTAAATCTTGGCAAGAAACTCACTGTGAAATGAACAGCTAGATAGCAGATCTGAACTCAGTCTGCCAACCCAAGAAAACCAAAATGTTAATTACAAAGATACTGGGTAGCATGGTTTAACTATATTTATTTAAATCTCATGTGCTGTAAACATAGTTGTAGGCTGAGCTTGAAATTTACAGTAGTTCTGTAACTTTCTCAAAATGCATTTACTGTTCTGAGGACTAGTATTGGGAATTTTGCTAATAGCATTGAGAGTGAAAATTCTCCATTTATGCTTAGCTATGGTCTTAGAGTTTCTCTAGAACATGCTATCTGACTCGTATTATGGATGGGTTGTGGGGGAGGAAGGATAAATACTGTATATACTCGTTCATTAGCCCGTTCGTTTATAAGCCGACGCTCCAAGATGGATAGGTAAAAATAGTAAAAACTGTATGACCCTTTCATAAGCGGACCCTATATTTCAGGGGTTGGCAAACTTTGGCTCCCGGCCCGTGAGGGTAAGCTGCTGGCGGGTCAGGACATTTTGTTTACCTGGAGTGTCTGCAGGCATGGAGCCCCTCAGCTCCCTGTGGCCGTGGTTTTCCTTTCCCAACCAATGGGAGCTGCGGGACGGGGCTCCATGGCTGAAGATGCTCCAGGTAAACAAAACAACAATGTTTTAGATATTCAATTCAATGATTCTTAGAGTTTAAAATCATCAAATTTTGATGTAGACCCATGTATAAGCCGACCCCATCACTTTTTTGCCAAAAATATTCGGCTTATGAATGAGTATATATGGTAATTTATCCTCTGAGTTCTTTTGAGAAGATCATTCCCCCCCATTATTGTGCATAATAATGCATGAGCATAGTTTGCTAATGGTAAAGTCGACAATGCCAAATTATATTTGTAACCTGAAGCGCTCTTGACAATAATTTTGATATCATTCCAAGTCCGTAGGAAATAGTGTTCTCTTCATAAAAGTTGCTTACATAAGGCGTTAGTGTGATTTGTGTTGGCTATTGTTGCAGGAAGCTAATTATGTCAAACAAGGTTTTAATGGTTTGTCATTTAGTGGTCAAGATTTCCTGGTGTCACGCCATAATCAGGAATTGCTGATCAGGACTCAAAACTGATTGGCCCAAGAAACCTACCCCTTTCAAGTTTTTTCAATCCTCCCTCCCTGATTCATCATTTCACTTTTCAGATTTATGTGCAGGCCTTGTTCTCTTGTCTTTTCCTCATGCAGTCCAATGTAGATATTCATGCATTTCTCCAGCTTCAACAAATACTAGTTCACATTCATGAGTTTGCTTTTTGGTACCTTCAGACAAAGAAACTAATATGAGATGTGATTCTTTTATATAAGGGCTTGCTGGCTGAAATTGCTCGATTTCCAGTCCCTGGAAGGTAGAAGCAACTGCTTTTACTACCTAATTAAGAATAAAAAAGGCCTATTTGGTCCTAAATTTTAGTGAGGTCTTTGTCTCTCTTGTTTCATTTTCAACTTCTGGATTCTAAAGGTAGCAGCCCACCTATAGGTAGCATGTCCTGTCCTCTGAACCTCCTATACTAAATAGATTGGAAGCATTTTTCTTGGGAAGTCAGATGAGCATTCAGCATCAGTTCCCATACTTCAGTGCACTAGATTGTGGAAATCCTTTCTAGACTTGTAGCCTATTGGTTAGTGGACAGAGTCTGAGCCTTTGTTGGTTCATTGACAGCCTGATAGGTAGAGATTGCTATTTTGGGTGGCGGACCTAGCCTGGTATATCTCAGTCTTGACTTTTTTTCAACCATTACAGTTTCTTAGGGCTAGTACTTGTCAAGTTGTTTCTGGAGATTTGGAAAATGGATAACGCATCTGGCTTGAGTGCCTGTAAGTTAGATAAATTGGCAATCTATCTTCCAGCTGAAGCACAATTCACAAATAGGGAACTTTTTCTCTTATCGATTTAAGGGGTTTACATACCAGTCATTTTGCTAGCTGTTTCTAGTGGATCACTGTGTTTTTTTCTGAACTCAAAAGAGAATCTTGTCAAGTGATAACCATTCCATTTATGTTTCTTAACTCATCAGTAATGCCATTATTCCTCTTTCTTCCCACATCTTTGAGGGGTGTTCAGGGAGAGAGGTCAGGGCTGTGTTATTGAATTCTGAGGTTTCTCACTCCCTTATCTAAAAAGGTAGGCCAAGAACTACTGTAACTTTGCTTCTTAAATACAGCCAGAGCTGAGCTGACTTAGTGAAATTCCTAGCCCACTTCCTCTTTCTCCTGGTGCTAGTTTTGGAAGGAGGGGTATTAAAATAATCTTCCTGTTGTATATTTGGGATCTGAATTACAGCTAGTGAAATTTTCTTCTTTATCATGGAAATAGAATGTTATGTCAGGCTTAGAACTTCTGGGGAAAATGACAGATGGATAGTTTTGTTTTGAGACTTCAAAATGAAAGTTATAAAACTGAAGTGTGGAGGGGGCTACTAAGTGTGGAAATTAGAACATTTGTTAGCTGGGCTCTGCTCAACCACTAAAGCTGCTGGGAATGTATTGCGAGGATAGGAGAGTCTGCAGTGTTCTAAGTGCTCCCTCAAAGGCTCTGTCTCTGTAAATTGGAGACCACCCTGAAGAGGGAGGGAGAAGATGGCAAAAAAAGATGTCAAGAAAAGACTCCTGCAGGAGAGCCGCTGAGAAAACCTTGACCCTGAGCATAGAGGCAGAAGACTGTACACATTCAAGGTAATTTAGATTAGAGCATGTACTGGGAGCGGGGGAAAGAGGAACATATCTGCTCTGAAACTAGAAAAAGTTGGGTGTGGAGGGAGAAAGCAATTGCAGGTCTGAATCAGCAGATTTTCAGTCAGAGAAGACAAAATAAGTAAATTAACATTGCCTCTAGCCCTTCATTCCTTAGGATGTTGTTCTTCAATCTATTTAATAACAGTTCAAATTACAAAAAACAAAACCAAAAACGCTCTGATGCTAGAGTCTTTGTCAAACTAGAGTACTTCAGAAAAAGGCTACTCTGTCTTTTGGAGGCAAAATCTACCTTGGGTTGCTCTGAGGACGAATTTCCAATGCAGGGATGGATTGCTTGCTATTTAGATCTCCTTGTGGATGCCTCGCTGTCAGCTGAAACTCAATATGGGTAAAACGCAACACTTACTTTCCCCTTCCCCTGACAAGCCATTCTCGCTATCTCCTTGATCAATGTGGACACCACCATCACCTTGCCTGTCACTCAGGCCTATAACTTGAGCATCATCTTTGAGTCAGACCTCTCTCTAGGTCCTTACACCGAGGCTATGTTTAAGTCTTGTATATTCTTTTTGAATAACATTTCTACGACACACTCTTTCTTATCCATCCACACAGCTAAAAGCTCTTGTCCAGGTTCTCATCATTTTGTGTCTTGATTACTTCATCATGCTGTTTTCCGGCCTTGACAAATGCAGTCTTGTCCCACTCATATCCATTCAAAATGCTGATGGAAAGATCATTTTCTTAGCCCATCACTTTGACCATGTCACCTCTCTCTTTGCATCCCTCCCTGGCTCCCACTTCTCCAGTGGTCCCCAAACTATGGGGCGTTCCCCCCTAGGGGTGTGTGGAGAAAAGTTCAGGGGAGCATGATGGGGCCCAGGCCAGCCCCCATAGGGGGCGGGGAGGGAACTGCACCCAGCTCCTCTCCAGCCCTGGCTTCAGCTCCACTCCAGCCCCAGCTCCGCCTATAGCTGTAGCTTCAGCTGCAGCCCTGGCCCTGGCTACTGGCCATGACTCCACTCCCAGCCCCAGCCTCACCCCCCAGCTATGGCCCCGGTTCTAGCTCTGCTTCCAGCTCCAGCCCCAGATTCGGCTTTCCCCAGCCTAGCTTTGCCCTTGTTCCCTCTCTGCCACCAGGCCAGTTCTGCCTCTAGCCCCAGCTCCTCCCTCATCCCCAGTTCTGCCCCCCGCTCTGCCTTCAGCCCAAGCTCTTCTGCTGAGTCAACTGTGCAGTAAGGGAGGGGGGTGCGGACAGATTCCATTACTGGGGGTGTGTTGGACAGGAAAAGTTTGGGCACCACTGCTCTTTTCTGTAGCATCAAAGATAATCTACTTGTCTTTGCTTCCAGAGCCATTCAAGCCTATCCCTACCCTACCTGTGATCTCTCATTCAGTATTGAGAGTTTGACTCCCACTTCCTATTGGTTCATTATGTCAGCATCCACTGGCACTTTTTTTATATGACTACTTTCATTCTTTCTCCTGTGCTGCCCCTCACATATAGGAGGACCTTCTGTAAACATCTGCAAAGTCACTTCATTATTTTCCTTCAAATCTCTACTTTAGACTGTCCTTCACTGCGAGGCCTACAAAAAAAGCTTCACAATGGCTAGGCTGCTGTTGTGCTAAGACCACTGCCTATCATGCTGATAAATATTGTCAAACAGTTTGTCTACACTATCACTTATGTTGGCAAAATTTATGTCACGCAGGGGTATGAGAAAAGCACAGTGCTATGTCATCAGGAGAGCTTCTCCCCTCAACATAGCTACTGCTGCTTGTTGAGGATGGTTTAATTATGTCAACAGGAGCCCTCCTGTTGGCATAGAGTGGCTACACGAGATCTTACAGTGGTGCAGTTGCATCAGTACAGCTGTGCTGCTGTAAGCTCTGTAGTGTAGACATAGTCTAATTCTTTCTTATCAGTTTGTCTGTATTAGTTTGTCTATATCAGTCTGTTTTCTCATGTCTTCTACTTAAATTGTAAGGGCAGAGACTCGTTTGTTTGTTTGTTTGTACACTTAGTACAATGGGGTCCATGACGAGGGCTCCTAGGTACTATGAATATGTAAGGGGACTGTTGCCTCCTAACAGTCAGTGGGGGTGTTTTGGTTGGCTAGCTCCCAGTACTAAAAGGGGGAGGATCTATGGGAAATCAGGACCCTGAGACCGACAGTTCCCAGGAACAATGGGGAGAGGCCAATGCTCCAGGTCAGCCTGAATGACAGGGCAGGCAGGCTAATCAGGAAGTCAGGATGCCAGGGAGGTCCCGTCTTCTGTGTGAGCCGGATTTCTGTGAGTCAGACAGAGTGGGGCCGAGCTAAGGAGAAAGCCGGGGCCCAAGCTGAGCTGTGCCAGATCCAGTGAGAGCAGACCCTGTCCTGGGAGCAGAGCTGCAGCCCCAAAGCCAGAGGCACAGCCCAGAGAGAGCAGACTTGTCTGGGAGCAGAGCTGCAGCAACCAGAGCCAGAGGGGCCAGAAAAGCAGCCCAGGAAGCAGGTCAGTGCTGGGAGCAGAGTCACAGAAGTAGCCTGCAGAGCAGACCTGTCCTGGGAGCAGAGCTATAGCAACCAGAGGCAGAGGGGCCAAAGAAGCAGCCCAGGGAGCTGGAGGCAGAGCAGCAGCAGCAGCAGTGCTGAGACAGAGTGGTGCAGCTGAGTCTGGAGCTGGGTGTGGTGAGCAGCTGGGGAGAGCGAGGGGGACCCTGGGCAGCAGGCCCAGCAGAGGGAGACACCTCAGCCAAGGGGCTCTGCAGGCCAGGTGTGGATCATAACCCCGACAGGGCGGGAGCAACACTGGGAAGAAGGGTCCTACCACTTAGAGCCTGAGAGCGTGTGACCACCACCAGAGCAAGTGTCCAATCCACAGCATCCCTGCAGCATAGCCAGGGCCTGAGAAGAAGGCCTGGGACTTACAAGGAACAGACTGAACTGCCCTGACTTTCCAGAGACACTGTTTGTGATGTTCCCTGCCACAGAGCGGGTTGATTTGTTTCCTTTAACCTTTCCCATTTTTCCTTATTCTTTTTAAAATTAATTGTTGATTAAATAACTTGCATTTGCTTTAACTTGTATGTAATGGTCAGTGGGTCAGAGAAGTGCCCAGTGCAGAGAGACTGCTCCGGAGTGGGGACACCCTAGCCCCTGTTCTAGGTGACCACAGCAGGGTTGGGGATCGAGCCCCCCAGGAATCCTGGGCCCAGCCTTATTGGGGTTACAAGGACTCTGCCAGACAGAAGAGTGGAAGGGGAGTCCTCAAGGGCAGGGAGGCCACTGGGTAAAGGAAGTGGGAGCGAGGACTCGGATCCTTTTGCTAGCCCACTTCACTGGGGTAGTGCAGAAGCCAGGAAAGTTCCTCACAATAGCGGGACTGTTCCCCCGCTTACAATATACAAAAAATAAATTGCAACAGCTCACTTATTTGTTCCAAGACTGTTATCTGGTCTAGTTCTTTATGGTATTAGATAGCTTAGAATTACCACTATGCCCTTTAGTGGGTCTGGACAAAGTCTGTAATTTAAATAGGCATTTATCATACAGTTATATTGATCAGTCTAGTCAAATATAAGTATACCTCACTATTATTTAAGGCATACACACAACAAAATGATGTAATTATTTACATTATGAAATAATAAATACTGAGGTTTACATTAACAATCCTTTTACTTGAATTTTGGGTAATTCGTGGGAAATGAGTTGGATTGTGGCTGACTCATGGTATTGTGCACAAGGATTACAGCCACTCACTTTGGTTGTGGAATGCAGAAGAATAGAGAGAAAGCAGAGAACAAGATTCAGAGTAGCAGCCATGTTAGTCTGTATCCGCAAAAAGAAAAAGAGGACTTGTGGCACCTCAGAGACTAACAAATTAATTTGAGCATAAGCTTTCATGAGCTACAGCTCACTTGGTGCCACAAGTCCTCCTTTTCTTTTTGTAGAGAACAAGAGACTCTTCCTGTCTTAAACAAAATAAGAGGAGATAGGAGTACCTATTTTTCAGAGAAAGAGAGCAGTAGAAAATAGGGGAGGGAGAAAGAAGAAATGAGAGAAAGGTTGGAAGAGAGAAAATATGGGGCACTTGAAATGGCAAATAAAAACAGACATACAATAGATTTTAAAACTTTCCTCGAATATACACAAGCATTATGTCACTGAACAGTAGAATAGTCTGTATTTTGAGGGGAGGCTAATAGCTGCCCCTGGATAATCTGTTGTGCTAGCATCATAATGGCTTCCAAAATGTGTTTGAGATATTTTTGATTTAATATAGTCATCCTCAAGATTTGACTCACTGGGAAATGTACTCTAGGCATTCATGCGCTTTCATCTGAAATAAGCATATCTGCAGTACATTGATACCATACTCATTTATTTTTGTTTATATTACTGTAATTTATTCCAGACCTTGGCTAGACTATAAACACACATGAAACTCCTTAAGAACATAACAATGTCCGTACCAGGGCAGATCTCCATCTAACCCAGCATTCTGTATTACGACAATGGCCAGTGCCAGATGCTTCTGAGGGAATGAACAGATCATGGCGATTATCGAGTGATCCATCCCCTGTCATCCAGTTTCATGCACAAAGAGGTTTATGGACACCCAGAGCATGGCCTTACGTCCCTTAGCATGTTGACAAATGGCCATTGATGGACCTATACTCCATGAACTTATCTAATTCTTTTTTGAACTGTTATATTTTTGGCCTCCACAGCATCCTCTGGCAACGAGTTCCAGAGGTTGACTGTGCGTTATGTGAAGAAGTACTTCCTTATGTTTGTTTTAAACCTGCTGCTATTAATTTCATTAGATGACACCTGGTTTGTGTGTTTATGTAAAGGGCTAAATAAACACTTATGAATGGTGTGGAAAAGTGAATAAATTTATAGACCTCGATCATGTCACCCCTTTGTTATCTCTTTTCTAAGAGAAAAAGTCTGATCTCTCCTCATATGGAAGCTGTTCCATACCCCTAATCATTTTGGTTGCCCTTCTGTTTTTTCCACTTCTATTTTTTCCAGTTCTAATATATCTTTTTTGAGATGACCAGAACTGCATGCAGTATTTAAGATGTGGGGATACCATGGCTTTATGTAGTGGCATTATGATATTTTCTGTCTTTATTATCTATCCCTTTCCTAATGGGTTCCTTACATCCGGTTAGCTGTTTTGACAGCTTCTTCTCAATGTGCAAGTAATCAAAGAACCATCCACAGTGGGACTTTACAAACATTAAACTTCACAACACCACCCTGAAATAGACAAATCCTCCTGTTTCCATTTTACAAATAGGTTAAATAGGGCATAGAGAGATTAAATAATTTACCTCACAAAAATGTTTAGGCTTAATTAATAAATAAATGGAAAGTGCTATGTAAGTGCTCTGTACTGTCCTTATTTATTCTTTTTGATCAAGGTAGTTGAAGTTAGCAGGAGAGTGGGGAATAGAACTCTGCAGTTCTGACTCTCTGGGTATATCTACACTGTAATTTAAGGTGTGATTGCTGCTCGCATAGGCATACCTATGCTAACTTTAATCTACCTAGCATGACTAAAAATAGCAGTGAATGCACAATTGCACGGGCTAGCAATGCGAGTATGTACCAAGAAGAACCAGGCAGGCTTGTACATCCCTCGCTGAAGCCCATGCTGCTGCGTTTTCATTGCTATTTTTAGCTGTGCTCGCTAGATTAAAACTAGCATGGGTATGCCTATCTGAGCTGCAATCGCACCTTCTGTTGAAGTACAGAAATGCTGAAATAAGATGTTTCTGGATTGAATGGCCAGAGTAAGGCATTTATTTTCATTTTATTATATACACTTCAGTGAGTCTGTCAAAGATTCAAAAGAAAAGGGCAATATATGATATAATTTTCACTGGTTTATAGTGCTTCATGATTAAGGCCCTACCAAATTCATGGCCATGAAAAACACGTCACGGATCGTGAAATCTGGTCTTCTCTCATAAAATCTGCTTTTTGGTGTGCTTTTACACCGGGCTGGGCAAACTTTTTGGCCTGAGGACCACATCAGGGTGGGGAAAGTGCATGCAGGCCCATACATGTAGGGCTGGGGCAGGGTGTGGGAGGGGGTGTGGTGTGCAGGAAGGGGCTCAGTGCAAGGGGTTGGGGCAGAAGAGGGGTGCGGGGTGTACGAGGGGGCTCAGGGAATGGGGTTGAGGTGCAGGAGGGGGTGCACAGTGCTGGAGGGGGTTCAGAGCAGTGGTGCAGGGAGGAGTGCAGGAGGGGGCTCAGGGCAGGGGGTTGGGGTGCAGGGTGTGGCAGGGGGTTGGGGTCCTGGCAGGGGGCTCAGGGCAGGGAGTTGGGGGGCGGGGTGCAGGAGGGGTTTGGGCTCCAACCCGGCGCCGCTTACCCTGTTCCTGGCCAATGGGAGCTTCGGGGGATGTACACACAGGCAAGGGTAGCACTCTGAGCCCTCTGAGCCCTCTGCCCCCTATCCCCTAGGGGCCACAGGGACATGGTGCCAGCTACTTCTGGGAGCAGCGGGGCGGCCCAGGGCGCCATGGGGGTGGCAATCCTGCAGGCCAGATCCAAAACCCGGATCTGGCCCGCAGGCCGTAGTTTGCTGACCCGTGTTTTACACTATACTATACAGATTTCACAGAGGAGACCAGTGTTTCTCGAATTGGGGGTCCTGACCCAAAAGGGAGTTGCTGGGGGTTCACAAGGTTATTTTGGGACGACATTGCCACCCTTACTTCTGCACTGCCTTCAGCGCTGGGGAGCCAGAGAGCGGTGGCTGTTGGCTGGATGTCCAGCTCTGAAGGCAGCACCCCGCCAGCAGCAGTGCAGAATTAAGGATGGCAATACCATACAATGCCACCCTTATTTCTGCGCTGCTGTCTTCAGAGCTGGGCAGCTGGAAGTGGTAACTGCTGACTAAGGGCCCAGCTCTGTAGGCAGCAGTGCAGAAGTAAGGGTGACAATACCATACCATGCCATCCTTACTTCTGTGCTGCTGCTGGTGGCAGCTCTGTCTTCAGAGCTGGGATCCTGGCCAGCAGCCGCTGCTCTCCAGCTACCCAGCTCTGAAGGCAGTGCCACCGCCAGCAGCAATGCAGAAGTAAGCGTAGCAGTACTACAACCTCCTCACAATAACCTTGCAATCCTCCCCACCTCTAACTCCTTTTTGAGTCAGGACCCCTACCATTACAACACAGTGACATTTCAAATTTAAATCGCTGAAATCATAAATTTGCGACTTTTAAAATCCTATGACCATGAAATTGACCAAAATGGACCATGAATTTGGTAAGGCCCTATTCATGTTCCAGCTATCGTGGAGTTAAGCGCTTTTCCCCAAACAGAGCAGAATCAAGTGCCCACTGTTAAGTTACAGAATTTTGTTTTATTTATTCACTATACTGTTCATTTTGATGGCATTTCCTTTGTTGACAGCTCAGTGTGCTGTTGCCTGTGAGGTATGACTCATGTTGCTGCTTGCTATTGCTGTGAAATGTTTTTTTGTTTCGTTTTTGGTTAATGGGATATTTGTTTTTTCAAAGTTACGACACAGTGGTATGCATTTGTCTGCTTCTTTCCTCTTCTTGATTTCATTTTTTGTAGTGGCACCATAGGCATAGTTTGACTTCTATATTTGAGGAGGCAGCACCAATCAGGCCAATAGGCTCATGCTGCTCTATAAGGGGTGTTTCCTTCTGGCTTTAAAACAAAACACAGGGAAAAATATTTATACTGTATGTACTCGTTCATCAGCCGAATATTTTTGGTAAAAAAGTGACTCATCAATGAGTGGGGGTCGGCTTATAAACGGGTCTACACCAAAATGTGATGATTTTAAGCTCTGTGAAATCATTGAATTCAATATCTAATACATTGTTGTTTTGTTTACCTGGAGCATCTGCAGGCATGGATCCCCTCAGCAACCTGTGGCTGCGGTTCGCCGTTCCCAGCCAATGGGAGCTGCGGGAAGGGGCTCCATGCCTGCAGACGCTCCAGGTAAACAAAACATCCCGACCCGCCAGCGGCTTACCCTGACAGGCCGGGAGCCAAAGTTTGCCAACCCCTGAAATATAGGATCGGCTTATGAAAGGGTCAGACTGTTTTTATTATTTTTACCTATCCATCTTGCGGGGCGGGGGTCGGCTTATAAACGAACGAGTACATATGGTATGTGAATAATAATGAGCCTGAGCATTAGATACTTTTCCAAAATATATGGTGTTACACAATATTCAAGTATTATATTTTACTAAGCATTTATGGGGTCTGATGTTTAGAATTCATTGTCTCCAATGCTTCACGTTATTTTGAAGGTAAGCATAGCATGCAGGTTGTAAAGGTGACAGGCAGGTTGATTTAGTCAGTACACCCAGTCATAATTGGTAGAATTCCCCAAATTTGAATTGTTTGTGATTTCATGTTATCCTCTTTTGCCACCAAGAAAGTAGGCTACCTATGCATGCTATCGAAAACTACTCCCTTCCCAGACAGTCATAGTATAATAAATGGCAAGTTATCAGAATCAGCAGGTGGTTCGTTGAGGCAGGAGCACATGCAGGCTGGAACAGGGTCTGGCTAGCATGGAAATAGGCACAGGATGGAGCTGGAGAGGCTGGAGCAGGAGCAAGGGCAGTCTATTGAAATTGCTGGCAATACTGTTCCTGGCTAGGTAGTGACGCTGAGCAGGCTGGAGAGGCTCCTTCCCTTAGGAGCCTATATACTGGCTTTGGGATCATCTAGGTGGAGCCTTGCCTGTGGATTGGTTGAACTCTGGTAGACTTACATGGAGAAGACCTACAGATAATTGCTTCTGATGACTCATCACACTCTCTGACTCAGGGATGACTTACCAGGTTTAAGCGGGTTCAGGCTCAGATAACTCATCTCATCCTCCCCCCACTCCCCTTCAAAAGATGCCTATTAGATGTCTTTGGGCCCAGTTTGTCGGGTTATGACCAATGGAGTTCCTGAAGTAGGTGGTCGGGTGTATGTATGTTGCCGACTGGCTCCCACGAATGATCATCTGGACCAGAATCTTCCTAGTTAACGAGGTTCGTGGGCTTCCCTTGGAGTCCAAGATCTGCCTCACCAGGTATTCTTCTTGTCCTTGGACCATGAAGGGAGAAGGAGATGGCTGTATCTGTCCAGGGGAAGAGTCATTGTACTTCTTCAGTATGGAAACATGGAACACTGGATGCACCTTCAGCATATTGGATAGCTGGAGTTTGAAGGCCACCAGATTAATCTGTTGGAGGACCTGGAATGGGCTGAGATATCAGTAGTCCAGCTTCCTTGGGGACGATGTGTAGGTGTCGTGTTGAGAGCAACACTTACAATGTAAGGGGTGTCCTGCTGATGGAGGTCTGCTTTGGTGGGGATGATGTATTTTATAATGCCTTTTATATTTGAAGTACTTCATAAAAACTAGCTTAACACTAATTAAAACATTTCTCTGCATATACAAAGGGCCTCAATAAGAACTCCATGTCATTTTGTTTTACCTGGTCAGGGATTTGTTTAATTTTGTTGTTGTTATACCTTTATATTATAGTAGTATGTAGAGGAAGCAGTCATGATTGGGGCTACATTGTGCTGGATCTGTACATTTTTATTTAAGCTTACTTTATTACATTTTATCTTAATTTAAAATGACTATAGATTACAATTGCTACAGATGAACAAAAATTCATTCAACATGCTAGAAGGGTCAAATGCATATACATACATTTTATATAAACAAAAGTTAAGTTAATGCAGTAAACACTGGATATAATGTGCTGACTAAGTACATGTGAGGCTGAGAACATGGTTAAATTTCGGAGTCCTGGAAGTAGGATTCTGAGCTGTCAATGAGCATAGGCTGACAAGGAGAACTTACTTTTCTAGACAGTGTTTTGTATTATAAGCCTTGAAGCTCTGCCCACTCTAGTGAAAGGTCGGAAGGCACCTCCAAAAGGTTAACATCAGAGTTCCTGAAATTCTCAAATTTCCTGCCACAGATCTATCTGGGGAAAGGTAAACATTTTTTCATGAACAGCTCGATGTGACCTCTTCTTGTGATCAGTTAGGTATTCGCTATTGCCAACTGGTTTTAGATTTTTTTTTCTTTTTTGCCCCCCCTCTCATGAAAACATAATGAAAGGCTGCCAACTTACACATTTTCTCTTCTTCAAAATGCTGTCAAATGGGATAAAGACAGAAAAATGGCTGCCATTTCTCTACAGTCTATCTGCATGTGGAAAGAAAGCTGTCCCTTAATAAAACTGGTTGCAACTTCCCCCCGTTTTCAGTGAGATTGAAGCCATGCCCACAGGCAAAATGGCTGCCACTCTGTAGTTCAAGGGGCTCATGTACTTGGGATCCAGGTCAAGTAGAAGCCCTGGATGGCAGTGAGGCAGGGGAGGAGTGGATAGGAAGAGACAGTAATAGGAAATATTTGGCAGTTTCCCTAACTTAGAAGTGAGGAGAAGGTAGGTGGAGTCTCCATCTGAGCAGCCAAGGAGATAAGTTTTTGTATGCATTAAAGGTTGACTTTTCAACCTGAAATTATCTCTCACACATAGCTAGAAGAGTAGAGGGAGTTAAAAAGTCAAAAGGCAGACTAGAAAACATGGTTTGATGATGTATATAAAAACTCATGATTGGCCTAACTAATCGCATGATTTTCTGCGCTCTGATTCAAGATTTTTGATCTTTAGAGGTTAGCAATACTGGCTATTATACATAGCAATAGCCAAGAGGATTGCTCCCATTAATGGGTTATTTATATTTCTGCCTGCCTGGTCATAAGAACTGAGCAGGCATAGGTCCTGATTCAGCAAGGTACTCAAGCTCATTCCTATCTTTAAGCATGTAGTAGTTCCATTGAAATTGGTGGGATTAATCTTGCGCTCAAATATATTACTGAATTGATGCTGTACATGGTAGATGGAGACTGCAAAGTAGATAAGCATGCTCACAAATCTTCATATTAAAGGTATTGCCTCATTTTGGTCTTACAAGATCTTGATTAAAATATAAACTGATAGCAAACACTAAAATGTTAATGGTGTATTTCTTAAGTTTAAAATAATACAATTTAGCTTTAAGTTTTAACTTACTAATAGCCTGCCTTGCCTTTTGATCTTAAGGATATATTGTATGTTTCGGTTTCAGAGTAGCAGGTTCAAGGACAAGGCAAAGTTTGTACCTTGGGGAAGTTTTTAACCTAAGCTTGTAAGAATAAGCTTAGGGGGTCTTTAGTGTACCATATATTGTACCATGTCAAGGTTCCTTCCCCATTCTGAACTCTAGGGTACAGATGTGGGGACCTGCATGAAAGACCCCTAAGCTTATTCTTTAGGTTTCCTGAAGCACTTGCATGAGAGGAAAGTGATCAGGAACAGCCAGCATGGATTCACCAAGGGAAGGTCATGCCTGACTAATCTAATTGCCTTTTATGATGAGATTACTGGTTCTGTGGATGAAGGGAAAGCAGTGGATGTATTGTTTCTTGACTTTAGCAAAGCTTTTGACACGGTCTCCCACAGTATTCTTGTCAGCAAGTTAAGGAAGTATGGGCTGGATGAATGCACTACAAGGTGGGTAGAAAGCTGGCTAGATTGTCGGGCTCAACGGGTAGTGATCAATGGCTCCATATCTAGTTGGCAGCCGATATCAAGTGGAGTACCCCAAGGGTCGGTCCTGGGGCCGGTTTTGTTCAATATCTTCATAAATGATCTGGAGGATGGTGTGGATTGCACTCTCAGCAAATTTGTGGATGATACTAAACTGGGAGGAGTGGTAGATACGCTGGAGGGGAGGGATAGGATACAGAAAGACCTAGACAAATTGGAGGATTGGGCCAAAAGAAATCTGATGAGGTTCAATAAGGATAAGTGCAGGGTCCTGCACTTAGGACGGAAGAACCCAATGCACAGCTACAGACTAGGGACCGAATGGCTAGGCAGCAGTTCTGCGGAAAAGGACCTAGGGGTGACAGTGGACGAGAAGCTGGATATGAGTCAGCAGTGTGCCCTTGTTGCCAAGAAGGCCAATGGCATTTTGGGATGTATAAGTAGGGGCATAGCGAGCAGATCGAGGGACGTGATCGTTCCCCTCTATTTGACATTGGTGAGGCCTCATCTGGAGTACTGTGTCCAGTTTTGGGCCCCACACTTCAAGAAGGATGTGGATAAATTGGAGAGAGTCCAGCGAAGGGCAACAAAAATGATTAGGGGACTGGAACACATGAGTTATGAGGAGAGGCTGAGGGAGCTGGGATTGTTTAACCTGCAGAAGAGAAGAATGAGGGGGGATTTGATAGCTGCTTTCAACTACCTGAAAGGGGGTTCCAAAGAGGATGGCTCTAGACTGTTCTCAATGGTAGCAGATGACAGAACGAGGAGTAATGGTCTCAAGTTGCAGTGGGGAAGGTTTAGATTGGATATTAGGAAAAACTTTTTCACTAAGAGGGTGGTGAAACACTGGAATGCGTTACCTAGGGAGGTGGTAGAATCTCCTTCCTTAGAGGTTTTTAAGGTCAGGCTTGACAAAGCCCTGGCTGGGATGATTTAACTGGGAATTGGTCCTGCTTTGAGCAGGGGGTTGGACTAGATGACCTTCTGGGGTCCCTTCCAACCCTGATATTCTATGATTCTATGATTCTATGAAAAACCTCTTCCCCAAGGTACAAACTTCGCCTTGTCCTTGAACCTGCTACTCTGAAACCGAAACATACAATATATGTATGTTTAGTTATCTTTTATATTTTTACTGTTCCCTGAAATTATCTAAACAATTTGGAGTGACCCTAGCAACCAAACAAGCTGTTTTACAGATACTTTCTACAGCACGATAGGGGCACTTGCTCACAGATTTCCCACATAGCAGCTCACAATGTTAGATCATGAAAACAGAATAAACAAACAGGACATTGTTTAAATGAATAATGTTCAGTGTGTTCAAAGAACTGTGAATGTAGTATTTTGTTTTTTGTACTATTGTGAGTGATATGGTTTTAATTCCAGATTTCATTCTGTAGTAATGTAATACTTTTAAACACATTTGGTACTTGACATAACTTTTCTCCTTATTTTAAGAGTATCAGAAAAATTTTGTAGGTATCATTGGTAGAATCTGATCAGTGTAGTAGCACAAGCAGTAATTCTTGCTAGGACAAGAGATGTACTTTTGCTAGTAGGACAAAGAATGACAAATTTGGAATTGGAACAAAATTGTAGCCAATATTTTATCATCGTGTAGTCTGTTGCATACTTGACCTTTCGTATGAAGTAGTTTAATATATCTTAGATAATGACAGGTTTCAGAGAAGCAGCTGTGTTAATCTGTATCTGCAAAAAGAAAAGGAGGACTTGCGGCACCTTGGAGACTAACCAATTTATTTGAGCATAAGCTTTCATGAGCTACAGCTCAGTGCATCCGATGAAGTGAGCTGTAGCTCATGAAAGCTTATGCTCAAATAAATTGGTTAGTCTCTAAGGTGCCACAAGTCCTCCTTTTCTTTTTTCTTAGATAATGAGTTACCCAGAATGGCATACAGTTTTTCTAATTTGGTGGCAGCAGAGCTACAGAGAGAGAGATATATTACTTCTTTTATAATGAGATGCCTTTGAATATGCAGTTTAAAATCCATATTTTTTGCAGACATATCAAAATTTAAATTCATGACTTTTATTCAATACTAAATGGATATCATTTAATATAAATATCTGAAATAATCATGCTGCTTAACACAGTTAAGAAATCTAGTAATAGATTATAAATTAGCCTTAGAATCTGTTGTATTTATTAAAAATAAGCAGACACACAGACTCCTGCCTCCTCTCCTTCCCAGAAATTTTAAAAACTTATTTATTAATTTTTCATAACACATAGAACATAAACATTACTATATATGAGATGAGAACCAGCAATATGAACCATTAACAATGTCATACATTTTGGGATCATCAGTAGTGACTGTAAGTTGCATTGGGATTTTTACTGAAGATAAGATAGTTACATTCTCAGTGTAATCTTAAAAGAAAGATGTTACTGTCATCTGTAGGCAAACATTTAAAAATGTTGCATTCTGAAATGTCCATTTTTCTTCTCACATTTGTTTGGGTTCCCCAAGCTGAACAGCCAAAGTCACCAAAAATTCCAAATTGACACACGCGTTCAGGTAATATCTTTGACCCAGGCTCCTTTTGATATTTTATATGTTAAATCAATAAGAGATATTCCCCTTATTCAGGATAATCTAATTGAGCAATGCCACCAGAACTGGTGGACATCAGAACAATATGCAGTATTCCAGTATCTGTCTTACCAATGCTGTCTGCAGAGGTAAAATCACCTCCTTACTGCTATCATTACTCCCTTGTTTATATTGCATGGCATGCAATGAATAGGGCATGGGAGCCTATATTAAACCAGGAGAATTATACTTAGCAGTGCTTCATTCTCTGTACACCACCCAGATTGCACATTGAACAGGAAAAGGGTGTATTCTGTCATTTTATTTGAACCAATAGATCAATAATTAGAGATAATCTTGGAGTCAGGACTTCGAGATTCTATTCCGGGCTCTGACATTAACTTGCTGTGTGACTGAAAGTCACTTAACCTGCCTGTGCTTCCATTTTAAATGATAGTAATATTAAATACTTTCCAGGAGTGTTGAAAGCAACTTTAAAATTGTCTCAAAAGTCACTATATTAATATAAAATATAATAATGCTTTTGATACATATGCACATCAGAACTCAGTTTCTTCTCTACACCTCTCATTTCACAGTGTACAAAACATGTATACCTTTTACAAGTCAGTTCCTGTGCAGCTGTTCTGGCAGTTAGAGAACTGACTGAAAGGTAACAACAAGCTCCATGCCTCAAGTTTCAAAACTAATCAGGTTTTAAACTTTTGAGGCCAAAGGAATTTTTCAGTTCTGTTTCTGTTAGTTCTTTTGAAATTAATATGTATTTTGAGAATCGTTTTCAAAATATAGTCTCGTACATTTCAAAGCAAGGATTTGGTCCTTTAATGTGCCTTTCATTTACAACATATTTCAAAGGGAAAGGATCTGCTTTCTATCTTTGCATTTAGTTCCTGTAGCAGATGGAATCATTAGGAGCTTGGAAGTTTATTTTTTAAACAGTTGCAAGGAAAAAAAGGTTCCAAGAAATAATAGCTTGATTATATAAACTAAGAAAAATCGAACTGAACACTTCCAACAAATGATTATATTCTCCTTTGAGAATTGCCAGTTTTTAGGGAAAAAATGCCCTGGTACTTTGAATTTTCTAGAGAATGCCTGTTAGGGCCACTTATCCTTACATGATGCAGAGTTCTGAGTGTATGAAATGAGGGGAGAGTGGCCCTAATTGCCCCTAATTTCTTTTTGACCATTGAAGGTGCATTGAGTTCAGAGCACACTTGGTATCCCTGATGATTCTCATATTGTTGTTTTTTTAAGGGGGTGGGTGCTTTTTTTTTATTTAGTTTTTTTCTTTTAAAAAACAACAATAAATGTTAGTGTCCATGCCATACCATGCATTGTTGGAGGCCCGGGCCTCTTTAGTTGCTTCCCTTTTCCCTAATGTTGGTCCCATTAGGCTGATTCCCCTTCCCCCCCGGCCCCATTGAAAAGTTACTCTTTGTATCTTGAGTCTTTGGAGTCCTTCCACTTAATGTTGTGATGTCCATTAGACACCCATGTTTGGTTCCCCTAGTATTAGGGAGAAAGTTGCAGTGCTGACGTGTTAGATCTGATAGTCTTCTCCAGCTGAAGTATTGGGAGAGCTATGTCTACTTATGGCGATGTCTCTTCAGACATCATTGACTTCAAGAAGCAACTGGACTGTTGAGGTCTGTTTGCCAAAGTGACTTTAGGCCTAACAGTCCCAATCCTCACTCTTGTCTAACTTGACAGTTCAGTACTGAGTGTCTAGCACCCTTGATGGCCATCTGAACTCTGAAGATCCACTCATAAAATGTAAAAAGAAAAGGAGTACATGTGGTGAGCTGTAGCTCACGAAAGCTTATGCTCAAATAAATTTGTTAGTCTCTAAGGTGCCACAAGTACTCCTTTTCTTTTTGCGAATACAGACTAACACGGCTGCTACTCTGAAACCTGTCATAAAATGTAGATTCAGCAATTCTTTGCTGAGGCTAATCTGGTCCTGGTTGAAAAGGGGTATGAAAGTAGTTGTTTGGAGCCCTACAGTACTGAACTATGCTAAGAGGTCTCAAGGTTCGAACTTGACATGGGTGTCTCACCATCCAGATTTGTTTTCTGGCTAGAAGGAGAAATGAAGGTACAGTTCTGATAGGTCCTTCCTCTTCCTTCATAGTGAGAGTACCAAAGCTTTAAGACACACTTTCTTCCTACAATAAAGGTACTTAGGTGAGATGTTCCTTGACGTCTCTGTCATCGTCACAGAGGTGTGTAGAGGTTCCAGCAATGGCCCCTGCAGATTCTCCCTTCAACATCATGAGGAGTCAGGAACCAGTTCCAGCTGTGCATCTGTTAGTATTGGTGGCTTCAGCCTAGTAGGGATCTTTCAATTGTTTCTCCTCTCCTGGAAGAGCCAAAGCTTTGGTGCCCAGAAGTCTTGTTGCTAGGGGTATCTGAGCTACAATGATACAGAATATTCAAGAATGCTGGGGGTGGGAATGAGGTGAAGCAGGAATTTGGCTGTCAGGAGTTCTCTTCTTATGTCATTTGCCTTCTGCGACACTATCTGCAGTGGGCTGGAAGCTTATCTAGCTCACTGCACTATTTAAAGTTTGTGGACTCTACTGGAGATGAAGCTCCACATCAGTGTTCTGCAGTTGAGATTTATTTATGTAACCTGTATAGCTTTTTCCCATTAATGAAATCGAAACATGTCCTAATCCTGACAGACTAAGATTATGTATTATACCAACTCCTAACGTGATGCTCAGTGCAGCCCGCTATGTTAGGAAACTGTTTTGTTGGAGTACAGCATCCACCATCAGATCACTCCAAGAGCTCTTCACCTACGGGAGAAAACAGAATAGGATTTTCAGTCAATGGCATAAGCCGTCTCTCAAGCACTCTGTCTTTCATCATCTGTTCTTCAAGTGGGGTAAACCCTAGCTAAAGCTTTTCCTCAAAGAGAGTGCAAAATAGTCTCTGATTTATATTCTGAGGGAGAGTTGGTTTATACTTCTGTATTTTCCCTCTGATCATTCACATTGACAACCAAGATGTCATTGATAACTCTGGCTTGGGCTTTGCTGTTTTAGTTTTTTGCTTCCTGGAACTGATGTTGGAACACTGATATTGGGACCACAACTGTGGTTGGGGGCTGGGACCGGGGGAAGGGCTGGAGCAGAGCTGGGGGAAGAGCAGGACTGGGTGGCGCTCCCTCCCCGCCCCCACCGTGCTCCCCGAACTTTCCTCTGCACCGCCCTAGGGGGCATGCCCCACAGTTTGGGGACCACTACCTTAGAACGATGGCATTTGTTGAAAAGATTCCTTAGAGTTTGCTGAAGTAATTTTGCTTGTGATATTGGCATTCTCACAGATTCTTATTCTTTATTGGTGTCAACCTTGTACCTTTCACCTGCACTGAATTAAGAAAAAACTCATATGAATAGGTTCTTTGACTTACAGTATAAAGTTAACACCACATTTCTTCTTTAGTCTTTAACTTAATAGTTTAGTCTGATAAGAATTTATGTAAAATGACCAAGACCCTTAAAATGAAGATTATAAATTAAATTTCTCATTAATGCTTTTTTTCTTTGGGGTGTTGAATATTGAATCTCACTAAAAAGTATAGCTGTTGCAACTTCTGTAGTTTTTATTTTGAAGGTCATACAGTATTATTTTCCATACTTTAAGCTCTAATTTTTTAAAGAGGGAAAAACCCTCCCTGATAACCATATAAGCCTAAAAGAGCATTATTGTCACAGTTTATTTAAAGGTTTTTTTTCCATCTGGTCATTGTTAGGAACGCACTTAAATACTTGAAAATAACACTTCTTTCCTAACAATGTCATCCTTTTTTTCCCCACTTGGCTTATTTTTTCCTCTCTATTTCTAAGAGAGCTGAAACGTACTGTGGTTATTTTTGTTTACTTCCTCATTTATGCACTAGCAGTATTCGTTATAAAACCAGTCACTTCAGACACAGTTATAAAACCAGTCACTTCAGACACAGAACATGGTTGTCATATATTTTTTAAGAATTACTAAATAATTATGGCTTTCAGGAGCGCTTTTAAAATCTTGCTAATAAGAGAGATGTAGTTGTATGTATTGAAGAAGTATGTTTGTATGTGTGCCGAATATTGAATTTATCAAAAAGTTTGCTAATTAATGTAAGTTTTGTTGATGTATTGTAATATGAATACTAGTTGAATAGGAAATTGCCTGAGATAGCTTTACACCAGGCTGTGTGAAATGAATTCATTATCTGATAATAGTAGCATGCTGAAGCGATCAGAAGTGTGGATTACATAGAAATGTAATTTACTGAAATTGGACAGAGTACCGTAGTTACTAGTTGTTGAGTCACATAGAAAGAAGCTATTAAGTGGGTTACCAAAAAGTCTAGCCCCAGTAGTAATCAGTATTTTCATTAATGGCTTCAAAGAAGAAAAAGAATACACTCTAGTTAAAGATGTGGATGATAAAAAGCTCATAGAATTAGTTAACTTGTAAGCAAGTGTTTAAAATCAAAATTAAAACTTTGCAAAAGAAACAAACTGGTCTGAAATATTTAGAATTAGTTTAAATAAAGAATAATTTAGAGAAACTTGCATAGGGAGAAATTCACATTAATCCAGTAACTGGTTAAAAGACAGGAAACAAAGGGTTAGGAGTACATGGTTATTTTTTGGAAAGGAGAGAGGTAAATAGTGTTCCCCCCAGGGATCTTCACTGGGACCAGTGATTTCCAACATACTCATAAATGATCTGGAAAAAGGGGTAAACAGTGAGGTGGCAAAATTTGCAGACAATACAAAATTACTCAAGATAGTTAAACCCAAAGCAGACTCTGAAGAGTTACAAAGGGATCTCATAAAACTGGGTGACTAGGCAATAAAGTGGCAGATGAAATTCAATATTGATAAATGCAAAGTAATGCACATTGGAAAATATTATCCCAACTACACATATAAAATTATGAGGTCTAAATTAACTGTTACCATTCAAGAAAGAGATCTTGGAGTCACTGTAGATAGTTCTCTGAAAACATCTGCTCAGTGTGCAGTGGCAATCAAAAAAGCTAACAGGGTGTTAGGAACCATTAGGAAAAGAAGAGATAATAAGACAGAAAATATTATAATGCCACTATATAAGTCCATGGTATGCCCATACCTTGAATACTGTGTACAGTTCTGGTTGCCCCATCTCAAAAAAGATATATTAGAATTGGAAAAGGTACAGAAGAAACCAACAAAAATGATTAAGGGTATGGAACAGGTTCTGTGTGAGGAGAGATTAAAAAGACTGGGACTTTTCAGCTTGGACAAGACATGGCTAAGGAGTAATGTGACAGAAGTCTATAAAATCATGAATTGTGTGTGTGTGTTCTGTCATATAACACAAGAACCGGGGTCACCCAATGAAATTAATAGGCAGTATGTTGAAAAACAAAAAGAAGGAAGTTCTTCTTCATACAACGCAGAGTCAACCTGTGGAACTCATTGCTATGGGATGTTGTGAAGGCCAAAAGTACAACTGGGTTCAAAAAAGAAGTTCATGGAGGAGAAGTCCATCAGTGGCTATTAGCCAAGATGGTCAGGGATGCAACCTTATGTTCTGTGTGTCCCTAGCTGGCCGTGGATGACAGGTGTAGTTCACTTAATGATTGCCTGTTGTGTTCATTCTCTCTGAAACACTTGGCATTGGCCACTGTCAGAAGACAGGATACTGGGTTAGATGGACCATTGGTCTGACCCAGAATTGCTGTTCTTAATCAGATGCACAAATACAAAATAAGGATATACAGCTTGTGAAATAATAGCAGACAAAAGTTTCTGGTCATCACTGAAACTATGTTGCCAAAAAAAAAAAAAAAAGACAGCTGCTGTCTTGGCATATACTAATAGAAGTATTGGGCCAGTTTTTTTCCCTAGTGAAAGTCTAACTTCAAGGGACTCTTCAGAAATAAATTTGGCTGATTTTGTGCAAAACAAGCAATGTAGGTATCTGCTCTATTTGGCATGTAAGTGTTAAATAACAATAAAAATCTGTGTTAGTATGACCCCATTTGAAATATTGTATTTAATTTTAGATACCTCATATAAACACAAACAAACTTACATTTAGGAGAGTTTGGGGAGGGAAATAATAAATTTGGCAAGTCACATGTATGATTAAAAGTGACCGCTTAGGAATGAGTATATACAATAATACTAGGGAATTGCTTTCACTGGAGATATTCAAAGTTTTACTTGGTATCCTTTATTGGTCACCTGAGTCATCCAGGCAAGTAACCCTCAACCATTCTGAGTGTCCCTTTTGAGTGATTTTACACTTCAGTGGTAAAAATGAGAAGTTATATTTTCCGTACTCCCTTATTTGAATCAAATTAATATTATACAAATTGAAAATCTTAGTGGAGGATAGAGGTAATATTTTTCTATTTCTAGTTTCCTGAAGTGCTGTGTGTAGTATGGTGTGCTTAAAATCTTGATAGTCTATTGCTTTATTACTAATTTTGGGTTTTGTTTCTTTTCTCTATAGCCTCAGCACCCACCAGCAGTGTAAGTAAACGTAGAGTTTCTCCCAACATCAGTTCCGCATTGGAAAAGAGAAGCATCATCATGTCTAACATTACTATTGACCCGGATGTCAAACCTGGCGAGTATGTCATCAAGAGCCTCTTTGCCGAGTTTGCTGTTCAAGCTGAAAAGAAAATTGAAGTTGTAATGGCTGAACCCTTGGTGAGTCATTTGTTTTAGTAGCAATTAAATTGCTCGTTTGTCTGAAATTTAATATCTTACTAGAAATTTATAAAAAAAAATGATGAATGTAGAACTGGAACTGATACTGTAGTTGAAGAATTTTCATAGTGGTTGTCATTTGGAGGGTAGGTTTGAAAAGCCCTGTGCCAACAGGGTTGCTAACTGGATTTTTTTTAACTGCATTTCACTAAAACTGTTGCTAAGGATCCAGAATACATATTGACACAAAACCCCTTAGTATTTATAAGTCCTGTAAAAGTGCAGAATGGAACAAAAAAGCAATCTTACATTAACACTGCCTAACATTTTTCTTCCTGAAATTCCTTTTGAAGAATGTTTTGAAAATGTATGTTAAAGCTGAGTTTTGTTTTTTTTCTGAGTAGCAGTGGCTCTGGCAGCTGGACAAGAGAGTGGGTGACCAATGTATATTGCAAATGAATTAAACCTGAAAACCTGTTTAAAGATTCAGATGTGCGGATGCTGAAATAAACAGAACATTTAACCTGGGGTATCTGGAATTACTTAATTCCTGTCTGTTTGAAAACTAATTGTCCAATGAAAACTGTGTAGCTGGTTGAGTGACTTGCTTTCTTAAAACTGAACGGGAGATAGAAACACACCAAACTGTGGTGGCAATCTCTGTGAGCATGACAGATAAATGTGTAGTGCATCTGTTCTTTGGTTACATGGACTTAATTGGAGGCTTGCATTAAATCAAAAATAATACTGCTGTTTAAAAAAAAAAAGTGTAGCCACCAGCATATATATGCTAGCCTACCATATGATGGTGTAATTTTTTAATGTTCTTGCCTTCATTCAACTCCTTAACTCTTTTGACCCTGTGTTGTTACCTCTTACTTATTGTCCTAATATTTACTAAGGTGGCCTCATGTCTCGGTCAGGGAACCTGGCTTTGTTCTGGAAATCCAGTTCTCCTGGGTAGCATTCAGTTGACATAACTATAAGAGTCCCTCTTCTTGCAGTCCCCTACCTCATTCGCTATGCACCTTCCAGCTTCTGCAACGAGTGAGGCTGGGGTCCTACAGACAACATTTACAACAAAGTTCCTATGGCATCATTTACAGTTCTTACTATTGTGCACAGTCATCCTGTGCACTGAAGGAGGCAGGGGTTCTGTGAAGAAATTAGTATGTAATTATGTAATTAAAGATTGCAACATACTACAAAGGCTGCAGGGGGCTGAATCAAGGTTGCACAGGTGGGGAACTGAGAAGAATTGCCCACACTGAATGTCTTAAGGCTCCTACTATGATTCTTTTACCTCCATTCTTAGACTGAATTATTTCTGTTTTTTATGAGCAATAAAGAAAGACCTTTTGTTAGTATTTATGATTTTGTAAAGATACCAAAGTGATGGGCAGTGGTGAGCTGAAGCTGGTTCACACCGGTTCACTGGAACCGGTTGTTAAATTTAGAAGCCCTTTTAGAACCAGGGTAGCGTAGCTGGGGGGGAGCAGCCACTCCCCCCACTGATCACATCAAAAGTGCGCCTTAGGCGCCGACTCCATGGGTGCTCCAGAGCTGGAACACCCACAGGGAAAATTTGGTGGGTGCAGAGCACCCACTGGCAGCTTCCCGCCCTGCCCCCGGCCCTAGCTCACCTCTGCTCCGCTTCCGCCCCGGAGTTACGCTCCACCCCTCTCTGCTTCTCCAACCCCCCGGGCTTCCCACAAATCAGCTGTTTGCACAGGAAGCCTGGGAGGGCTGAGAAGCAAGCAGTGGCTTCGCGCTCAGGCCCAAGGAGGCGGAGCGGAGGTGAGCTGGGCTGGCAGGGGCGCGAGGAGGGCCGCCCGCGCTGCAGTAGGTAACCGGGGGGGCGCGCGGGGAACCGCTCCCCGCCCCAGCTCACCTCCACCTCTGCCTCCCTGGGTCTGAGCTGCTTCTCAGCCCTTCCAGGCGAACAGCTGATTCGCGGGAAGCCAGGGGGAGGGGCGGAGAAGCAGAGTGGGGCGGAGCGTAACTCGGGCGGAGGCAGAGTGGAGAGGAGCTGCCGGTGGGTGCTCTGCACCAACCAAATTTTCCCCATGGGTGCTCCAGCCCCAGAGCAGCCCCAGAGCACCCACAGAGTCGGCGCGTAAGGTGCCACTTTTGATGTGATCAGTGATCTGCTTCCCCCCCCCCCCCCAGCTACGCTACCTCCCCCCCCTCGGAGCCAGAGGGACCTGCCGGATGCTTCCCGAGAGCTGCCCCAGGTAAGCACCACCGGGACTCCCCAGCAGGTCCCTCTGGCTCTTAGGGGCAGGGCGGGGTGGGCACCCACTACGATGGCCCGCGAGACCCTCCTGCCTGGTTCCAGGGGCAGTCAGGGGAGGGGGGTGGATGGGGCAGGAGTCCTGGGGGGCGGGGAGGGAAGCGGTTGTTAAGATTTTGGCAGCTCATCAGTGGTGATGGGTATGATGTAAATTCATATCTTGCATGTACTGGTGACAGAAAAGTTAAGGAAACAGCATGTAAGAGAAAATAGCTTTTTTTTCCTGATGTATAATAACTTTTTGACTTTTTTTTTTTTTACAAGACTTGCACTTAGTATTTCCTACATTCCTCACCAAAGTCCTTGATAAAATATTTGTCTTAAATGAATATTTGTTTTTTTCCTAAGGTTACAAGGAAAGGGTAACTACAGTTAATTCCTCTTTGAGTACATGTTAATGTGGATCCCATTGTAGCTATGCATATGCCGTGCGTGAGATCGGAATCTTTTGAATAGCAGCATCTAGCATGCACCTTGTACCTATTAGTGCACTTGTGAGAGAGCATAAAGGGGTAGAGTGGCTTGACCCTCCTTCAGTTCCCTCTTTCCATGTGCAGCAAGATGGAACTGGGTTGTGTCTGACCTGCATCTGATTTTTCAGCACTCATTTCAGTGAAGAAATGCTTCTTCTTTTCTCCTTTTTATTAGTTGCTTCATTTTAGCTTTTGGGTGTTCCAAAAAGAAAAGTTGCGGGGAGAAGAAGAAAGCAGTGAGAATGGATGGAGGAGGTCCCCCCCCAGTACAGCAGAGTGAGGTGCTTCACACCTACCTTTAGCTATGGCAGACTCAAAACCCACTGGATTTAAACCCTGTTCTCCCTCTGATGACTTAGGGCATGTCTACACTTACCTCTGGAGCGATCGATCCAGCGGGGGTTGATTTATCACGTCTAGTTGACTAATAAACTCTACTCTGTTTTGAAAACGCTTCCTGGTGTCACTGCAAATACTTGCTGAGGAGCATTGATCCCTGAAGAGTATAAAAATCTCAGTAGGAGATTATCTCAGTTGGACTGACTGGGCAGAGTTCACAGTATGAAACAGAAATGCAGGAGCCCAGGTGCTCAGTATCTGAGGCAGTGAGGCTGTGGGTCCTACACGGAAGGTAGAGTGGGACACTTGGGGTGGGGAGGGCGGTCTTGCCCACTGAAAGGTTTTCTCCAAGGGGCTGTTTAAAAGCTGGGGCATAGCACAGATCCCAGGAAAACATGACAACATCCTCTGACGAACATCCCATCTGCCACTCCTTTTCTTTCCGCATGTGGAAATCTGGAGATGCAAAGCTCAAGTAGCACCTCTTAGAGCATCCATGAAGGCAGCTTCAGCTCCAGTAGAGACATCCTCCCAGACCTCAAATGGATGAAAAAAAACCCCCTACCAGCTCTTGCCCAAGAGCTGCTTTCACTTTTATGCTCATCTGACACTGGGGGTCACTTGTCATCTCTGGTCTAGGAGGAGACCAGATCCACCAAGGGCGTCAAGATAAGGAACCTTAGGAGATGTACCATTTTGGCCAGAACTTCTACTCTTCAGCATCCCCCCATTTCCACATTGTGAATTATCAAGTGCTGTTCATGAAAGAAAACTTTCTGATTTGGGGAGAGGTGACTCCTTTCCTATTTTGACTACTGCAGGAAAGTTGTGAAGTAGTAAAAGGCATGATGGAAGAGTGGCAGATGGTATCCAAGATAGCGCTACAAGTGGCAATGGATGAATCTAATACAACTACATGTTTTATGGCCACAGCAGTTACATTGTGCTGGGCCTCCTGGCTTCAGGAATCCAGAATACCAAAGGAAGTCCCGGTGAGAATTGAGGACTTACTTTTTCAGAGTATGAATTTATTTAGTTCACTAATGGAGGAGGTACTCCATTCCTTCTGTGACTCTAGGGCACCGCTCAGATCATTGGGCATTTGTACCCTATCACTTTACCGCAAACCCTTCTAGTACCAACCATCTCAGGAACAGAGAAACGCCATCTTTCTCTCACAGTTACCACCATGAATATCCACCCAGAAAGCAACTCTGCTGTTCATGGAGGTGCCCATCATCATGCTCTGTTGCACACAACCTCCCTCCCAGAGGTAGCAGGTTTGACAAGATGAGTGAGAGCTATGCCAAAACCAGTCCAAAGTTGACCTTCAGAAACTGCCTTGACTTCTTCCACTGGGCATGGATAGACATCACAGATGACAAATGGGTATTGGACATTGTTGCCTGTAGGAGTGTGTGGCCGTACTTCCCCATCAGCCTCGGAGGAAGACCAAGCCCCCTCCCTCTTGGGCCCCTGGCAAGACAAGGGTTACTGGGGGATTAGCAATCTCTGTGGACCTGGCCCTCTAAACAGGGCCAGGCAGCAAGTGGTCCAGGCAGGGATCTGGCCTCAGGCAGGACTGAGCAACAAATGGTCTAACAAGCTCAGGCCCTCATGCATGGTGAAGCAACAAGCAGTCTAGGGCTCAGGCATGCAGGCAGGGCACAGCACCAAATAGTCTAGGGGTCTCAGGCCCTCAGGCATGGCAGAGCACCAAACAGTCTATCACCTAACGTCTTAGCTTAGGGAGGCAGCAGACAAGCACAGTTCTCTTGGCCAAAGGTAGGGAGGCTGCCACCACAGGGGTGAGTTGGTAGCAGGGGTAGGGGAGCCCAGTCCCACCATACTACACCGGGTCCCAACCCAGGGCCCAACAGTGGCAGATGGTCCCACCACTCTTTCAGTGGAGATGCAGCCGAAACACGCTGACCTGGATTCAGGCAACAACACAACTAGACTATAGTTGGGTGTCCCTGGTCTACTTCCTACACTCACCTCATTGTGTACCTGTGCCTCGGGATTGTCCTCAGTCTCCCTGGGTTATGTCGCCAGTGGCAATCTCAGCATCTTGGCGTCCTTGGCTGGCAGCTCTGGTAATCCTGGTGAGTCCTCAGTGCTGTAGAGGTCCTCTTCAGGCTCCCGCTCTAGCAGCGGGTGGGAGGCGTCTGTCTCCCTCAGCAACTTCAGCCCAATTGAGCTGCAGGGCCTGCCTTATATACTTCCTGTCCCGCCCCTCTGCTTGGCAGTCCTGGCTCCATGCACCAGGGGATGGGTGGCGGCTTTCCCCATCAGTTTCAGAGGGAGGCCACACCTTTTCTCTCTATTGCCCATGGCTACTCATCCAGTTCATTCTCTTGCCTCTCTTCCCTGTCCCTTCTCATGAAAGCCTTTTGGAAACAGAAGTGGCCTTGTTACTTTGTCAAGAGGTGTAGAAGAGGTTATGCAGGATTATAGGGGAATGTTTTCTGTTCCTGATGTTTCCTCATTCCAGAGGAAAAAGGGGGGACTTCATCCTATGCTGGATACTCAAGAAATACATACTCCAACTCAGATATGGGATGATAATACTTGCCTCCTCTATTCCATCCCCTCAACCTTAGGACTGGTTTGTTGCTTTCAATTTACTTCCACATCAGCATCCTCCCAGCCCATAGGAAGTACCTGAGATTTACAATGAGACGGAATCACTATCAGTACAAGGTACTACTCTTTGGGCTCTTTATAGCATTGATACTTTATGAAGTGCCTAGCTGTGGTGCTGGTGCACATAAAGAAGAAGGGCATCCATTTGTCTGTCTTATCTGGATGACTGGCTGATCAGAGGCATATCACAGCTGGAAGTTTTGACAAGCCTTAGCTGTGCCCTCTTTCTGTTCATCCCGTTAGGCCTTCTTGTGAACAACAAGAATTCCTCTTTTATTGCATCCCAGATGATGGAGTTCATAGGACCCAGAATCGAGTCTACCATAGCAAGGGCTTAGTTACCTCAAGACAGAGTTCTTGCTCTCTGATCATTCATGAAGACTGTGATTTCACATCCAGTAGTGATGGTACAGACCTATCTTACATTATTGGGCCATATATCTGTGTGTACGTACTGCTTTCTAGCCTTCGCTGGGGCCCCTACAGTTCTGGCTCATATTTGATGTACTTTCCTTCAATGCATCAGATTAGCAAGTCAGTTGTGGTTCCATTGCATGTGCACATGCAAAATTGATCTGGTGGTTGCTTCCCAAAAAACATTTAGAAAGGGGGTGCCATTGTGTCACTATTATTATCCAGAGCATTAGTTATGGACCCTTCTGGTACAAGTTGGGGAGCCCACATGGATCATCTGCAAATACCAGAGGCTTGGTTCTTGGAAGAAATTAAAAAATACATAAACAACTTAGAGCTCAAAACCATCACACTGGCATGCATGACATTCCTCCTAGTCCTGAGACAGTCAGTAGTGCAAATACTGACAGATAGTACATCCACAATGCACTACCTAAACAAGAAGGGTGACTGTGCTCTGCCTCCTCTTGCAATGATGCGATCATGCTGTGACACTCATGCTCCCCACACTGTATATCTCCAACAGCCCTGGGAGACAACTGTGACCTGGCAGACCTCCTAAGCAGGCAATCTGTCACCAACTATGAGTGGTCACTGCTGAATCCATCATCAGCTTGATATTCCACCAATGGGAAAATCTGGTGTTTGGCACCTGGGACAATGCTAAATGTCCAAACTTCTGTTCCAGTGGAGGCATGATCCAGAGATCTCTACCAGATGCCTTCCTTTTGACATGGAATTAGGGCCTTCTTTACAGCTTCCCACTGATCACATTAATCCTCAGGATGGTTGCCAAAGCTAGATGAGGTTAGGTGAAACTCTGCCTCATAGCTCCCTATGGCTGAGACCATTCTGGCTGATGGATTCACTGCAGATGTCTGTACAATCACAGATAAGGCTCCTGGATTGGCCAGACCTGACATTGCAAGATCTGGGTCCAGTATTCCATCTAGACCCAAAGTTCTGCAGCTGATGGCCTGGATGTTGTCTGGTTGAGTGCCATGGAAGTGGACTGCCCCTCACATGTTTCGTAGATCCTGGCACAGAGCACGGCATTATCTGTGAGGAAAACTTATTCCTTGAAACGGAACAGGTTCTTGATATGGACAGCCCAACATGGCCTAGAAGTGGTGCAAAATACCAATCCCGATACCAAGGATTTTGGGCTATTTGCTGCAATTAAAACACTCTGGATTCTCAGTTCAGTTAAAGTCCATCTGACGGCAATATTTTCATATCATTCACTGGTAGTCCTTTTCAATCTTCTCTTATCCAGTGGTATCTGAATTTCTTAATGGCCTTATGCATGCCTACCCACTGGTTAAAGATCCTGCTCCAGTGTGGGACCTCAGTATCCTCTTTCACAGATTCACAGTTAGTGAGCTGCAGGTGCACATGGCAGAACCTCCATGTAATTCATTTCATAGCTATAAAGTGGTACTGAGACATTTATGCAAAATTCCTCCCCAAGGTGATTGTGGAATTCTATTTGGATCAATCAACTTGCTTGTGTTCCTCCCAAAACCCTGTTCTGTGTGAGTGGAGAAAAAGCTCTACACCTACAATTTATCCAGAGCTCTCCGATATTACATAGACACGACCAAATCATTGTCAGTCTTAACATCTATTTTTAGCTATGGCTGGCCACTCCAAAGGGTCAAGCCATTTCATCCCAAAGACTTTCAAAATGGATAATGTATATCTCTCTGTGCTACTAGGTGGCTGATGTCCCTCTGATAGTTAGGGCTTATTCCACCGGAGGTCAAGCAGCATTTTGAGCATGTCTCTGCAACTTGCCAATAACCCAAATCTGCAAGGCTGCTACATGGAACAATCTGCTAACATTCGTAAAGCATTATGTTGTGAAATGGCTGCTAACTGGTATGCAAAGTTTAGAAAAGCTGTACTCCAGTCTTTGTTTGACTGTTGCAGCTGATGCTCACCCTCCTGAATAAGATACTGCTTGTCAGTCACTTACAGTAGGATCAACATTAATATCTATTTGATGAAGAGAGGATGGGTATTTGCCCCACACTTACTATTTTTGTTTTTTTTCAAGTATAAATCCCACAACCTAGCCTCTATCCCCACTTTAGGAGTCCTCAGCTAACATTCATTTCTGAGTTGCAACGTAACTGCTCCATCCTTTATGCTCTTGCACAGGAGGAGGCACAGGGCACATGCATGGCCCCATTGGACACTGCTATTGGAGAGATTCTGACCTTGCATGCATGAGATCCATGCACACTTACAGTGGGATCCACACTGTTAACTTCATCTTGCAGAACCACAATTACTGTGGGGTAAGCAACTGTTATTTGCTGATGGAACACTCAACACATGGGATTATCATTATGTAATATGTTAGTTACTGGTTTATTCATTGTGGATTACAATCTTTTATTGAAGTCAGTGAAAGAGTATAACAGCTTATTGACGTCAGTAGAGGACTGTTACAATACCCTTATTGTGAATGATCTTTTACAGCCTTTCATGGATGTCAGTAAATGAAAAGTGACAATTAAAATCTCAATCTTTAATTTTCTCCTTTTACTGAAATTTACTTTCAGGCATCTGCTGCTGTTATGACATTAGCAACAGTCCCAAATGAATATAATCTTGTACTCTGAGGTTATCTTTTGTCCTCTGTTCCCATATCTTGTAAATGTTCGAAATAAGACTGAATACAATCCAGTCATCTTCCAGACCAAGAGTATCCTCTCTAGCACCACACTGATCTTCCTTTCTTGCAAATGTGGATACGTCACGTACTAATTTTGGTGTAGATTGTGTGCCTCATTGCTTTATAGACATGTAAGGAGAGAGAGTCTCTGTCCCACTGAGCTCTCAGACAAAATAGTTAGGCAGAGAAAGTATATTGGGCATGCAAAGAGTTTTGAGGTACTGTAGGAATCTTATAAAGGTCACTTCTGAAAGGCTACATGGAAGAAGTATCTGAAGCAGCTTAGACCATGTCTATGCTTGCGAGCTTACAGCGGCACAGCGATACAGCCACACAGCTGAGTCGATAAGAGTGCTTGTGTAGCTGCTTTATGCTGACTGGAGACATAATTAAACCACCTCCAACAAGTGGCGGTAGCTATGTCAGTGGGAGAGCGTCTCCTGCTGACATAGTGCTGTCTACACCGGTTCTTCTGTCAGTATAACTTACGTTGCTCAGAGGGGTGGTGGTTTTTTTTGGTGTGTGTGTGTGTTTGTTTTTGTTTTTTTTAAAAAACACCTGAGCTACATAAGTTATACCAATAGAAGTGCTAGTGTAAGGCATACCCTTACTCCTGAATGCAGAGTCTCCAACTAAGGGTATGTCTACACTACGGAATAAGGTCGAATTTATAGAAGTCGGTTTTTTAGAAATAGGTTTTATATATTCGAGTGTGTGTGTCCCCACAGAAAATGCTCTAAGTGCATTAAGTGCATTAACTCGGCGGAGTGCTTCCACAGTACCGAGGCTAGAGTCAACTTCCGGAGCATTGCACTGTGGATAGCTATCCCACAGTTCCCGCAGTCTCCGCTGCCCATTGGAATTCTGGGTTGAGATCCCAATGCCTGATGGGGCTAAAACATTGTCGCGGGTGGTTCTGGGTACATATCATCAGGCCCCCGTTCCCTCCCTTCCTCCATGAAAGCAAGGGCAGACAATCGTTTCGCGCCTTTTTTCCTGAGTTACCTGTGCAGACGCCATACCATGGCAAGCATGGAGCCCACTCAGGTAACCGTCACCGTATGTCTCCTGGGTGCTGGCAAACGCGGTACGGCTTTGCTACACAGTAGCAGCAACCCATTGCCTTCTGGCAGCAGACTGTACAATACGACTGGTAGCCGTCCTTGTCGTGTCCGAGGTGCTCCTGGCCACGTCGGCTGGGAGCGCCTGGGCAGACATGGTCGCAGGGACTAAATTTGGAGTGACTTGACCAGATCATTCTCTTTAGTCCTGCAGTCAGTCCTATTGAACTGTCTTATGGTGAGCAGACAGGCGATACGGATTGCTAGCATTCGTACTGTACCATCTTCTGCCGGGCAGGCAAGAGATGAGGATGGCTAGCAGTCGTACTGTACCATCTTCTGCCGAGCAGCCATGAGATGTGGATGGCATGCAGTCCTTCTGCACCGTCTGCTGCCAGCCAAAGATGTAAAAGATAGATGGAGTGGATCAAAACAAGAAATAGACCAGATTTGTTTTGTACTCATTTACCTCCTCCCCTGTCTAGGGGACTCATTCCTCTAGGTCACACTGCAGTCACTCTCAGAGAAGGTGCAGCGAGGTAAATCTAGCCATGTATCAATCAGAGGCCAGGCTAACCTCCTTGTTCCAATAAGAACAATAACTTAGGTGCACCATTTCTTATTGGAACCCTCCGTGAAGTCCTGCCTGACATACTCCTTGATGTAAAGACACCCCCTTTGTTGATTTTAGCTCCCTGAAGCCAACCCTGTAAGCCGTGTTGTCAGTTGCCCCTCCCTCCGTCAGAGCAACGGCAGACGATTGTTCCGCGCCTTTTTTCTGTGCGGACGCCATACCAAGGCAAGCATGGAGGCCACTCAGCTCACTTTGGCAATTAGGAGCACATTAAACACCACACGCATTATCCAGCAGTATATGCAGCACCAGAACCGGGCAAAGCGATACCGGGCGAGGAGGCGACGTCAGCACAGTCACGTGAGTGATCAGGACATGGACACAGATTTCTCTGAAAGCATGGGCCCTGCCAATGCATGCATCATGGTGCTAATGGGGCAGGTTCATGCTGTGGAACGCCGATTCTGGGCTCGGGAAACAAGCACAGACTGGTGGGACCGCATAGTGTTCACAGTGGCTGCGAAACTTTCGCATGCGTAAGGGCACTTTCATGGAACTTTGTGACTTGCTTTCCCCTGCCCTGAGGCGCATGAATACCAAGATGAGAGCAGCCCTCACAGTTGAGAAGCGAGTGGCGATAGCCCTGTGGAAGCTTGCAACGCCAGACAGCTACCGGTCAGTTGGGAATCAATTTGGAGTGGGCAAATCTACTGTTGGGGCTGCTGTGATGCAAGTAGCCCACGCAATCAAAGATCATCTGATACCAAGGGTAGTGACCCTGGGAAATGTGCAGGTCATAGTGGATGGCTTTGCTGCAATGGGATTCCCTAACTGTGGTGGGGCCATAGACGGAACCCATATCCCTATCTTGGCACCGGAGCACCAAGCCGCCGAGTACATAAACCGCAAGGGGTACTTTTCGATAGTGCTGCAAGCTCTGGTGGATCACAAGGGACGTTTCACCAACATCAACGTGGGATGGCCGGGAAAGGTACATGACGCTCGCATCTTCAGGAACTCTGGTCTGTTTCAAAAGCTGCAGGAAGGGACTTTCTTCCCAGACCAGAAAATAACTGTTGGGGATGTTGAAATGCCTATATGTATCCTTGGGGACCCAGCCTACCCCTTAATGCCATGGCTCATGAAGCCGTACACAGGCAGCCTGGACAGCAGTCAGGAGCTGTTCAACTACAGGCTGAGCAAGTGCAGAATGGTGGTAGAATGTGCATTTGGACGTTTAAAGGCGCGCTGGCGCAGTTTACTGACTCGCTTAGACCTCAGCGAAACCAATATTGCCACTGTTATTACTGCTTGCTGTGTGCTCCACAATATCTGTGAGAGTAAGGGGGAGACGTGTATGGCAGGGTGGGAGGTTGAGGCAAATCTCCTGGCTGCTGGTTACGCGCAGCCAGACACCAGGGCGGTTAGAAGAGCACAGGAGGGCGCGGTACGCATCAGAGAAGCTTTGAAAACCAGTTTCATGACTGGCCAGGCTACGGTGTGAAAGTTCTGTTTGTTTCTCCTTGATGAAACCCCCAGCCCCTTGGTTCACTCTACTTCCCTATAAGCTAACCACCCGCCCCTCCTCCCTTCAGTCACCGCTTGCAGAGGCAATAAAGTCATTGTTGCTTCACATTCATGCGTTCTTTATTCATTCATCACACAAATAGGGGGATGACTACCAAGGTAGCCCAGGAGGGATGGTGGAGGAGGGAAGGAAAATGCCACACAGCACTTTAAGCACAGCACTTTAAAAGTTTACAACTTTAAAATTTATTGAATGACAGCCTTCTTTTTTTTGGGCAATCCTCTGTGGCGGAGTGGCTGGTTGGCCGGAGGCCCCCCACCGCGTTCTTGGGCGTCTGGGTGTGGAGGCTATGGAACTTGGGGAGGAGGGCGGTTGGTTACAGAGGGGCAGCAGTGGCAGTCTGTGCTCCAGCTGCCTTTGCTGCAGCTCAACCATACACTGGAGCATACTGGTTTGGTCCTGCAGCAGCCTCAGCATTGAATCCTTCCTCCTCTCATCACGCTGCCGCCACATTTGAGCTTCAGCCCGCCACTTACTCTCTTCAGCCCGCCACCTCTCCTCCCGGTCATTTTGTGCTTTCCTGCACTCTGACATTATTTGCCTCCACGCATTCGTCTGTGCTCTGTCAGTGTGGGAGGACAGCATGAGCTCGGAGAACGTTTCATCGCGAGTGCGTTTTTTTTTCTTTCTAAGCTTCACTAGCCTCTGGGAAGGAGAAGATCCTGTGATCATTGAAACACATGCAGCTGGTGGAGAAAAAAAAGGGACAGCGGTATTTAAAAAGACATATTTTATAAAACAGTGGCTACGCTCTTTCAGGGTAAACCTTGCTGTTAACATTACATACATAGCACATGTGCTTTCGTTACAAGGTCGCATTTTGCCTTCCCCCACCACATGGCTACCCCCTCAACCCTCCTCCCTCCCCGTGACGAACAGCGGGGAACATTTCTGTTCAGCCGCAGGCAAACAGCCCAGCAGGAATGGGCTCCTCTCACTGTCCCCTGAAGAAAAGCACTCTATTTCAACCAGGTGACCATGAATTATATCTCACTCTCCTGAGGATAACACAGAGAGATAAAGAACGGATGTTGTTTGAATGCCAGCAAACATACACTGCAATGCTTTGTTCTACAATGATTCCTGACTACGTGCTACTGGCCTGGTGTGGTAAAGTGTCCTACCATGGTGGACGGAATAAGGCTGCCCTCCCCAGAAACCTTTTGCAAAGGCTTTGGGAGTACATCTAGGAGAGCCGCAAATGCCAGGGCAAAGTAATCCTTTCACATGCTTGCTTTTAAACCATGTACAGTATTTTAAAAGGTACACTCACTAGAGGTCCCTTCTCCGCCCGCTGGGTCCAGGAGGCAGCCTTGGGTGGGTTCGGGGGGTACTGGCTCCAGGTCCAGGGTGAGAAACAGTTCCTGGCTGTCGGGAAAACCGGTTTCTCCGCTTGCTTGCTGTGAGCTATCTACAACCTCCTCCTCCTCCTCATCATCATCTTCGTCCCTGAAACCTGCTTCCGTATTGCCTCCATCTCCATTGAGGGAGTCAAACAACACGGCTGGGGTAGTGGTGGCTGAACCCCCTAAAATGGCATGCAGCTCATCATAGAAGCGGCATGTTTGGGGCTCTGACCCGGAGCGGCTGTTCGCCTCTCTGGTTTTCTGGTAGGCTTGCCTCAGCTCCTTCAGTTTCACGCGGCACTGCTTCGGGTCCCTGTTATGGCTTCTGTCCTTCATGCCCTGGGAGATTTTGACAAAGGTTTTGGCATTTTGAAAACTGGAACGGAGTTCTGATAGCACGGATTCCTCTCCTCAAACAGCGATCAGATCCCGTACCTCCCGTTCGGTCCATGCTGGAGCTCTTTTGTGATTCTGGGACTCCATCATGGTCACCTGCAGCTTGACACGCTGGCCAAACAGGAAATAAGATTTAAAAGTTCGCGGTTCTTTTCCTGTCTACCTGGCCAGTGCATCTGAGTTGAGAGTGGTGTCCAGAGCGGTCACAATGGAGTACTCTGGGATAGCTCCCGGAGGCCAATACCATCGAATTGTGTCCACAGTACCCCAAATTCGAGCCAGCAAGGCCGATTTAAGCGCTAATCCACTTGTCAGGGGTGGAGTAAGGAAATCGATTTTAAGAGCCCTTTAAGTCGAAATAAAGGGCTTCATCGTGTGGATGGGTGCAGGTTTACATCGATTGAATGCTGCTAAATTCGACCTAAAGTCCTAGTGTAGACCAGGGCTTAGTAACGTTAGGTCAAGCATGTGTCAAAGTCAGATTCAGGACTCACATAATTTGTCAGACCACTCTGTTTATTAGCAAAGCTCTTTGCTAATGCACCGAGATGTGAGCCCCTCTCTGAGGCTCAAGATAACTTATTTATACAGCTAAGCCAAAGCCAATTTAACATAAGAGACAAAAGAAAGCAGAAACTGACAAATATACATACATATCTTATTTGCATACTAACGTTTACCAATCTCCTAGCTCAGTAGGAGCTCTAAGTTAATTAGTTTGAGGACCCATTGTCTCCCACTCCTTAATGTTTCTCTTCCTGACAACTATATTTCAACAAACCCTTCAAGTAGCATTTCTTTAATGAATTATAATTTCAATATAATTCATTCTACTTTCACACATGTATTTATGTTATATAAATATATGTACATCTAGATAAACATGCATGTAATATTTCCTCCCCACTCCTTTACTACTTATATCATATGGGAGATGAGTGACTTGATTTTCAGTTTTCAGAGTAACAGCCGTGTTAGTCTGTATTCGCAAAAAGAAAAGGAGTACTTGTGGCACCTTAGAGACTAACCAATTTATTTGAGCATGAGCTTTCGTGAGCTACAGCTCACTTCATCGGATGCATACCGTGGAAACTGCAGCAGACTTTATATACACACAGAGAATATGAAACAATACCTCCTCCCACCCCACTGTCCTGCTGGTAATAGCTTATCTAAAGTGATCACTTTAGATAAGCTATTACCAGCAGATCACTTTAGATAAGCTATTACCAGCAGGACAGTGGGGTGGGAGGAGGTATTGTTTCATATTCTCTGTGTGTATATAAAGTCTGCTGCAGTTTCCACGGTATGCATCCGATGAAGTGAGCTGTAGCTCACGAAAGCTCATGCTCAAATAAATTGGTTAGTCTCTAAGGTGCCACAAGTACTCCTTTTCTTTTTGATTTTCAGTGTGTGTGTACTGTGGAAGCAGTGTATGGAGCCTGATCCTAATAGGTTATGAATACATCCAAATCCCTTTGATTTTAGTTCTTCACAGTATAGGACCGTTCTTCTTCGAGAAGGAAGAGTCTTGTGTCACTCAACAGCAACTACTGTATGCTTATCAAGGCTACTGTTTCCTTAGCTCAGTTTTTTTGTCAGAAGTATAATAATTGCCACACTATTCTCTCAAGGCAGAGAAGCTGCACATTGGAGGACTGGAATTGCACCCTCAGGGGGGGGGGGGGGGAAAGCCTTTACATTTAGAACAACTTAGTTTGCCTTCTGCTCAGGAATGGTTCAATACTTACTGAGTTCGCATTAAAGCTGAAAAAATGTTTTAAAGTGGTGCTGCATTTTCACTTGTTTCTGATACTTCCTTTGAACAGTGACCAAGATGGTTTCTTTGATAAATGTGTGCCTGTCTTTTGACGAACCTTTTCTATAGAGATTGTTTTCAATTTTAAAACAAGCATTCTGTCATTTTTCAGGAAGGTAGTACAGTAATGGCAGAGCTTGACCACAATTTTTTTGTTTTTCTGTAAACTCTCATGCATTTCAATAGGAATTCTAAAGAGAGAAAAACATATGGTTGTTTGCATTTTGAATAGAATTGGATGACATGCTACAGCAGAGCTGGGAAAACTACGGTCTGCGGGACCCTCTTGGCCAGCCCCTGAGCCTCTGGCCAGGGAGGCTAGCCCCCGGCCCCTCCCCCTTAGCCTCAGCTCACTGCACCACCGGCACAATGCTCTGGGCAGTGTGGCAGGGCTGCGAGCTCCTGGGGCAATGCAGCTGCAGAACTCGGCCTGATCCAGTGCTCTGTGCTGCGCGGTAAGAGGGTAGGGAGCAGGGCAGGTTGGAGAGAGGGCAAGGGAGTTCGGGGTGGTGGTCAGGGGGTGGGAGAGTGGATAGGGGTCAGGGTGGTCTGAGGGCGGGGAACAGGGGGGTTGAATGGGGGCAGGCGTTCCGGGGGGGCAGTCAGGAAGGAGAGGGGGCTGTTGGATGGGGCAGCGGGGGGAAGGCAGGGGTACCAGGGGCAGTCAGGGGACAGGGAGAAGGGATGGTTGGTTAGGGCAGGGGTCTGGGGGGGGGGGAAGGGGCTGTTGGGGCGAGAAGCAGGGGGGAGAGCAGTTGGGGGGGGGGTGGACCACACACCCCCTCCCCATACCAGCCCTCCATATAATTTTCTAAACCCAATGCGGCCCTCAAGCCAAAAAGTTTGCCCCCCCCTGTGATACAGTCTCATAAATTTCAGCTGTAGCACCATGGGCATTTTGTCTGTTCCCTTCTCCACCCACCTCACTCCCCACCTTGGGTAGCTATACGATGATATGGGCTAAGATTTACAAAGGTATTTGGAAAAAGAAAAGGAGTACTTGTGGCACCTTAGAGACTAACCAATTTATTAGAGCATAAGCTTTCGTGAGCTACAGCTCACTTCCTCAGATGCATATCGTGGAAACTGCAGCAGGCTTTATATATAGACAGAGAATATGAAACAATACCTCCTCCCACCCCACTGTCCTGCTGGTAATAGCTTATCTAAAGTGATCATCAGGTGGGCCATTTCCAGCACAAATCCAGGTTTTCTCACCCTCCACCCCCCCACACAAATTCACTCTCCTGCTGGTGATAGCCCATCCAAAGTGACAACTCTTTACACAATGTGCATGACAATCAAGTTGGGCTATTTCCTGCACAAATCCAGGTTTTCTCACATCCCCCCACCCCCATACACACACACACTCACTCTCCTGCTGGTAATAGCTCATCCAAACTGACCACTCTCTCCAAGTTTAAATCCAAGTTAAACCAGAACATCTGGGGGGGGGGGGGTAGGAAAAAACAAGAGGAAACAGGCTACCTTGCATAATGACTTAGCCACTCCCAGTCTCTATTTAAGCCTAAATTAATAGTATCCAATTTGCAAATGAATTCCAATTCAGCAGTTTCTCGCTGGAGTCTGGATTTGAAGTTTTTTTGTTTTAAGATAGCGACCTTCATGTCTGTGATTGTGTGACCAGAGAGATTGAAGTGTTCTCCGACTGGTTTATGAATGTTATAATTCTTGACATCTGATTTGTGTCCATTTATTCTTTTACGTAGAGACTGTCCAGTTTGACCAATGTATATGGCAGAGGGGCATTGCTGGCACATGATGGCATATATCACATTGGTGGATGAGCAGGTGAACGAGCCTCTGATAGTGTGGCTGATGTTATTAGGCCCTGTGATGGTGTCCCCTGAATAGATATGTGGGCACAATTGGCAACGGGCTTTGTTGCAAGGATAAGTTCCTGAGTTAGTGGTTCTGTTGTGTGGTATGTGGTTGTTGGTGAGTATTTGCTTCAGGTTGCGGGGCTGTCTGTAGGCAAGGACTGGCCTGTCTCCCAAGATTTGTGAGAGTGTTGGGTCATCCTTTAGGATAGGTTGTAGATCCTTAATAATGCGTTGGAGGGGTTTTACTTGGGGGCTGAAGGTGACGGCTAGCGGCGTTCTGTTATTTTCTTTGTTAGGCCTGTCCTGTAGTAGGTAACTTCTGGGAACTCTTCTGGCTCTATCAATCTGTTTCTTTACTTCAGCAGGTGGGTATTGTAGTTGTAAGAAAGCTTGACAGAGATCTTGTAGGTGTTTGTCTCTGTCTGAGGGGTTGGAGCAAATGCGGTTGTATCGCAGAGCTTGGCTGTAGACGATGGATCGTGTGGTGTGGTCAGGGTGAAAGCTGGAGGCATGCAGGAAGGAATAGCGGTCAGTAGGTTTCCGGTATAGGGTGGTGTTTATGTGACCATTGTTTATTAGCACTGTAGTGTCCAGGAAGTGGATCTCTTGTGTGGACTGGACCAGGCTGAGGTTGGTGGTGGGATGGAAATTGTTGAAATCATGGTGGAATTCCTCAAGGGCTTCTTTTCCATGGGTCCAGATGATGAAGATGTCATCAATATAGCGCAAGTAGAGTAGGGGCTTTAGGGGACGAGAGCTGAGGAAGCGTTGTTCTAAATCAGCCATAAAAATGTTGGCATACTGTGGGGCCATGCGGGTACCCATAGCAGTGCCGCTGATCTGAAGGTATACATTGTCCCCAAATGTGAAGTAGTTATGGGTAAGGACAAAGTCACAAAGTTCAGCTACCAGGTTAGCCGTGACAGTATCGGGGATAGTGTTCTTGACGGCTTGTAGTCCATCGTTGTGTGGAATGTTGGTGTAGAGGGCTTCTACATCCATAGTGGCCAGGATGGTGTTATCAGGAAGATCACCGATGGATTGAAGTTTCCTCAGGAAGTCAGTGGTGTCTCGAAGGTAGCTGGGAGTGCTGGTAGCGTAGGGCCTGAGGAGGGAGTCTACATAGCCAGACAATCCTGCTGTCAGGGTGCCAATGCCTGAGATGATGGGGTGCCCAGGATTTCCAGGTTTATGGATCTTGGGTAGTAGATAGAATATCCCAGGTCGGGGTTCCAGGGGTGTGTCTGTGCGGATTTGATCTTGTGCTTTTTCAGGAAGTTTCTTGAGCAAATGCTGTAGTTGCTTTTGGTAACTCTCAGTGGGATCAGAGGGTAATGGCTTGTAGAAAGTGGTGTTGGAGAGCTGCCGAGCAGCCTCTTGTTCATATTCCGACCTATTCATGATGACAACAGCACCTCCTTTATCAGCCTTTTTGATTATGATGTCAGAGTTGTTTCTGAGGCTGTGGATGGCATTGCGTTCCGCATGGCTGAGGTTATGGGGCAAGTGATGCTGCTTTTCCACAATTTCAGCCCGTGCACGTCGGCGGAAGCACTCTATGTAGAAGTCCAGTCTGCTGTTTCGACCTTCAGGAGGAGTCCACCTAGAATCCCTCTTTCTGTAGTGTTGGTAGGGAGACCTCTGTGGATTAGTATGCTGTTCAGAGGTATTTTGGAAATATTCCTTGAGTCGGAGACGTCGAAAATAAAGATGCAGATAGGTATACAGTGGGATTTGCAAAAATTATCTAGGCACCTAACTGCCACTGAAAGTCATTCCCTTGAAGGAGCAGAGGGAAAAGAGGAGAAGAAAAGGGCAGAATCTTTGGGCCTTTCTTTTCCTTCCCTCCCCTCTGTTCTGTGTAATTTCTAAAGAACATGGTAGAAAGAAAACCAGAAGAGAACAGAGGTTTTATTAATAAATTGTGCAGAATGTTTATAATTGTTTTAATTATTAATGAACAATATATTAGCAGTGAATAGGATACTTCTTTATTGGATCAACACATAATTTATAACAGCTTTTTGGGTGCAACAGGGTCTGTTTACATAAACTTTTGTCTCAAAATAGGCCTATGTATTTTATTGTATTCTGCTTAAATCTTGTCATATCTACCCTTGCATACTTTAGCCGTAATCTAACTATATCTTACTCTTGAGACACAGAGGAAGTAGATGGTTGGCAGTGATACAGTGGTATTTTCAGGGTGTGTAGCCTTATAGCTTAATTTTTTTAAAACCTATAACCCCATTTAAAAGAGAATTTTGAATCCTTCCTTTTGGAAGTAAGGCAGAAAATCAACTGGGAAGTGCTATATAATAGGTAAAGGGGACAAAAAAGGAACAATAAGGAAAGGAGAAATAACATGTAATAGGGAGATAGAACTTGAAGGGGCTAAAAAGATCAAAAAGGGAACCACAGTATTGTAGAAAAAATAAGTGGGGGAAAAATAAGGGCTAACAACTTATTTTTGTATTCTGATTTGATCCATGTACCCTTACAAAGAAAAATAGTGGAAAAGGCTACAGATTCATGTCAGAAATCTAGTACTATCACAGATAACTTCAGGACAATACTTTTTGTGGTATTCTGGTGCATTTTTGGCACATATTGGATGTCTTGAATAGTTGAGTAATTATCCAGGAATTAATTTTCATGAATTTTTTGGCATTTGTTTCCTGTTGCCACAATCCTGGTTGTGTACCCTACACCATAATGAGAACGAAACTGGTGGGAAAGAGACAAAAACATTATATTCATGTTTTTTTCAGCTATAGCAGTAATTATTTTGATGCTCTGTAAATCCTGTTGTTTGTGACATCCTGTGGTCAGTTGTTCTGCCTCTCACAAAAACTGTGAGAGGAAGCAACTGCTGAGGAGAAAATCTATTTTCTAGAAAGAAAAGGAGTACGAGTGGCACCTTAGAGACTAACCAATTTATTTGAGCATAAGCTTTCGTGAGCTACAGCTCACTGCATCCGATGAAGTGAGCTGTAGTCACGAAAGCTTATGCTCAGATAAATTGGTTAGTCTCTAAGGTGCCACTAGTACTCCTTTTCTTTTTGCGAATACAGACTAATAACATGGCTGCTACTCTGAAATCTATTTTCTAACTTTTCTTTCATTCTTGAAATGGCTGAAAGGCAAGTAAACTAATGGGCCCTATGCCTGCAACTGTCGCTTGCATAAAAAGTCCTTATTTGTATAAGCAATTCCATGGAAGCCAAAAGGCTTGGGGCACCAGTGTCCTAGGTACGGTTCAAACATGAAGTAAAAGGCAGTGTAAAAAGACAAAAATAAATGGAAGGAGATAAGGATACATGTAAGTAACAGGGTCAGACTCATTGGCACCTTCCCTCAACAAGATAAGGAACATATGGAGGATGAGGGGAAGGTAAATAATTAAAATATATATCATTCTAATATGTTAATTAATAAAATATACCTATTTAATATACATGATTTATTATAAGAAAAATATAATATTCATCATGTGTACCTGTAAGCTCTTCAACCTATATATTAATTGGTTATTTTCTTGTAGACATTATGAAAAAAGTAGGTCTTTGGGAAGGATTGGATCAGAAAACTCAGAAATGTTTGTGGGAGAAATGGGGCACGTGGATGGTCTTTGATGGGCAGAGGAGGTGGAAGTTCTTGGGGGTATAGAAGCAATAGAAGAAAGGGCAGAGAAGTGTGGGGAGCATAGTTTGATGTGCCTTGAAGGTAAGGACAAGAAGCTTTAATGTTATGGAGTGGAAAAGTAGGAACCAGTGGAGGGATCCGAAGTGGAGAGAGAACATATTGTCAGAATGACAGGCAACAAAGAGATTAATGGTTTCATTTTGAATGGAGAGGTGTGTGGGGAGGGAGGGGGATATAGGAGTAGAAGGAGGTTACAGTTACCATGACAGGAAGTGACAAGGCCGTGGGCAAGAGTTTTAGCTGTAAGGATAGAAAGTAAAGGTCCAAACTTAGTAATGTTATGGTGGCAGGAGTTGCAATATTTGGTCTCTGCCTGAATGTATGAGCTAAGTGACAGAGGAGTTGGAGATGGCTACCAAGTTGAAGACCTGGGTGACTGAAAAATTAGTGGTATTATCCCCAGGGCTTAAATTCAGCCAGAGCTGTCCAGAGCGGCACTCCGGTAAATATTTTCAACCCCCATGGAATTTTTATAGCATTTGGGTAGGGGGAGAGGAGCAGGAAATACTCTGAGACTTTAAGCCCTGGTTATCACCTGTAACAGGAATGGTTGAGTGAGTAGGAATCAGGTAATAAAATGAGGATTTCAGTTTTAGCCATCTTAGGTTTAAGTTGATGGCAAGACATCTTAGGAGAAGATGTTGGTGAGACCCAGTACAACATGGTCTTGGATGAAGAGAGGCATGTCAGGAGTGGAGATTTGTGAGTGATCCACGTAGATGATAATTGAAGCCATGTGAACAAGGAAGTTCACCTAAAGAAATGGTGAGCTATAAATGTTGGGTAACAAGATACTGGTGGTTGCTCTTGATTATACAAGTATAAATCTAAAGGGTGGGGGAAAGTCATAAGCTGTTCACTGTGTACTTAAGTTGTTCAGTGAGTTAAGCATATTTTGGTAAGTGAAATTGATTACAAATTAATTTCCTTAAGTACTACACACCTTTTTATTTTCACACTAGAGCCTTATATTACACAAAGAAGCTATCATGTGGTGATTTTAAATTGCATGCAGCAGTGTTTAGCATACATTTGAACTACAAAAAGTTTGCAAATGATTTTCCCCACTCATATATTAGTTCCAAAACTGCTGATTTTAGGGACTTGCAATCCTATTAATGGAGAAGAGAGATAATTTTCTGATTTGGTTTCTTAATATTTCGTTGGGGATATTAAAAATACTGTCAGGTTTTTGATGTCTCGGGGAGAGAATGAAAATAGCAAATCAAGGGGAAATCATTTGCAATATTTTTTTAGGAATCCTAAGAGCAGTACTGCAAATATGTGCTACAGGTGATTACACCAGATTTTTAAATAGGCTCTTCATGCAAGACTATTGAGTACAGTATAGATTTTTACTAAGCATGTAGCCAGCATATCTTTGCTTTTTTTTTTCTTGAGTCACTGAATGAGGAGCTCTCTTTGTAGACCTATCATGTATTTCAAATAAAGTCTCATCTGTTTGGTGTTCTTATACTAGAATCAGAATTTTATGTAATTTTTAAGAAACCTATATGTTGGGATTTTTGTTCAGTTTTGATTATTTTGTAGGGCATGTGCAAATACTTAAGATGATCTTATTTAATAACAACACTGGCATGTGAAATTCCATTAACCCTAAATAATATATTTGGCAGTTGACATTCAGTGTATATTTTCTCTGAAGTGTGGTTCTAATGCAGATGGAGGTTTTCTTCATATCAAGTTCTTTCTTTCTTTCCCTCCCTCCCTCCCTATAACTGTAAGGCATGTCCAAGAAAGAAAACAAGGTTATTCTAAAGTTAGGGGAACAGAGTTTGGGTATCCCCTAGTTTGTTGAAAGGATCTTTCTTTGCCTGCCTACCTATATTCAGCTTTCTTAACTCTAGTTTATTCCTCTCCTCACCTGCTTAGTTTCAGCACTAGAGAATTTCCCCCACCTCCATTACTCCTCTGATTCAATACTGAGAGACAAAATATCACCTACCTACAAAATCAAGTTAATGAGAGTCAGGCAGATACCACTGACTGGCTTTCAGGTTAGTTTTGTTTGTACCATGGTTATGCCAGTAAGTTTTATTCTTCAGTGGATTGCTCTTGAAAGGCCTTATGGAAGAATTGTCTGTGGTTTTGCTGGAGGAGGGATTTGAATTAAGATGGTGTGATTGACTAAAAGACAAGAGGAGGAAGACACTTCCAGGTATGGTAGAAGGCATTTCTGGATTACCTTTGTGTCTTGTCTGCATTTCTTTTGTAAAGGGGGTTTCCAATCCATTCCCTTGAGCAACTGAGTTTGGAAGGGGGATTTCTTTTTATTACTTGAGATTTTTATGGGTTTTTTTCCTTTTTCCTTTGAGCAACAAGGAGGCATTGGTTCTCATTGGACTGATTCAGTGAAGCAATTTTGTAATTCCTTGTTTGAATGTATTAAAATCTTGCACATCTTAAGGTCTCTGAAATTAATTGTATTAAGTTTATCAGAATGTAATAATTTCTAATACTGAATTCAAATACCTACAGTAAGAATTGGAATGAATGCCAAAAAAGCTTCTTGTTTCCAAAAAACCAAAATGTTAAATATGTCAGAAATTACAAACTAAAGATACAAATGCTTTTGAAACTTTTGAACCAAATGTTCTTATCCTATTACAACAATACATCTTTTTAGAGAGAAAGTACCACCATTGGTACTCAAAAGAGATACGAGTATCTGAGGACAAATCTTCACTTTAAACACTGCCATCTTCAGTGAAGATGCTACTACACCAATAGGAGAGCTGCTCCTATTGGTGCAGTTAATTCACCTCCATGAGAGGCAGTAGCTATGTCCATGGGAGAAGCCTTCCCATTGACATAGCACTGTCTACAGTGGGCTTTAGGTTGGTGTAACTATGTTACTTGGGTGTGGATTTTTCACACCCTTAAGCAATGTAATTATACCAGTGTAGGTTTGTAGTGTAGACCTGACCCAAGTTGTCTTTTCCAGGACTAGCAGATTTACTCTGTGTGACAGAGTGCTTGGCAACAGCAAGTGTATCAGCAGTCAGATGACTGGATCACCAATGAAATTGTCCCAGAATAAACCTGAGGGGCAAAGCTGGGCCTAATTGAAAGATTGGATGGGCCCAGGAAAGCCCCACAAGCTAATTAGCTTGGTAGACTAGAAAATAGAAAAGGCTTGTGGGAGGGAAGAGAGAGACTGGCAGGCTTTTGAGAGCCAGGAGAGATCTCTCGGGGGAAGAAACCTTCTGTCTCCACCCTCTATGGCTGAGTGAGTGAAGGATTGTAACCTTGTAAATACAGAGCTGCACAAGTGTGTTGTAAATAAACTATAGAAGGTGTTTCACCAGAAGAAGGTTTCCAGGCAGTTTTTGGCAAGAAAAGAGACTGGAGGGGGATGACACCTAGTCATACCCGGCTCACAACTTACTGGGGCAATGGATAATATCAGTAACTGATTAGGAAAGGTGTCCTGACTTGAAAAATCCAGTCTTAGCATAAAATAGTTTTTATACACTTCTAAAAAGTGTATGTTGGAACTGAGCTGTATTTAGAAACAAGGGGTGAGATTTTAAAAAGCACACTCATTGTTGGGATATACTTCCAATTGATTTTAATGGCAAAAGAGAAAGCTGGTACTGAATGGATATGAAAATCCCACCCAGCATGGTTTAAAAGCTGCTATAAAATCCATGAAAATAATAAACAGAGCATCATTTTAATTAACTCCAGGCTTGAAAACATTACCAATCTCACATCAGCCGCTGGCTAGGAGGAAAGAAGCAACACGGGTGGAGTGAGGGCGCTGCTCTTCCTCCAGCCTCTGTTTTTGGGGGCTATGAATAGCTTCACTGTGTGGCTTTGCTTCTGCAGCTCATAGCTCTTCCAATCAACAGCAGTGTGAAATGGACATGTCAATTGCACTGCTGCCTGAATAGCAATGGTAAAAACTTATCAGTGTCTTACATGTGGTGGTGATAGCCATGTGATAAATTCTTTTTATCATGTACCTATGACCAGCTCACTTGCATTCTATCCATTAGTCCACCTGAGTTCAAGCTGAGAAAGTTTGGCACCTTGTGGGATCAGGCCAGTGTTTCTGCCAACTCTATCCTTTGTAGCTTTGGGTTGATTTAGGTACCCACAGTTGGGGGTTTCAATTGCTGACATAAGCTATTTTAATCTATACTCTGTTAATATATTTACCAAAGTTTCTAATATGTTAGTGGGGTCAACCTCTTGTGGTTACACACACTAAAAATTCCCTAGAAATCCAGTATTTCAAGCATAAACTGTTTGTGTTTTTTTTAATAAAGTACTTATTGCTAAAATATTGCTAAATCTTAGAACCTTATGTTAATCAGTCATGTTAACTCCTTTGCTACTTAGGCTAACTATTAAAACTACTAACTGTCCCAGTAGGCCTCAGTTTGTTGCTAAGCCTTCCTTAGTTGTTATACAGATTCTTATGTTTTCCTGTTTCCTATTACTTTTATTACATCTCTGATAGCTTTACCATCTTAAAGAACTTTAATAAGCCTTACCACATGATATATAATTTAATTTTATACTCTAAGATCAGATCAGGGTTACAAGTTAATATTTTCATAAAAAACAATGGTGGTGTGCCCAATTCCCCACTGCTTTGCTGGTGCTTGTATAGAGTGGATGTAAAATGCTACTTGTCTAATTTGATAGTGTTTTCATTCACTTTGTACAAATGCAAATATTAGCATAAGGGGCAAAGGCATAGTACTTCCATCTCTGTACCCTAAACTTTAGAATGCCAGGAAAATGAATCAATTTTTTTAGGTTTGAGTGAAACCCTAGATTAATCCTTAAAAGGAAATTCTTCTAGAACTTTAGCCTGCCCTTTTATGGGGTACATTAGTGAGGAAGAACAGTATTTTGGTATCCCATGTGAGACAGAGTGGAGAAAGTGACAAAGAAGCATTAGGGAAACATATTTCAAATAAATAAATTTAAAAATAGAAAAAAATAGCATTCTATCAGGTGTGAGTAATTCCTGTATCTAGAATAATGCATTGTTCATTTAACTTATTTAGTATTTTAGTATAGTTACAGTGATTGCAATGAGAAAAAAATATACATATATATGGAATTAGCTTCTATATGAAAGTATCTGGACTGGTATAGAATATTATTAAACAAATGTAAGAAACTATAAATCTTATCCTGAAGTCCTTTGCACACTTAACTTTCATTGAAATCCATGTCAATTTATTGTATAAAGATTCTAGAATCAAGACTTCACTCTTTATCTTAGTGATAAAAACAGGTTGTGGAGACTTTGCATTTTGAAAGACGCTGAATTTTGACAGGATTTTCAGTGACAATAATGACGTTTCCATTGCCCGTCTGCTTCTGTTTTGTGCAAAATCAGTAGATACAATAAAACCCCTATTTGTTCACCTGCTTAACACTGGTGTTTAGCAATACTGCAGTAAAAATGTTAAATGTATGCATATACATGTAAGCATATTTATATAACCTACCTTTTAACCTTTGTTTCATGGGAAAGTCACCTGTGTCCCTTCTGGGAAATGATTTTCCAACTGACTTTTCTTGCAGTTATTCAGTCATTTATGGTGTTTACTTAGGGTGGAGTACTTCACCATGTTTCTCATTTTACAGGTAAGCTTATAGCTCTTTGTTTGCTGTACGTTAGATCATGAACCATATCGCTGATAATAAAATTAATTCACATACTGTAGAGCGGTTACACCAAAAAATAGGCATAATTCAAACAGCCAAGTGGTAGTTAAAATATAAAATCCTCTCTTGGGGAAGGTGGATAACTTTCATAACAATAGTTTGATATTCTAAATCTAATAAACTTAAGATGCATACAACTTAAATTCTAAAAAATCTTTCTGGTTTACCAGTAATTGAAACGTTTCCTGTTTTAGCTTTCGAATACACAATGGATATATGATGGCTGATTCGCCAGCAGAAATAAATATAGCCTTCTGGCATATTGAACACATTTTCTTGATTTTTATAATATTTAGGGGGCACCTCTACCAGATGACCTCTCAGGAAATGAAACATTTATGTATCCTTAAATGTATTCCTCTCATTTTCATACTTGTGGTCCTAAATAGACCAACTTTTTTTGCCTTTTGGTATAAAATTCATAGCAATATAAGGCTGGAAGGGACTTCAAGAGTTCTTGTCCATCCCCCTGTACTGAGGCAGATTAAGAATACCGAGATCATCCCTGACAGGTGTTTGCCTAATCTGTCCTTAAAAACCTCCAGTGATGGGGATTCCACAACCTTACTAGGTAACCTGTTCAGTGTTTTAACTATATTTATAGTTGGAAAGCTTTTCCTAATATCTAACTTAAATTTTCTTTTCTGCAAACTAAACTGATTACTTTCTGCCCTCCCTTGGTGGACTTGAAAAACTATTGATCATTGTCCTCTTTATAACAATCTTTTCCATATTTGAAGACAGTTATCATGCCCCACCTCCCTCAGCCTTCTTTTCTTTCAACTGAACATTCCCCAGTTCCTTCAACCTTTCCTTGTAGGTCAGGTTTCCTAAACGTCTTATCGTTTTTGTTGCCCTCCTCTGGGCTCTCAATTTATCCGCATCTTAAAGTGTGGTGTCCAAAACCAGACACAATACTCCAGCTGAGGCCTCACCAGTGCTGAGTAGAACTGAACACTTACTTCTTGTCTTAAATACATCCCGGAATGTCATTTGCCTTTTTCACAACAGTCTCATGCTTTTGACTCCTTTAGTTTTGTGATCCATTATAACCCCCAGATCCTCTTCTGTAGAATTACTGCCTGGCCAGTTATTCCCCATTTTGTATTTATGCATTTGATTTTTTTCCTTAAGTGGAGTGCTGCTCTCAGTTTCATCTTATTGATTTCAGACCAGTTCTCTGATTTATCAAGATCACTTTGAATTCTAATCTTGTCCTCCAAAGTGCTTGCAACCCCTCCCATCTTGGTGTTATCCACAAATTTTGTAATCATATTCTTCACTACATCATCCAAGGTGTTGTTATTGTTGTGTAATGGCATGTTACAATACTCAACTTCTTACAGGGCTAGAGGGGTTTTGAATAGGGGGATGATCCTTTAGGCATAATTTTGAGGAAAGGTTATATTGTTCTGTTCTTAGAAGACTGAATCAACTATTGTATATGATTGAGATTATTTATCCTTTTGTAGTTTTAAATATTTGTGATATGCTCCTAGAGTTTGATAGGCACCATTTTAATTCATTTTATAAAACAAATTAATAGATAAATACAAATAAATAGAATTAAATGTTATTCCAATTTGTCAAGTAAAGTTCTCCGGTAATCTCAAACTAAATTCAATCAACTGAAGCTAACCACTCAGGCCCAGTGAGTTTCATAGAATCATAGACTTTAAGGTCAGAAGGCACCATTATGATTGTCTAGTCTGACCTCCTGCACAAGGCAGGCCACAGAATCTCACCCACCCACTCCTGTAACAAACCCCTAACCTATGTCTGAGCCATTGAAGTCCTCAAATCATGGTTTAATGACTTCAAGGTGCAGAGAATCCTCCAGCAAGTGACCCATGCCCCACGCTGCAGAGGAAGGTGAAAACCCCCCAGGGCTTCTGCCAATCTGCCCTAGAGGAAAATTCCTTCCTGACCCCAAATATGCCGATCATCTAAACCCTGAGCATGTGGGCAAGACTCTCCAGCCAGACATCCAGGAAAGAATTCTCTGTAGTAACTCAGATCCCATCCCATCACAGGCCATTGGGCATATTTACCGCTAATAGTCAGAGATCAATTAATTGCCAAAATTAGGCTATCCCATCATACCATCCCCTCCATAAACTTATCAAGCTTAGTCTTGAACCAGATATGTCTTTTGCCCTCACTGCTCCCCTTGGAAGGTTGTTCCAGAACTTCACTCCTCTGATGGTTAGAAACCTTCATCTAATTTCAAGTCTAAACTTCCTTATGGCCAGTTTATATCCATTTGTTCTTGTGTCCACATTGGTACTGAGCTTAAATAATTCCTCTCCCTCCCTGGTATTTATCCTTCTGATATGTTTATAGAGAGCAATCATATCTCCTCTCAGCCTTTTTTTGGTTAGGCTAAACAAGTCAAGCTCTTTGAGTCTCCTTTCATAAGACAGGTTTTCCAGTCCTCGGATCATCCTAGTAGCCCTTCTCTGTACCTGTTGCAGTTTGAATTTATCCTTCTTAAACATGGGAGATCAGAACTGCACACAATATTCCAGATGAGGTCTCACCAGTGCCTTGTATAACTGTACTAACACTTCCTCATCTCGACTGGAAATACCTCACCTGATGCATCCCAAGACCGCATTAGCTTTTTTCACGGCCATATCACATTAGCGGCTCATAGTCATCCTGTGATCAACCAATACTTTGAGGTCCTTCTCCTCCTCTGTTAGTTCCAAGTGATGCTTCCCCAGTTTATAACAAAAATTCTTGTTATTAATCCCTAAATGCATGACCTTGCACTTTTCAAAATTAAATTTCATCCTATTACTATTACTCCTGTTTACAAGATCATCCAGATCTTCCTGTATGATATCCTGTTCCTTCTCTGTATTGGCAATACCTCCTAGCTTTGTGTAATCTGCAAACTTTATTAGCACATTCCCACTTTTTGTGCCAAGGTCAATAATAAAAAGATTGGTCCCAAAACCAATCCCTGAGGAACTCTACTAGTAACCTCCTTCCAGCCTGACAGTTCACCTTTCATTGTGACCTGTTGTAGTCTCCCCTTTAACCAGTTCCTTATCCACCTTTCAATTTTCATATTGATCCCCATCTTTTCCAATTTAGCTAATAATTCCCCATGTGGAACCGTATCAAATGCCTTACTGAAATCGCGGTAAATTAGATCCACCGCGTTTCCTTTTGTCTAAAAAAATCTGTTACCCTCTCAAAGAAGGAGATCAGGTTGGTTTGACATGATCTACCTTTTGTAAAGCCATGTTGTATTTTGTCCCATTTACCATTGACCTCAATGTCCTTAACTACTTTCTCCTTCAAAATTTTTTCCAAGACCTTGCATACTACAGATGTCAAACTAACAGGCCTGTATCACTTTTTTTCCCCCCCTTTCTTAAAAATATGAACTATGTTAGCAATTCTCCAGTCACTTGGTACAACCCCTGAGTTTACAGATTCATTAAAAATTCTTGCTAATGGGCTTGCAATTTCATGTGCCAGTCCCTTTAATATTCTTGGATGAAGATTATCTGGGCCCCCCGATTTAGTCCCATTAAGCTGTTTGAGTTTGGCTTCTACCTCAGATGTGTTAATATCTACCTCCATATCCTGATTCCCATTCGTCATCCTACCATTATCCCTAAGCTCCTCATTAGCCTCATTAAAGACTGAGGCAAAGTATTTGTTTAGATATTGGGCCAGGCCTAGATTATCCTTAACCTTCACTCCATCCTCAGTGTTTAGCGGTCCCACTTCTTCTTTCCTTGTTTTCTTCTTATTTATATGGCTAGAGAACCTTTTACAATTGGTTTTAATTCCCTTTGCAAGGTCCAACTCTCCATGGCTTTTGGCCTTTCTCACTTTATCCGTACATGTTCTGACTTCAATAAAGTAGCTTTCCTTGCTGAGCCCTCCCATGTTCCACGTCTTGGAGACTTTCTGCTTTTCCTAATCACCTCTCTGAGATGCTTGGTCTACAACTCTGCCTATGTATTTTCCCCCCTTTCTTGGGATGCAGCCTTCTGATAGTTTCTGCAACTTTGACTTGAAGTAATTCCAGGCCTCCTCCGCCTTTAGATCTACAAGTTCTTCAGTCCAATCCATTTCCCTAACTAATTTCCTTAATTTTTTTAAGTTAGCCTATTTTGAAATAAAAAACCCTAGTCACAGATCTATTTTTGTTTATCCTTCCATTTAGTTTTAATTGAATTAGCTCATGATCGCTCGAACCAAGGTTGTCCCCTACAACCATTTCTTCTATGAGGTCCTCACTACTCACCAAAACCAAATCTAAAATGGCATCCCATCTTGTTGGTTCAGCAACTACTTGGTGAAGGAATCCATCAGTTATTGCATCCAGGAAAATCTGAGCCCTATTATTATTACTAGCACTTGTCCTACAATCTATGTCTGGGAAGTTAGTCTCCCATGATCACACAATTCCCATTAGGTTATTTACTTCATTAAAAACATTAAAGAGGGCTCTATCCATATCCAGATCGGATCCTGGTGGTCTATTGCACACCCCAAGCACTATCCCACGGGAGGCTCTAGTAGCTTTCTTCCCCAATGTGATTTTTGCCCAGACACTCTGTCTTATCCATTCCATCACTTCTTATTTGTTTACAGTCTACCTCATCATTGATATACAATGCTAGTCCACCACCTTTGCCTTTATTTCTCTCTTTCCTAAACAGCACATACCCTTCAATATCTGTACTCCAGTCATGACGACTATTCCATCATGTTTCTGTTATCCCTATAATATCTGGTTTCACTTCCTGCACCAGTAGCTCTAGTTCCTCCATTTTGTTATCTAGGCTCCTCATATTAGTGTACAAACATGTTAATTTTTGCTGTTTGGCTTCGCTCACATTCTTTACCCAATTAGACACAAACATTCTACCACCAGTATCACCTATTAGACTGGTATCTACGCTACCCTTCCTCCTTATGTCCATTCTCCTACCCACACCTGTATCCTTTCTTACTTTGTTTTCTTCCCTTTCAATGTTAAAATCCGGCGTGGCGATTACGTGTACATCTCCCAACCATCTCCCCCAGATTCCTAGTTTAAAGCTCTTAATCCGTTGTGCCAGCCTCCATGCTAGAAGTCTATTTCCCTCCCTACTCAGGTGAAGTCCATCCCAAGAGAACAGTCCTCTGTCCATGAATGCTTCCCAGTGGCCATACATCCCAAAGCTCTCCTTATAGCACCATTGCCTGAGCCATCTGTTGATCAACATAATCTTGTCACACCTTTGTTGCCCCTCTCTAGGAAAAGCCAGAATCCCACTGAAGATCACCTAAGCCTCGATTTCCTTAAGTGTCTTCCCCAGCCTGGCATAGTTTCCCTTGATACATTCCAGTGAGAATCTAGCCGTATCGTTTGTTCCCACATGAAGGACAATCAGTGGATTCTTTGCCTCTCCCATTAGGATCCTCTTCATCCTCAGGTCCACTTCCTGTCTCTTAGCACCCAGCAGACAGCACACCCTTCTGTTCTCTGGATCAGCTCTGGTTACAGGCCTGTCTATCCTTCTTAGTAAGGAGTCTCCAATCGGGTAGACCTGCCTCTTCCTGGTGATGGTGCGATTCTCCGGTCTATCCCCTGTTCCCTCTGGCTACAAGTCCTCTCGATTCCTATTGTCCCTTGCAATCCTCTGCAACCCATCTTGTATCCTCCTGGGGCTCATATTTGGTGGTGTTATCTCCATTGACTCTTGCCCTCTTCCTATAGGACTATCTGCTCTTCTCTTCTTCCTTGCCCTCTCACCTTCAGTGACCACCTGCTGTGCCCCTTCTTCATTTTCCAACTCCGCAAACCTGTTCCTGAGCTCTGTTTCTCCTTCATTAGCCCATCTTTTCCTCTGCCTGGTTCTCTTAGTCACATGCTTCCACTGTCCACTTTCCTCACCCAGCAGTCTCCCCTCAGAGTTCTTTGGTCCTACTTCCATCTGCAAGTCTGAGCTTTTCACTTCAGCCTCCTCATGTCTTTGCTCCATCATCTGCCCAAACCCCCTTCTAAACTCAACCAGAGTTTCCACCTGCATCTCCAATCCTCGGATCTTTTCTTCCATCAGCTCTATCAGGCGGCACTTCATGTAGACAAAACTCTTTTCAGGTAACCCCTCAAGGATCATGTACATGCCACAGCTTCCACATCCAGTCATCTTCATTGTATCCTCCACTGCTTGGGTCACTACCACTGCTGCCTCTGTATCTGTCATAGCCTTCTCACTTAAGTCCTGTTAGTCCGGGAAACACAAACCAAACCAAACCACCACCACCCACAGCAAAATAAACCCCCAAAAGAGCACCAAAACACTGCCAGAAAACCACACAGTTCCTTCACTAGCCTGTCTGTTTCTCTGCCTGGCTGTCTTCTCCCCAAACTCCTCTTGCAAACTTCCACTCAAGCTCCCCTGTTTACAGCTCTGTTTGTTGGCTTCTGTGCTGCTGCAGCTGTCTGGTTGTGGTTTTTGTTTGTTTTTGTTTTTTGCATCTGGGTAAGGGCTGTGAGATTTAGCCCATACACTACTATATCATTGCAAACAGTGAATTTTACAAGAGTTGTAACAACCCAGGTGCTGATTGCTTTTCCTTTTTTTTCCCACACAAACAGATGGTCTTCTTTGAGGGCCTATGCGCATTCCCACGTGTGGGATTTTTGGGCTTTGGTGTTGAGCTCATGGAACCTCCATCAAAACTGTCCCTTTGAGGCTATATGATGCATCCTACTGACACCTTTGTTCAGATTGTGAGCCTATCTAAGGGAGTGGAGGCCCTGATTGCATCAATTCCTTTACCACCACCACAAGGAGCATTAGGAAGCTGTGATATGTCTGCCTCTGAGAATCTGGGTGAACCCCCTTATTTTAGGTAGCTCATTTAATCCTATAGTTGTTTTAGCTAGTGTTAGTGAGTTTTTTGTTTTTAAATTGCCAGTACCCTCACCAGAACTTAGAAGATTTGTCTTGGTTCTCCACTGATAGCCTGAATCAGTGGATTAAAAGAGTCTTCCACTTGTCCAGTAGTTTATTTAGAGTGAGACATTCATCTTTGCCGCGTGGTGTGCTTGGGGAAGTGCACTCCCTGGATTGACTTGTGATCCAATTTTGCCAAAATCTCTATATCAGAAGGCATTTGGGCCTGATTCACTGGAGTTACTGATACTTCTATGGCATGTCTTAGGAGGGTGCCATCAAGAAAATTTGCAGAGCAGCCATTTGCAGTTTGAGTCATATCTTTGTCAAGCACTGCTCCTTAGAGTTAGTGTCCCAGTTGGATAGTGGGTTTGGGAGGGAAACACTTCAGTCCTTATTCAGTTAAGAATTCCTTTGGTCACCTTCTGTTTGGGGCAGATTAAGAGTGCCTTTGATGAAGAAAGATGGTTTACTTACTAGTAACTGCTGCTCTTTGAGAGTTGGCTGTGCAATCATGTTTCCTGTCCACTTTCTCTTCTTCCTCACAGTTCTCTTAAAACATGGGACTCTGCAGCTCAGAAAGAATGTTGGTGGTTGGAACTGCATTCCCTTAGGCTGACCTCACTAAGGGCTTGTCTTCGCTACTGGGGTAAGTTGACCTAAGCAACGTTGACTCCAGCTACGTTATTCACATAGCTGGAGTCGATGTAGTTTAGGTCGCCTTACCCTGGCGTCTTCGCTGCACTGTGTAGACGAAAGATTGTCTCCGGTCGACTTACTTTACTCCTCTTGGAAAGGTGGAATACCAGGATCGACTGGAAAGCACTCTGCTGTTGATTTAGCGGGTCTTCACTAGACCCGCTAAATCGACACCTGCTGCATTGATTGCAGCAGCTTGTGAAGACAAGCCCTAAGGAATGCAGATGCAGCTGTAATGGACATGGTTTAGATGGAGTTTATGCACGCTGAATGTCTGTAGTGCCAGTCCCACAGTGGGAATGAACAGGGCAAGCCTCAAAGAACAAAAGTTACTTTCCCTAGACAAGATGCTTTGTAGTAATCTCCATTTTAATTCTGAAACTGAATATTTTAAGGATTCTTTCTCTCCCTTCCCCTCTGCTGCCCCCAGGCTCTGACTTCTCTTTACTTGGGAACTAAAAAAGTTGTCTGCACTTTTCTGCAGAATTGTTAGAATTTGTACATTTTAGATGAGACTGTAAGTTGGGCTATACAAATGTCATTTTTCAAAAAAGTATCTACAAATTTTAGGAGAGCTTATTACAGTCTCTCGTTTCAACTTTGATTTGAGAAAAGGTATATTGAATGAATCCCAACCTGTGCAGTTTATATGGGATATTTGAACAAAGATTGGAAGATTTGCTTGCTCATCAGATGCTGCCTTTTGTAATAGATATGCAGTAAGTGTTTCATCATCTCTTGTATTAAAAGTATTTAATGTTTGATTCCTGGAGTCCCAGATTAATGACTGTTTTTGCTGACCTTCATGCTTATAAACAACTGATGTTAACTATGCAGTAAGTATATTGATTTTCTCCTATTTGCCTATAAAATGTAGTATGCATTCACTTGCACAGGTGAAACCTTAATGGCTGCTACATAAACTGAAGTTGTGTGAACCTTCTGTCTTAACACTTTTTAAGGTGCTTTTAATAAGATACAAGTAAGACTAGCATCAATAATGAAAAATGGACTAGTGGACTTAATCCTGCAGTCCTCTAATAACTCCTGACTCATTAGAAACTTCTGATTACTTCACTGAGAATTTTTTCTGAGTAAGAGCAACATAAGACTCCAGGATTTGACCGACTATTATTAATATTCGTATTTGGACTTCTAGTGTAACTTAAGTCAGGTTGTTTTTGCTTTTTCATTTTTAAAAGGGAATCACACTGCCCCATACATAGAATACTTTCTTAGTGCCAGGCCACTACCCTGACTTCATTCAGTTCCCTCAGTAAGAGCTTCCAAGATGCTCACATGTTAAAACTGAGTAACCATCGGAGCTTATTACTATAGCTCTTGTCCATATTTACCCCAATTTCCTGTTATGTACCATGCCCTCAGAGTCTCATCTAAAATTAAAGGGCAAAATTCTTCAGGTGTCTTGTTCTGTAAAGTGTCTTATCTTGCTTTTGGGTTCTGTAAAAGTATTTTATTTTTGAGCAAAGGAGGAGAAAAGAGTAAATAAACATATAGTGTTGTAACCTTTCTGTGATAAGCAGTAAAAAGAGATTTTATACTAAAGAGATAATTATAATATTTCATGTTCTTATCACTTTATTATGATTGCAAATGTACTTTTAAAAGCCGTTCTAACTGAGGGGGGAAATATTCTGCATTTGTAAGACAGTGATTTTGGGGGCAAATTTTAAGACTCTGGTAGGAAAAAAAAAATATTGAACCAGAAAGTACTAAACAAAGTTCATTGATAGAATCACAGACAACTGAGTGTGTCCACACTAGCCACCCTCAGTCAGTGTAAGGTTTGCCCTTGCATCCACAGCTGACAATGATGATGGCTTCACAAGATCCCCCTCCCCTCCTTGCCTTGCTCCTTTCTGTCCTCCCTCCTTTTGTAATCCTTCAGGTTTGTCCCTGCAGCTTGTCTGGCAAACGGGAGGGGTTTGTTGAGAGCAAGTGTCAGCTGGTGATTGCACACACATTGCCCTTATGTGTAGGGCCCTACCAGTTTCACGGCTGTGAAAAACATATCACAGACCGTGAAATAAGCCCTTTCCCATGAAATCTGATCTCCACGAAGTCAGCCGGACTTGTCCTTCCTCCACATGGCTGTTATTGGAGGGAGATCAGGCCCACCTCCACAGGCAGCACAGAAATGAGGATGTACCACCCTCACTTCTGTGCTTCTGCCCCCTGTGGCTCTGGCTGGGGCTGGGAGCTGCTGCCTGCCATCGCTTCTGCCCAGGCTCGGGACTACTGCTCTCTCTGCCACGGCTTCTGCGGGGGCTGGGGCCTTCCAAGCTCCATCTGGGCTTCTACCCCCTGTGGCTCATGCCTGGGCTTAGCGACCTGGGCTGCGGGCTGCCATCTCCCATGGGCTCCATCCCCCACAATTTCTTCCCTGCTTAGGGCTGACCTCCATCCCCCAACTCCTGGCTCTTACCCGAGCTCCAGGGCTGCTGTCTCTCTTCCTCCCACCATGGGCTCCTGCAGCCAAAATTGTGAAATTGACCAATTTTAAGACACTGGTGGCCGTGAAATTGACCAAAGTGAACCGCGAATTTGGTAGGGCCCTACTTATATGACTCAGTATTAACTCCTCATTAAGAAAGTTCTTTGCATTTGACTTGCCATTCATTTGGGATGGATGATCTGCTTAACTAGGGATACATGTTTTGTGTTATGTTGTCAAGGAAGCCCATGGAGCTAAACATTCTTAAGTCCTATAGTTTTTGCTCTGACTTAAGGCAAAGCTAAATCCTGAACCAAGAGAACTGATGAGGAGTCCGGTGGCACCTTAAAAACTAACAGATTTATTTGGGCATAAGCTTTTGTGGGTAAAAAACCCCACTTCTTCAGATGAATGGAGTGAAAATTACAGATACAGGCATAAATATTTATTGGCACATGAAGAGAAGGGAGTTACTTTACAAGTGGAGAACCTATGTTAAAGGCCATTCAGTCAGGGTGGATGTGGTCCAATCCCAGTAACTGAGGAGGAAGGAGAGGGAAAATTGCTTTTGTAGTGAGCCATCCACTCCCAGTCCCTATTCAAGCCCAAATTGATAGTGTTAAATTTGCAAATGAATTGTAGCTCTGCAGTTTTTCTTTGAAGTCTGTTTCTGAAGTTTTCAAGAGAACTGGTTTATCTTGAGATGCATTTTGATGCTGAGGGTTTAATACTTTGGAATGTATTGTTAATTAGAGGAAACTAAGGGCTTGTCTATAAGTGGCGGTTAAAACAGAGTAAATCAAGATAATTTGGTTTGAAAATGCTTGTGCAAACATGGCACGATCCCTAATAGCACACTAACTCCAGTTTGTTGCAAATTCTGGAGTTCGCTTTCAAAGTGAACTGATTTTGCAGTGAATCAGGTTAGTTCAGTGTATTCTTCATTTGCATGCAGTGCTGCTGCTTGTTAGTCCTCCATTAGGTGGTCTCATATTGCTTTGCCGGTCTACTGTCTGGTGTCAAGTTTACTGGATGTACTGTCCCCTCTTGAAAGCTGGCGTGGGGCCAGATTTTGCCTGTTTGCTCCTGGATTTGAGTACACTGCAATTGCTGCAATAATACTCCAAAGTCCTATGACATACCTCATGCAGCTGCTTGGAGCAGTACTGGGACCCTGGATCTTATTGCTATCTGTTGAGAAGCATCGGTGCAGGAAGCTCTTGTGGCCAGAGAGATATTTTTGGGATAGGTTTCAGAGTAACAGCCGTGTTAGTCTGTATTCGCAAAAAGAAAAGGAGTACTTGTGGAACCTTAGAGACTAACCAATTTATTTGAGCATAAGCTTTCGTGAGCTACAGCTCACTTCATCATACCTTCATCACAGATGCATACTGTGGAAAATACAGAAGATGTTTGTTTTTATACGCACAAACCATGAACAAATGGGTGTTTATCACTGCAAAAGGTTTTCTCTCCCCCACCCCACTCTCCTGCTGGTAATAGCTTATCTAAAGTGATCACTCTCCTTACAATGTGTATGATAATCAAGGTGGGCCATTTCCACCACAAACCCAGGTTTTCTCCCCACCCTCCTGCTGGAAATGGCCCACCTTGATTATCATACACATTGTAAGGAGAGTGATCACTTTAGATAATGACAGGTATACATCCGATGAAGTGAGCTGTAGCTCACGAAAGCTTATGCTCAAATAAATTGGTTAGTCTCTAAGGTGCCACAAGTCCTCCTTTTCTTTTCACTTTAGATAAGTTTCAGAGTAACAGCCGTGTTAGTCTGTATTCACAAAAAGAAAAGGAGTACTTGTGGAACCTTAGAGACTAACCACTGAAGGTAAAAAATCCATTACAATCTACATACCACACAGACTATGCTGACAGCTTGTGCCACACGCTCTCAAAGAAACTGTGGAATCACCTGATCAACATCCTCTACAGCAAACAGGGAAAGATTAAGAATGAGCTCTCAAAAATGGATACTCTCATAAAAAACCAACCTTCCACACAAACTTCCTCGTGGCTGGACTTTACTAAAACTAGACAAGCCATTTACAACACACACTTTGCTTCTCTACAAAAGAAAAAGGACACTAAACTTTCTAAACTACTGCATGCCAGAAGGGGCCACAGCAATGGTTCCCTCAACCCACCCAGCAATATTGTTAACCTATCCAACTATACTCTTAGCCCAGCAGAAGCAGCTGTCCTATCTCGGGGCCTCTCCTTCTGCCCCTCCACCCCCACTAACATGATACAGTTCTGTGGTGACCTAGAATCCTATTTTCGACGTCTCCGACTCAAGGAATATTTCCAACATACCTCTGAACAACATACTAATCCACAGAGACCTCCCTACCAACACTACAAAAAGAAGGATTCTAGGTGGACTAAACAGCAGACTGGACTTCTACATAGAGTGCTTCCGCCGACGTGCACAGGCTGAAATTGTGGAAAAGCGGCATCACTTACCCCATAACCTCAGCCGTGCGGAACACAATGCCATCCACAGCCTCAGAAACAACTCTGACATCATAATCAAAAAGGCTGACAAAGAAGGTGCTGTTGTCATCCTGAATAGGTCGGAATATGAACAAGAGGCTGCTCGGCAGCTCTCCAACACCACTTTCTACAAGCCATTACCCTCTGATCCCACTGCGAGTTACCAAAAGAAACTACAGCATTTGCTCAAGAAACTCCCTGAAAAAGCACAAGATCAAATCCGCACAGACACACCCCTGGAACCCTGACCTGGGATATTCTGTCTACTACCCAAGATCCATAAACCTAGAAATCCTGGGCGCCCCATCATCTCAGGCATTGGCACCCTGACAGCAGGATTGTCTGGCTATGTAGGCTCCCTCCTCAGGCCCTACGCTACCAGCACTCCCAGCTACCTTCGAGACACCACTGACTTCCTGAGGAAACTACAATCTATCGGTGATCTTCCTGATAACACCATCCTGGCCACTATGGATGTAGAAGCCCTCTACACCAACATTCCACACAACGATGGACTACAAGCCGTCAAGAACACCGTCCCAATAATGTCACGGCTAACCTGGTGGCTGAACTTTGTGACTTTGTCCTTACCCGTAACTATTTTACATTTGGGGACAATGTATACCTTCAGATCAGCGGCACTGCTATGGGTACCCGCATGGCCCCACAGTATGCCAACATTTTTATGGCTGACTTAGAACAACGCTGCCTCAGCTCTCGTCCCCTAAAGCCCCTACTCTACTTGCGCTATATTGATGACATCTTCATCATCTGGACCCATGGAAAAGAAGCCCTTGAGGAATTCCACCATGATTTCAACAATTTCCATCCCACCATGAACCTCAGCCTGGTCCAGTCCACACAAGAGATCCACTTCCTGGACACTACAGTGCTAATAAACGATGGTCACATAAACACCACCCTATACCAGAAACCTACTGACCGCTATTCCTACCTACATGCCTCCAGCTTTCACCCTGACCACACCACACGATCCATTGTCTATAGCCAAGCTCTGCGATACAACCGCATTTGCTCCAACCCCTCAGACAGAGACAAACACCTACAAGATCTCTATCATGCATTCTTACAACTACAGTACCCACCTGTGGAAGTGAAGAAACAGATTGATAGAGCCAGAAGAGTTCCCAGAAGTCACCTACTACAGGACAGGCCTAACAAAGAAAATAACAGAACGCCACTAGCCGTCACCTTCAGCCCCCAAGTAAAACCCCTCCAACGCATTATTAAGGATCTACAACCTATCCTGAAGGATGACCCAACACTCTCACAAATCCTGGGAGACAGGCCAGTCCTTGCCTACAGACAGCCCCCCAACCTGAAGCAAATACTCACCAGCAACCACATACCACACAACAGAACCACCAACCCAGGAACCTATCCTTGCAACAAAGCCCGTTGCCAACTGTGCCCACATATCTATTCAGGGGACACCATCACAGGGCCTAATAACATCAGCCACACTATCAGAGGCTCGTTCACCTGCACATCCACCAATGTGATATATGCCATCATGTGCCAGCAGTGCCCCTCTGCCATTTACATTGGTCAAACTGGACAGTCTCTACATAAAAGAATAAATGGACACAAATCAGATGTCAAGAATTATAACATTCATAAACCAGTCGGAGAACACTTCAATCTCTCTGGTCACGCAATCACAGATATGAAGGTCGCTATCTTACAACAAAAAAACTTCAAATCCAGACTCCAGCGAGAAACTGTTGAATTGGAATTCATTTGCAAATTGGATACAATTAACTTAGGCTTGAATAGAGACTGGGAGTGGCTAAGTCATTGTGCAAGGTAACCTATTTCCCCTTGTTTTTTCCTAACCATCCCCCCCCCCCCCCCCAAGACGTTCTTGTTAAACCCAGGATTTGTGCTGGAAATGGCCCACCTTGATTATCATACACATTGTAAGGAGAGTGGTCACTTTAGATAAGCTATTACCAGCAGGAGAATGGGTTTGTGTGTGTGTTGGGGGTGGGGGGTGTTGAGAAAACCTGGATTTGTGCTGGAAATGGCCTAACTTGATTATCATACACATTTTGAGGAGAGTGATCACTTTAGATAAGCTATTGCCAGCAGGAGAGTGGGGTGGGGGGAAGTATTTTTTCATGCTTTGTGTGTATAAAAGATCTTCTACACTTTCCACAGTATGCATCCGATGAAGTGAGGTGTAGCTCACGAAAGCTTATGCTCAAATAAATTGGTGAGTCTCTAAGGTGCCACAAGTACTCATTTTTGGGATAGAGCTCTTTTTGTGGACGTTGCTAGTCAAAGGTCATGATCTAGAATGCCAACCGGTGTTGAATAAAGAGTAAACAGGGGACATGTAACTTGTTCGGTTTTGGAAGTGCTGGACAGGATTTTGCAGAACTACATGATCACCAAACCCAGAAAGGTTGTGGAACCTGCTACCTGATCTCTTTCCCCCACTACAAAGACAACCAGAAAGACTCACTGGAGCATGAGCATGAGGATGCCAATGAAGAGAACTCCCCGGAAAGCCAGGATATATCTATTCTTCTTTGAGTGATTGCTCATATTGATTCCAATTAGGTGTGTGCATGCTGTGTGCACAGTTATCGGAAAGTTTTTCCCTTAGCAGCACCTGTCGGGTCGGCTATGGAGCCCCCTGGAGTGGCGCCTTCATGGCGCTCAATATAGGACCCTGCCGACCCAGAGCCTCCTCAGTTCCTTCTTACTGCCAGTGACAGTCTTTGGAATTGTGGTGTCTTGCTCTGCAAGCTCTTCATGTTTCCCAAGCTTCTCTTTCGGACTGTTTGTTTAGTTCTTAATTATTGTAGTTCTAGCTAGTAGTTAGTTAGCTGTTGTGTTATGGGGTTTACCCTCCACCCTGACTGCGTTCTCCTTGCGGGACTTACATGAGTAAGTCCCAGGGGTTCAAGCCCTGCATGTCCTGGAACAAAGCCCATGCCAATGTGCGACTCTCATGACACTTGTTTAAAGTGTTTGAAGGAAACACATCAGTCAGAAAAGTGCAGGATTTGTAACTGCTTTTGCCCCCATACCAAGAAGGAGCAGGACTTTAGATTGAAGCAGCTCCTTATGCAGGCAGCACTTAGACTGCAACCTGCATCAGGCCCACCTCCACAGGCAGCGCAGAAGTGAGGTTGTACCACCCTCTTTTCCGTGCTGCAGCAGCCCCAGAACTGGGCTCTGGGTTTCTGCCCTCCACAGCTCTATTCCCACTACTTCCTAATCCCCCAAAGCCAGAAGGTGTCTCAGACCCATTCTAGACATGTGAGGACTCAACAAGTTCATGGTGAAGTTGAAGTTCCGCATCGTTTCTCTCATTACAATTATCCCTTCTCTGGATCCAGGAGACTAGTTCGCCATCCTCGACATGAAAGATGCACGCTTTCACATAGCGATTTGCCCTGCACACAGACGCTTCTTAAGGTTCATGATCGACCAAAAACATTATCAGTTCATGGTCCTTCCCTTTAGCCTGTTGACAGCCCCACGAGTGTTCACCAAGTGCATGTCAGTGATAGCAGCCTTCCTCAGAAGGAGGTAGGTGGTGGTATACCTTTACCTCAATGATTGGCTGCTCAGGGGGCATACCAGAGAAAAGGTGGAGTTGCAGGTCCATCTAGTCACATCCACATTCAAGAGACTGGGTCTCCTCCTCAACGTGAACAAGTCCACCTTGTCTCTGACTCAGAAGATAGAGTTTATTGGAACAGTGTTGGACTCCGTCCAGGCACGAGGAAGCCCTACGGAGTCCCTATTCCAAGCCATGGCAAGCATCATTTGATGCATGAGACAGTATCTGACCACTACAGCAAGAAATTGCCTCGGTCTCCTTGGTCACATGACGGCCTGCACGTACGTGGTCTGACACACCAGACTGAGAGACTCAGGCCTCTATAGACGTGGCTCTCTTCGACATATTGCCCGGGGTGCGACAGCCTGGGACTAGTGGTCACGGTGCCACAGCAGGTGCTAGAGTCACTCCAGTGGTGGCTTGATGCTTGAATAGTCTGCGAAGGAGTCCCCTTCAACAGCCATCCGCTGTCCTTGTCTCCAGTTACGGACACATCAGCTCTAGGTTGGGGCGCACATCTGGGAGATCTCCGAACGCAGGGCCTCTGATCACAGGATGAGTTCTCTCTCCATATCAATATCAAGGAACTCAGAGCGGTTCAACTCACATGCCAGGCCTTTCAGTCTCGTCTGCAAGGTCAGCACATGGCAATCATGATGGCCAACACCACTGCAATGTTTTACATCAACAAGCAGGATGGAACCTGGTCTTCACCCCTCCGTCAGGAGGCTCTCAGGCTCTGGGAATTCTGTATAGCCCACTCCTTTCCCCCGGAAGGATCATATCTGCCCGGAGTCCAGAACGTACTGGCAGACCACCTCAGCAGGTCCTTCCACAGCCATGAGTGGTCCATCCGGCTGGACATCCATTCCATCTTACAGAGGTGGGGGTTTTCCCAGGTTGACCTATACACCACTTGGAGGAACTGGAAGTGCCCAGTGTTTTGCTCCTTCCAGAAAAGCAGCACAGTCTCAATCCTGGATGCATTCCTGCTACCCTGGGAGGCCGTCTGCTCTATGCCTTTCCCCCGATACCTCTCATGCCCAAGGTACTACTCAAGGTCTGCAGAGACGGGGCAGAGATAATTCCGGTGGCGCCAGTGTGGCCATGACAACATTGATACACCACGCTTCTGGATCTGTCAGTCGACAGTCTGAGCAAGTTTCTGCTCCTCCCCAACTTGATCACTCAGTACCACGGTCGTCTTCATCACCTAGACCTCTGGTCCCTCCACCTTACGGCTTGGAAACTTCATGGCTGAACCCTATGGCACTCCTGTGCTCAGAGCAGGTAAGGGAGGTCTTACTCAGCAGCAGAAAGCCCTCCTTGAGAGCCACATATCTGGCGACGTGGAAGAGGTTCACTTGCAGGTGTGACCAGCGTCATTCGCCCCCACTTCAGGTGCCATTACCTCTTATTCTGGAGTACCTTCTTCACCTGAAACAGCAAGGCCTGGCAGTGTCATCCGTAAAGATACACTTAGCGGCTATCTCGGCTTTCCACCCCGGAGTCTCTGGATGCTCCATCTTCACTAACCCCATGGTTGGACGGTTCCTCAAGGGTCTGGATGGCTACATCCCCAGATTAGACAGCCTGTTCCTGCAAGGGGCCTTAATTTGGTCCTTTCCAAATTAATGGGGCCCCCATTCAAGCTGCTGGCCACTTGCTCCCTTCTCTATCTATCATGGAAGGTAGCCTTCCTAATTGCCATCACATCAGCAAGAAGGGTGTCAGAGTTAAAGGCCCTTAACTCCACCCCACCTTATACAGTTTTCCCCAAGGACAAGGTGCAGCTCAGACCTCCCGGCTTTTTTGCCTATGATGGAATCACATTTCCATACCAGCCAACACATTTTCCTGCCTGTTTTTTATCCAAAGCCTCATACCAGAAGCCATGAGCAGAGGCTGCACTCCTTGGATGTTGGGCGAGAGTTAGCCTTCTATATCGAATGCACCAAGCCATTCAGGAAATTGAACCCGTTTTTTATAGTGGTGGCAGACTGCATGAAAGGCCTACTAGACTGATCTCAAAGAATATCTTCCTGGATCACATCCTGCATTCACACGTGCTACGAGCTGGCTGAGACATCAGCCCCAGCACTTACGGCACACTTCACAAGGGCACAGGCATCATCGGTGGCATTCCTGGCCCAGATCCCAATCCAAGAAGTCTGCAGGGCAGTAACTTGGCCCTCGGTGCATACGTTTACCTCTTGTTACGCTATCATCCAGCATGCCAGAGATGATGCAGCTTTTGATCCCACAACCTAGGTAAGGCTTGGGAGTCACCTAATTGGAATCAACATGAGCAATCACTTGAAGAAAAAACAATTACTCACATTCTCGTAACTGTTGTTCTTCGAGATGTTTTGCTTATATTCATTCCAAACCCATCCGCCTTCCCCTCTGTTGAAGTAACAGTCAAGAAGGAACTGAGGAGGCTCCAGCTCAGCATGGTTATATATTGAGTGCCATGAAGGTGCCACTCCAGGGGGCTCTGCAGCTGACCTGACAGGTGCTACTAAGGGAAAAACTTTCCGACGACTGTGCATACGACGCACACACACCTAATTGGAATAGATATGAGCAACACATCTCGAAGAACAAGTTACGAGATAGTGAGTAACCATTTTGTTTTGTTTTGTTTTTTTTATACAATTTATTATTGTGCTATTCTGTTGTGCTGCCTTCTATTCTGGGTGCCCCATGGTCACAGCTGTTGTAGGTGGGTGTGAGTTAGGAGCCTGTCTGAATCTGAGGCTCCCCTGCCTCCTTTAGGCTATGGTGTTTGTTCAGCCCTCGCCTGCCCCTGTACATGTTTCCAAAATGATGGCTGCTCTGGCTGGGCAGTCAGTTTCTGTCTCATGCTGAAGTCCTGGTTATTGATTGGTTTTAGGCCCACACCACAGAGAGCACATGCCCATTTACCTGTTTTCCTTTCCCCTTCTCTCATCTGTCCTCTACCTGTCAGCTGCTTGATGTCCTCCTCTTCTTCCTTGTCCTCATCCCGCTTCCTCCGCCACTGAAGCTCCTGCTGCTGCTGCCACCAAATCGTCTGCTTGATAGTGGTGAGTGAAGTCCAAAGCCAAATTCACCTGGCTTTGAATGCCAAAATACAGCCCAAGCAACCCTTGAATATTTTAGGTTGCCAGCTAGTACTATAGATCACTGTTGGGTTCATGCTGTCTGACAGCAATTAAAAAAATGACACTGACCTGCCAAGAAAGGAGAAGCATGGGGCAGAGATGAGGAAATGGAGGATTTTTTAAAAACTTGAACTTACCTGGCTTCTGCTATGCATCCCACAATGCACACTGAGAAAAATCCCATAATGCACACTATTCAGCAGGAAAGCAAAGGATCATGGTCTACCCTTTGAGAATGCCAAGCTGTTAGTAAGCAGCAAGCTACTGCCCTACTTACACACTGATGCACATTGAAAGAGGGTGCACCATCCTATGTGCACACTATTAGTTAGGCTTGTGTGTTGTGCATTACTTGACATGCATCAAAAAAAGCTGCAGCTTAAACCCAGACAAGCCCTTAGAGGCATTTTCACTATTTTTATTCTAAAATTGACAATAATCCATGTAAGAGTGGGTGTATAGCATGCAGCTATTCCATTCAATAAACACAATAATACAGATGACAGGAAAGCTAAATACTTGATATTGCAATTACTATGATAATTATACTTTCTGAAATTCATGAAAATTCATGTAGGAAGTATTTAGTTTATTTAGCATAATCAAATTCTTTTCAAGTAGTGGCAGTAGGCCAGTCTTCTGTTCTGATTCTTTCTCTCTTTTAAAAATAAAAGTTCTATATTGTTAGATATTCAGATGAAGCACAATAGTGGTGGACCATAAAGGTAAAGCTAAGGCTAAGACTATCACAAGCAGAATTTTAGAGATGGAAGGATGCAATTCCTTCCCTTACTCCCCACCAAACTTTCAGGCTGGTTTGGAGGGGAAGGAAGAGAGGTGAGGTGAACTCCGCTTCAGAGGCGGAAGTGATATCCGCAACAGCGGGAGCACTTTAAACACTCCTGCCTCCCCTGAGGGGAAATACCAAATAACTGGTGAATGGAGAGAAGTGTTCCAGAAGGGGGAGCCAGAAGGCCAAGGAGAGCTTCCTTCTTCCAACATGGTGCCACCACACAAGCCTATAAACACATATGCGTGCTGGTACCATTCCGAATGAAGGGGGAAGAGTACTGTGAATAGACAGTGTCATTCCCTTCCCCCACTGGGGAGATAAAGAGCCTCTGGTATTGGGAGGGGTGAAGGGGACATAAGTTCCAGACTCGGAGAAATATGGGAGGGGGGAACATTTGAAGGGGGTTTGAAGAGATGTAGGACTTCTAGCATTAGGTGGAAGAGAGGGCAGTAGGTTCTGGGGTGGGAGGGCTAGTATGGACAAGGGGATATTGAGTCCCTGGAATGGGGAGGATGCAAGGGGGAACATACAGCCCCTGGCATGCAAGGAGGACATAAATACGTTGTTGCATATAATTTTGTTTTACATTATCCTAGTATTGTTTAATGCAGGGGTCGGCAACCTTTCAGAAGTGGTGTGCCGAGTCTTCATTTATTCACTCTAATTTAGGGTTTTGCATGCCAGTAATACATTTTAACATTTTTAGAAGGTCTCTCTCTCTGTAAGTCTATGTTATGTAACTAAACTATTGTTGTATGTAAAGTAAACAAGGTTTTTAAAATGTTTAAGAAGCTTCATTTAAAATTAAATTAAAATGCAGATCTTATCAGTTTAGTGCAGTGGTTCCTAACCTGGCCGTTGCACACACCCCCTGGGGGTGCGAGATGCCCTTTCTAGGGGTGCGAGACATGAGATTTTTGTAGAAGGTAAATCATCGAAAACACAAATTAAGCACAGGCACATAAGTACAACTACTTTGTTTAATCAAACCTATGTATTTATTAACATTATACATTTTTTAACAATCATTGTAATATACAGAGTTTTTAAGTTTTCAAGTTTTTAATCTAATTGTAGTGTAATTTTTGATAAGGGGTGAGAGAACATATTTTGAGAATTCCAGACCATCAGCGGGCTGAGCATGGACGGGTGTAGTGTATTAAATTGCTCCCCCTAGGAATGTGCTACTTACGGTGTACTACTTACGGCTGCCAGTCCTGATGCTCTGAGCAGCATGGTAAGGGAACGGGGAACAGGAGTGGTTGGATAGGCATGGGAGTCCCGGGGGGCCTGATAGGGGTCGGAGCCATCAGCGAGCAAGGGGGCTTGAGTAGGGTCGGGGGGGGGCGGATAGGGGTGGGGGTTCCCAAGAGGAGGCGATCAGGAAACAAGGAGCAGGGGGGGTTGGATGGGTGGAGGGTTCTGAGGGGAGCAGTCAGGGGGCAGGGGGTCCTGGGAGGGGGTGGTCAGGGGACAAGGAGCCGGGGGTGGGTGGGGTTGGATGAATCAGGGGTTATGAGGGGGGGCAGTCAGGGGGCGGGAAGTGGGCCGGCTGTTTGGGGAGGCACAGCCTTCCCTACACCGGTGTAGTGTATTAAATTTCTCCCCTTAGGAATGTGCTACTTATGGTGTACTACTTACGGCTGCCAGTCCTGGTGCTCCGCAAGTAGCACATTCCTACGGGGAGAAATTTAATACAGTACACCGGTCAGCCTGCCGCTGCTCTGGGGTTCCGTTCACCCAGACCGGCAGCAAGCTGAGCAGGGGTGGCGGCCAGGATCCCGGCTGGCAGCAGCGTGCCAGTAAAAATCAGCTCGCGTGCCACCTTTGTCACATGTGCTGCAGGTTGCCGACCGCTGGTTTAGTGGATGTAAATGTGTGGTATAAACGGTATGTAATAGGGCACTGATGACATGTTTGGAAAAGGAGAGGGGAAGAGGCTGAACTTGCCTGCTCAGCGAGCTAACTGTCCATCATCACCCCCTACTGTCTTTGGATCCGAATTACTCCTCTGGTATCTATGTTCATAGTTCCTGCTGCTGTTTTCCGATACAGTTGATTCCAGATAGCAGAATTTATGCACAACTTCTAGCATGGTACTAACTATTGAAACTTCTGGTGCCATCAAAACATCTAGTATCAAAATCATTGTTGTCTTTAGACTGATGGTTACTCCAGATTCATCACAGGCTAGTGCAAAGCGATTGCAAAGTTGCTGGAGCTCCTTGTCGCTGTGTGCGAAAAATACTGCATGATCGGCAGAAAGAAGTTCTCTTAACGGCTGAAGTACTGAAATAAGGAGGACAGGTTGTACTTAAACATCTGCACAATGTCTTGCTTGCCTGCTAAAGGGAAGGAGAGACACCAAAAGACACGAAGGTTGCAACATCATAACTGTATACAAACGAAGGAGATGAGAGATTGCAACAACTGCAGAGGAATCTCTTTTTTTGTGTTGCTGGCAAGGCATTTGCATGGGTTATTCTCAATAGACTGAAAATTCTTGCTGAACGTGTATATCCAGAGTCAGTGCAGCTTCCATGCCAGTATATCAACTATCAACATGGTCTTTGCACTAAGGCTATTGCAAGAAAAGTGTCAAAATTGTCAGTGATGGAGAATTCATGAAAACCCTTGGTAAATTGTTCCAATAGTTAATTACTTTCACTCTTAAAAATGTATACCTTATTTCCACTCTGAATTTGTCTAGGTTCATATTCCAGCTATTGGATTGTGTTATACCTTTCTCTGCTAGACTGAAGAGCCCATTTATCAAATATTTGTTCCCCATGTAGGTTTTTATCAACTGTGATTGTCACCCCTTCATCTTCTCTTTGTTAAACTAAATAGATTGAGCTCATTGAGTCTTTCACTAGAAGGGATGTTTTCTAATCCTTTAGTCATTGTCATGGCTCTTTTCTAAACCCTCTCTAATTTACCAACGTCCTTCTTGAATTGTGGACACTAGAACTGGACACAGTATTCCAGCAGCATTCACATCACTGCCAAATACACAAGGTAAAATAACCTCTCTATTCCTATTCGGGATTTCCCTCTTTTCACATCTGAGGATCACATTAGCTGTTATGGCCACAGCTTCACAGTAGGAGCACATATTCAGCTGATTACCCACCATGGCCCTCAAGTCTTTTTCAGTCATTGCTTTCCAGGATAGAATTCCCTATCCTGTCAATCTGGCCTACATTCTTTGTTCCTAGATGTATACATTTACATTTAGCCATATTAAAACGCACATTGTTTGCTTGCATCCTACTCACCAAGCAATCCAGATCGCTCTGTATAGGTGACCTGTCCTCTTAATTATTTACCACCAACCCAATTTTTGTGACATTTTTAAGCTTTATCAGTGATGATTTTGTTTTCTTCTGGGTCATTAATAAAAATGTTAAATAGTATAGGGCCAAGAACCGCTCCCTATAGGACCCCACAGGAAATATATCTGCTCAATGATAATTTCCCGTTTACACTTACATTTTGAGATCTGTCAGTTAGTTAATATTTTGTCCACTTAATTTGTGCTGTGTTAATTTTATGTCTAATATTTTTTTAATCGAAATCTCATGTAGTACCAAGTCAACACCTTACAGAAGTCTAAATATATTACATCAACACTATTTCCTTTATCAACAAAATTTGTAATCTCATCAAAAAAAATATCCAGTTAGTTTGACAGGGTAGGGTTTATTTTCCATATACCCATGCATTGAGCCTCGTGATTCCACATCCTAGTTTTTTAATCCAGATTGATCACTGCAGAGATAATTTTAAAATATTCAGTGTTGTCTTGTACAAATAGAGCTGTGCGCACATGCTAGAATGGCATACGTGCATTTTATTTTTTCTAGGAATTACCATGTAAGAAGTGGTTGGGATTTGTTTTCTTATTATTCTCTGCCAGTAAAATTTGGAGGTTGTATTTTTCTTGATTAAATGTTTTCTCTCTCTCTCTCTCTTTTTTTTGTTTTAAGTTATGCATTCTTACATGTAATTAGTGTAGCTGTAATCCATTTTCCATCAGGCTACCAGTGTTACCTTTCTGTTGACCTGTGCAATTAGTCACTTACCATTTCTGAAGGGTGTGGTGTGGTTTAGTCTGATTTGTTTTCATTTTTTCAGATCTCAAATCTTTAGCTAAGGCGGAAAGATTACTAATTGAACTATAAAAATATTTTTTCAAGAGCATTTTCTTTTTTGTTAAATAATAACCTTTAAGTGGTTGAAGTTTAAATTGTTCATAAAAATCAGTGACCTACTTGCTGATTCTGTTTATTTAAAAATAAAAAGCGAATTAACCTTAAAGTTCCTCTCTAATTACTGAAAATTTGTCAACACACTTTATTTATGACTCTTACTTCCCACTTATGTCCATTACTGTGGAACCTTGCTTTGGTTTAGAGTATTAACTATAGGGTTGCCAACCCTCCCGGATTGGCTGGGAGTCTTCTGGATCTCTTGGTGGCTACTGAAACCAATCTGGGAGATTTTAATAGGCCGCTAAAAGTCCACTCAGCGATATAGTGGGGCTAAGGCAGTTTCCCTACCTGCCCTGGCTCCGCATGGCTCCCGGAAGCAATTGGCACATCCCTTTGGCTCCAAGGCACAGCTGCCTTGCTCCAAGCGTGCTGCCCCCCCCCCCCCCCCCCCCCCCGAGTTCCTTGGCTGGGAACTATGGCCAATGGGAGCTGCAGGGGCAGTGCCTGCAGGCAGGGGCAGCACACATCGCTGCCTGGCTGCTCCTAAGCCTAGGAGCCAGACATGCCGGCCGCTTCTGGGAGCCGCCTGAGGTAAGCCTGCACATCCCTCATCCCTTCTGGCACCCCAACCCTCTGCTCCAGCCCTGAGCCCTCTACCACACACAAACTCCCTCCCAGAGCCTGCACCCCAAACCTCTTCCTGCACCCCAACTGCCTGCCCCAGGCTCAGCCCGGAGCCCCCTCCCACACTCCAAACCCGTCAGTCCCACCTTGTAGCCCAGAGCTCGCACCCCCTTCCACACCCCAACCCCATGCCCCAGCCCGGTGGAAGTGAATGAGGGTGGGGGAGAGTGAGCAATGGAGGGAAGGGGGATGGAATGAGCGGGGCAGGGGTGAAGTAGGGGCAGGCAAGGGTGTTTGGGTTTTTGTGATTAGATGGTTGGCAGCCCTAATTAACTAGTAGATCATGGCCCACAGAATAATGTGGGACTAAGGAATTTGTGTCTGTTTCTTTCTTGGCTTGGCCTCATGGGAAGAGCCTTAAAATTGTATTTTTGATAAAATGAGTTTGGGTAATCTTGAAGATCATAAATCAAACACAATAGTGTAATACTCAGAAGTATATTAAATGGGTACTTTTGTTCAAGTTTCTGAACATTTTTTCTTTTAATATTTTAATATTTATTTCATCATTTTATCATGAATATATTTGCTCAATCCAGTATATTTTACAATGATTAATAGTCATGAGGAACTGATACAAACTTGTAACTTTTGTCTGATATTAATATTGCATTTTTCCTCTACATGGCTATCTCAAATGTAAGTGTACTTATAACTGGTATCTTAATGTTATTATACATCACTTTCTCTCTCCTTTACAGTAGGGAAAGTGAGGGGCAAAAAAATAGATGGGGATTGGATTGAGGTTCTACTTTCATGAAGGCCTTATTGTTACCCCTTTTACAACTTCCTTTCTCCCTATATCTGTCTCCCATGATCATGAATATGCTGTGTGTAGGAGGGCCAGATAGGATTTCCGTAAGAAGTCAGTTTGTCACTCATCACCAGCTATCCAGGTGGAGCAGCATGATGATCTTTTTAAGCCCCTGCTGAGGAATGAGACCTAGACAGCTTCTGGAATTCAGAAATTCCAGGTTTTGTGATTGACAGCGTATAGTGCGACAACTAAGCCACCAAACTAGCTTGTTCATCTCTGATCTTTTCTGTATTCAGTTCACATCTTAAAATTTTTTTCCAGCTGGAAAATATAGCTGGAGTTGAGACTGATCTATGCCTCTTTACATTTTCATAAAGTATGTTGATTCCTGCTTTTTACACCTGTATTATATCACATTTGCTTGTTTTGCTTGTTGCAATGCTTTGCTTTTAGTTAATTGCATGCTTCATACTCTCTAATGATTTTTATTCTGTTTCTAGGAAAAGCTCTTGTCAAGATCTCTTCAAAGAGGTGAAGATCTTCAATTTGATCAGGTAGGAAACACTTTCATTTAAGATACTGCATTGTCTGTTTTTGTTTTTTCAGGTTTTATGGAATTAAGGTGTTCCATTCAAGCAGAGGATCACAGTTCTACTGTTCAGATGATTAACTTAGAATGTTAGTGTACTGGTTTATGTTAAATAATTACCAGAGATAATAAGTCCAATTTTTGTTACCTACTCTAAAATGTAATCATTAAAGGGTTTTATTTTCTCAAGGACCATTGCCTAGAAGGTGGAGAATGATACTGTTTCATGAACAGTTTTTGAATCTCTTTGACTTCAGAAAACTAGGATTTAATAAGCAACTTGACAGGGGACACAGAAAAGGAGTTGGTATTAAGACATCACTGCAGTACTGACAAGTGGACTAGAATAGTCTGAGATGGGATTGCTTTCAGGGGATGTAAACCAATCACTTTTTTCTTTTTTTCTTCGGTAACTAAGGTGAAAGTACCTGGTCTGTTTTCACTTGAGATATGTTAAGCAAACCATTTCTGTTGTTTTAATTCTATTTCCTATTATTAATCTTGCTTTTGTTGAGATTACTTTTGTTTAGGAAATTTCATGCAGGTGTCCTCAAATAAGAAAATTCCATGAGGTGAGGTGCAGACGATCCTAGGCAAACCCAAGGTGGGAAGCTGAAAGACTAAGAAGGAGACAATAGTTAATGATGGATGTTCAGACATATTTGATCATAATTGAATTTACAGCCTTGCTACTCAATGTATGGCATGTGGTTGTGTTTTTTGTGTCCCCATCTCTGATTCTGCTATTTGATGTGATGTCCAGAGTTGGAGAGAACATGTTATTTAGAAGTAAGTGTCTCTGAAAGCCAATATGCAGAGGGAGCTGTTTTGCAACGTAAGTGGTTTTCAGCATTGCAGCAGCTCCTGCAGCAGCATTGTCAGAGCTCTGGCTCTGTTGCAGCAGAAGAGAAGAAAGTAAGGAGAGACCCAAAGGGGAAGCAGAGTAGACAGCCCAGGTGGAGAGAGAAGGGAGACTCTGAGTAGGACGGAGAGACGGAGATGTGACGGAGAGACTGCCGAGACTCATCAAGCCCTCGGATCGCTACCCCTTCCTGCTTCTTCACGTGGGCACCAATGATACTGCCAAGAATGACCTTGAGCGGATCACTGCGGACTATGTGGCTCTAGGAAGAAGAATAAAGGAGTTGGAGGCGCAAGTGGTGTTCTCGTCCATCCTCCCCGTGGAAGGAAAAGGCCTAGGTAGGGAGCGTCGAATCGTGGAAGTCAACGAATGGCTACGCAGATGGTGTCGGAGAGAAGGCTTTGGTTTCTTTGACCATGGGATGGTGTTCCATGAAGGAGGAGTGCTGGGTAGAGACGGGCTCCATCTTACGAAGAGAGGGAAGAGCATCTTTGCCAGCAGGCTGGCTAACCTAGTGAGGAGGGCTTTAAACTAGGTTCACCGGGGGAAGGAGACCAAAGCCCTGAGGTAAGTGGGAAAGCGGGATACCGGGAGGAAGCACAGGCAGGAATGTCTGTGAGGGGAGGGCTCCTGCCTCATACTGGCAATGAGGGGCGATCAACAGGTTATCTCAAGTGCTTATATACAAATGCACAAAGCCTTGGAAACAAGCAGGGAGAACTGGAGGTCCTGGTGATGTCAAGGAACTATGACGTGATCGGAATAACAGAGACTTGGTGGGATAACTCACATGACTGGAGTACTGTCATGGATGGTTATAAACTGTTCAGGAAGGACAGGCAGGGCAGAAAAGGTGGGGGAGTAGCACTGTATGTAAGGGAGCAGTATGACTGCTCAGAGCTCCGGTACGAAACTGCAGAAAAACCTGAGTGTCTCTGGATTAAGTTTAGAAGTGTGTGCAACAAGAGTGATGTAGTGGTGGGAGTCTGCTATAGACCACTGGACCAGGGGGATGAGGTGGATGAGGCTTTCTTCCGGCAGCTCACGGAAGCTACTAGATCGCATGCCCTGATTCTCATGGGTGACTTTAATTTTCCTGATATCTGCTGGGAGAGCAATACAGCGGTGCATAGACAATCCAGGAAGTTTTTGGAAAGCGTAGGGGACAATTTCCTGGCGCAAGTGCTAGAGGAGCCAACTAGGGGGGGTGCTTTTCTTGACCTGCTGCTCACAAACCGGGTAGAATTAGTGGGGGAAGCAAAAGTGGATGGGAATCTGGGAGGCAGTGACCATGAGTTGGTTGAGTTCAGGATCCTGACGCAGGGAACAAAGGTAAGCAGCAGGATACGGACCCTGGACTTCAGGAAAGCAGACTTCGACTCCCTCAGGGAACGGATGGCCAGGATCCCCTGGGGGACTAACTTGAAGGGGAAAGGAGTCCAGGAGAGCTGGCTGTATTTCAAGGAATCCCTGTTGAGGTTACAGGGACAAACCATCCCGATGAGTCGAAAGAATAGTAAATATGGCAGGCGACCAACTTGGCTTAATGGTGAAATCCTAGCGGATCTTAAACATAAAAAAGAAGCTTACAAGAAGTGGAAGGTTGGACATATGACCAGGGAAGAGTATAAAAATATTGCTCGGGCATGTAGGAATGTTATCAGGAGGGCCAAATCGCACCTGGAGCTGCAGCTAGCCAGAGATGTCAAGAGTAACAAGAAGGGTTTCTTCAGGTATGTTGGCAACAAGAAGAAAGCCAAGGAATGTGTGGGCCCCTTACTGAATGAGGGAGGCAACCTAATGACAGAGGATGTGGAAAAAGCTAATGTACTCAATGCTTTTTTTGCCTCTGTTTTCACTAACAAGGTCAGCTCCCAGACTGCTGCGCTGGGCATCACAAAATGCGGAAGAGATGGCCAGCCCTCTGTGGAGATAGAGGCGGTTAGGGACTATTTAGAAAAGCTGGACGTGCACAAGTCCATGGGGCCGGACGAGTTGCATCCGAGAGTGCTGAAGGAATTGGCGGCTGTGATTGCAGAGCCACTGGCCATTATCTTTGAAAACTCGTGGCGAACCGGGGAAGTCCCGGATGACTGGAAAAAGGCTAATGTAGTGCCAATCTTTAAAAAAGGGAAGAAGGAAGATCCTGGGAACTACAGGCCAGTCAGCCTCACCTCAGTCCCTGGAAAAATCATGGAGCAGGTCCTCAAAGAATCAATCCTGAAGCACTTGCGTGAGAGGAAAGTGATCAGGAACAGCCAGCATGGATTCACCAAGGGAAGGTCATGCCTGACTAATCTAATCGCCTTTTATGATGAGATTACTGGTTCTGTGGATGAAGGGAAAGCAGTGGATGTATTGTTTCTTGACTTTAGCAAAGCTTTTGACACGGTCTCCCATAGTATTCTTGTCAGCAAGTTAAGGAAGTATGGGCTGGATGAATGCACTATAAGGTGGGTAGAAAGCTGGCTAAATTGTCGGGCTCAACGGGTAGTGATCAATGGCTCCATGTCTAGTTGGCAGCCGGTATCAAGTGGAGTGCCCCAAGGGTCGGTCCTGGGGCCGGTTTTATTCAATATCTTCATAAATGATCTGGAGGATGGTGTGGATTGCACTCTCAGCAAATTTGCGGATGATACTAAACTGGGAGGAGTGGTAGATATGCTGGAGGGGAGGGATAGGATACAGAAGGACCTAGACCAATTGGAAGATTGGGCCAAAAGGAATCTGATGAGGTTCAATAAGGATAAGTGCAGGGTCCTGCACTTAGGACGGAAGAACCCAATGCACAGCTACAGACTAGGGACCGAATGGCTAGGCAGCAGTTCTGCAGAAAAGGACCTAGGGGTGACAGTGGACGAGAAGCTGGATATGAGTCAGCAGTGTGCCCTTGTTGCCAAGAAGGCCAATGGCATTTTGGGATGTATAAGTAGGGGCATAGCGAGCAGATCGAGGGACGTGATCGTTCCCCTCTATTCGACATTGGTGAGGCCTCATCTGGAGTACTGTGTCCAGTTTTGGGCCCCACACTTCAAGAAGGATGTGGATAAATTGGAGAGAGTCCAGCGAAGGGCAACAAAAATGATTAGGGGACTGGAACACATGAGTTATGAGGAGAGGCTGAGGGAGCTGGGATTGTTTAGCCTGCAGAAGAGAAGAATGAGGGGGGATTTGATAGCTGCTTTCAACTACCTGAAAGGGGGTTCCAAAGAGGATGGCTCTAGACTGTTCTCAATGGTAGCAGATGACAGAACGAGGAGTAATGGTCTCAAGTTGCAGTGGGGGAGGTTTAGATTGGATATTAGGAAAAACTTTTTCACTAAGAGGGTGGTGAAACACTGGAATGCGTTACCTAGGGAGGTGGTAGAATCTCCTTCCTTAGAGGTTTTTAAGGTCAGGCTTGACAAAGCCCTGGCTGGGATGATTTAACTGGGAATTGGTCCTGCTTTGAGCAGGGGGTTGGACTAGATGACCTTCTGGGGTCCCTTCCAACCCTGATATTCTATGATTCTAGGAGTGTGGGGGAAGAAGAACCATGGAGGCTACCTTTCTAAACCTTTTCCAGTCAGAACAGCACTATGTTGGAGTGAGAAGCTGAACTCAGCATGAGGAAAGAGAATATAGAAGGAGGCTATAGAACAGATGACGAAGGGGAATAGTAAATAAAGTAGGATATTGAGTGGGTCTAAAAACACTAAAAGGCAGTCTGGAGAGAGGGAAAGTAGCTTGCAAATTGAAGGGGTCTTAGAGTTTCCTTTCTTAGGTTATCCTCCTCCTTTCTTCCTCCTCCTGATAAAGTCTAACTACTCCTGTTAAAGATGACTTCTTGTCCTTGGGTCAAAAAGATAATTATGAAGAGTGAGTAGTTTGTCTTTACAAAGTACAGGATTGCAAAATTGATCATGTTTAAAAACTATAAATAGTGAAGTATGTTTTATAGGATAGATTGTTAACCACAATATTTGAAAAATAATAAAAAAATATAGTATTTTGCCTAGTTTTTAAAAAATGTTACATTATGTTGCCATCTTGATTGCTTTAATGCATTATTTTCTTTCTAAATCTTAAAGTGTGAATGTCCTAGCACACCTTAAGGCAGAGGTGGGCAAACTATGGCCCGCGGGCCACATCCAGCCTGCAGGACCGTCCTGCCCAGCCCTTGAGCTCCTGGCTGGGGAGCTAGCCCCGGCCCCTACCCCACTGCCCCTCCTTCCCCGCAGTTACACCGCTGCACAGGCAGGGCGGCTGGCTCCATCCAGGTAGCGGGGCTGCGAGCTCCTGCCGCTCTGAGCAGCATGGTAAGGGGGCGGCAGTGAAGGAGGTTGGGTAGGGGAGCTGGGGGGCGGTCAGGGGGCAGGGAGCGGAGGGGGTTGGGTAGGGGATGGGGTTCCGGTGGGGAGGTTAGGGGCGGGGGGTGCCAGGAGGGGGCGGCCAGGGGACAAGGAGCCGGGGGGAGGAGTGGGGAGGGGAGGGTTGGATGGGTCGGAGGTTCTGAGAGGGGCAGTCAGTGGGTGGGGGTGGATAGGGGGTGGGGCCAGGCTGTTTGGGGAGGCACAGCCTTCCCTAGCTGGCACTCCATACAGTTTCGCAACCCCGATGTGGCCCTCGGGCCAAAAAGTTTGCCCACCCCTGTTTTAAAAACAACTTTCCAATCACTGGCATTGACCAGTGATCAGAAAGGAAAAGGAAGAAAGTGTGGCAGTGGAAAACTTCTTTCTTCTTTGAATGCATCTCCACATATATGTTGGTACGCGTGTGTCCTGTGCACTCAAGCTAGAGACTTATGATCAGCAGTACCCGATGGGATGACTCATATACCCTTAGTGTCCTTGTGTCTCCAGCTGAGGGCAAAAAGGGCAAGTGTGTTCCAACTTTCCCTCTGTTCCTTCTCACTGCTCATGGCTACGAATTGAACGTCTCAGTGGCTGCCTCTAAATTTTATGTAATTAGCAGTTAAGTACTAGCTAGCTAGTTAGGTTAATGTTGGAATTTTACAGTGTTTCCTTTTATTTCTTTTTGAAGAAACTATTCTTGTTTATTTACTGGGAAAGTACTCTCAGTACTGGTTCAGTCAAAAGTGAACTCATCCCTAGGTTGCAAAAACTGCCCAGTATGAGAGACAGAAATGCTCTTAAATGATGGTTAGGGTAAGTGCTTAATTTGCCTAGATGAGGGGCACATCACTGAGGAGTGTGCTATTTGGAAGTCATTTTGCAAATAAACCCAGAGATCTAGGAAACCTCAAGTTAAACTTAAAATGTTCCCAACTGAAAGATCACTGTGCCAGGCCTCTGATCTTAGTCTGCTTGGAGCTAGTTCGTCTGACTATGCCTCATCTAGGAGCACTCCAGTAGCCACTTTATCTGGAGCCACAAACCCCTGACACAACCTCATAAGACTTGTGAAGAGAAGTGCGTGCATAAACACATTGGGAAGAATATCACTTTTCCATAATTTATATTGTGAAATAATCGTGTGCTTTAAATGTGAATTTGCTTTGTGACAGCATTCAGGTACATTATTTTAAAATATCTAGCATCTTCTAGTTAATTTTAGCATGGTTGCCTATATAGAGTATTTCAAACCTCCAGATTAACTTTACAATATTTGCTTGTTTCTTTATCATACGTTTTTCATTATGTTTGATTTAGAATGTTGTGATTACAAAAATTCCCTTGAATGAACATAAAGATTATTTTGTACAAAAATTACTCTAACATAACATAGAACTATTCAGACAGTATTAATCTAGAAGAGAGGATGATTTGAAGTAACTAAATTATAAATCTTACATTAACCAATATACCTTTTTTATCTTTCCAGTTGATAAGCTCTATGAGCTCAGTAGCAGAGCACTGTCTCCCCTCCTTACTACGCACCTTGTTTGACTGGTACAGGCGTCAAAATGGAACTGAAGATGAATCTTATGAATACAGACCTCGATCTAGCACAAAATCAAAGGGGTAAGTGCCATTGGATTTTTTCCCCTCAGCAAATCAGCATTTGGTTCATATGTTTATTGCTATAAAAGTGTAGTTGTACTTTTTGGATAACAAAACATTTAATATTTTGGGGTCTTATTTCCTGGGTCAGAAGAGGCTAAAGTTTCTCAGATTTTGCCCTTAACCTGGGGAGAAGTAACACCTTGAATAACTTAATGATTCCTCGGGCTAATTTATGGAGCAGTGTTGATGCACTCTGAAGTGATTCCTAACTAGTTCATGTCCTCTTGAGAGTGGGGGTTGGGTTGTTTGGGGGGGGAAGAGGGTTTGGCTACCTTTGGGGGGGGGAAACGAGGCATGGAAGCAGTAAGAAAAAAATCAGAAAGATTTTCTGGCCTCCTGAAACAATCCCCCCCCCCCCCCCAAAAAAAATCCTGCTGCCCCCCAAACTTATAATTCTTTCCTAACCATGTACTGTATTGGATATGTATCTGATTATTTTTACTTTAAAACAACCAACGAAGCACTAATATGTAACTCTTATACTATGTATCTGAATTAAGTCCTACATACAATATTTGTTCTTAATTTCTTCCTTTAGGGATGAGCAACAGCGTGAGAGAGATTATCTACTTGAAAGGAGGGACTTAGCTGTAGATTTCATTTTTTGTTTAGTTTTAGTAGAAGTTCTAAAGCAGGTAAGCTCTTTAGCTTCTACAAGGTGTGTGCTTGCTGTTAATCTTTTGTTTGTAATTGTTAACATCCAAATGTTTGTCATCTACTTCAAGTTTTTTTATATAAGACTCAGGCCAGTACAGGATGAGTACATGTGATGTTACAATAATTCTTTCAGCTGCACAAAGCTTTCCGCCTCTCCTACTTGCTCTCTCCTCAGCTCTCCATCCCTTCTTTATACCTTCTCTATTGAAATCTCTTAGAGGGCATGTCTACTCTGCCGCACAGTTTGGACTATGGGGATGTGACTAGCAGTACACACCAAAGTTCTGTATTGAAAATCCCCTATGTAGACATTGTGGGGTGTACAAAAAGGTTCCTGTTTCACATTGAGGTAATCCTGTTTGAAGTGGACTATGTTATTGCGAAGAAAAGTCAGAATGAGGAAACATAATTCTTCTTTGAGTGTTCTCCACATATTCCAACTGATGGTGGCTGGTGCAGCTGAGATGTTAGAATGTTCTCATAGCAGCACCCATTACAGTACTTGCATGTCCATCCTATCCTTCCCCTCAATGTTCCCAAACATCTGAGGATAAGGGGATGTGTTGCCCTCTGCCATCTCTGTTCCTTCCAACTACAGCAGCAGACAGATGTGGATGTCTCCAGATCTCTTGGATCCAGAGCCTTCTCTCAAGACTTTTTAGTGACCTGGATAGCCTTTTACTTTTAGTATAGTTAGTATAATTAGGATAAGAATAATTAGTTATTTAGGTCAGTTGTTGTTTTTAGTGTAGCTAAATAGTTGTTAAAATCAGTTTCATCTACTGGCTAAATGGCAGATCCAAAGGCAAAGCAATCCAGTTTTAAGAGGTGTGCATCTTGCCTGGTAGTCTTCCTGGAACTGGACACCCATGTCAGATGCTTGGCATGTCTTGGTGACTACCACTCTTATTTGACTTGCTCTATCTACAGTATGTTCGCTCAGAGAGCACGTAAGGAGCATCTGAACAGACAGCAAGCCCTTTTGCTTCAAGAAGCTTTTCTGGCAAAGCTGCTTGGAATTGATAACTCTAAGGGATTCAAGCACAAGTTAAAAAGATGGGTGTCATCACCTCGTACAGCTAACTCGAAGAAAAAGAGTACTATGATGGAAGGTCTGATTTTTGGCTCTGGGATAGAGTTCCATGACTGCCGCACAGTCTGTTCTCAAACTTTGAGCCAACAATGAAAGCTCCAGAGACTCCCTTGTCACTGTCCTCTGAGGCAAGAAGTGAGTGGTGAGAGAAAAGCCATTAGATTGTCCATCTGTGTTCCAAAAAAGATGGCAAAAGACAAAAAAGCACCTGTTAGTGGTGTGACGTTACACTGAGGAGATTCATTGGCTCCAGATCTGTCAGCATTGGATCCTAAACTGAAAGCGAAGAGTGCTCATTAGGGTAAATTCCTTCATAAATTTCATCTAACAGATCCAAAGTTAGTTATGGAATCAACAAGTTTCTTCATCACAGATTCACATATTTACATCAGTTATTGTGGTAGCTTATTTCTGTATCTCTGAGTATATCTACACAAGGATAAAAAACCTGTATCTGGCCTGGGTCAGCTGACTCAGAGTTGCAGGGCTTGGGCTCCAGGGCTGAAAAAATCGCTGTGTAGACATTTGGGCTCAGGCTAGAGCCAGATTCCCTACGCAGCGATTTTTAGCCCCAGAACCCGAGCCCCATGAGCCCAAGTCAGCTGACCCAAGCCAGCCACAGCCAGGCGGCGGGTCTTTTATCCCTGTGTAGATACCGTATCAGACCAAATCACCACAAATATCTCTGCTTTTATGGTGCTAATGCATTTCCAGTATAAGGACCTTCCTTCTGGCCTGTCTCCTGCCCCTAGAGTTTTACAAAATACCTTTCTGCTGTAGAAGCCCCTTTGAGAAGGCAAGGTATTTTTGTTTACCCTTATCTAGATGATGGGGCTCCTCAAACTCACATTTCAAAAGAGCTTTCTCAAGCTATGAGAGATTAGGACTTTTGATCAATATGAAAAAGTCCCACATCTGTCCTGCACAGAGAATTCCCTTCATACGAGCAGTTCTTGACACATAGGAAGGTAGGGCTTTTCTGCCATGCAAGAGGCTCCTCAGGTTCAATTTGCTGTAAGTACGCTAAATCAACAAAGTACCCAAAAAGTAACATTCTTCTTAAAGTCAAGATTTTTAGGACTCAGAAGAAGAGGGGAAAGTGGGTAGAGAGCTTCAGTATTCATACTCCACGGAGTCTTAATAGAACTTGACTCTAGGCCGTGGAGAAGTAGAAGGAATTGAGGCAGCAGAGGGCATCTGACCCCCTTCTATAGCCTCACCCTCCGAGTGTTCGGGAATGCTATCAGAAGGGGTAGGAGGGAGTGTGAGCGCTTAAACGGGTACTGCTATTAGAAGGTTCCACCAGCTGGTGCAACCCAACTCTGAATATGCACTGTCCATCTCAAAGAACCCCAGTTACAGATTCTTCATTTTTGTCCATTCTCAGTAGCATCAATATCAGCAATCATCAACTTACTACTTCGCAGAAGAGAGTTGGCTGCATGCTAACACTCGACATTATTTGCATTAGATTGAACTTCACATTTATTCATGTATAAAATATAATAATAGAAAATTTTACAGGAGGAAAGTCCCAGGACAGAGAGGCGTATTGCATTCTCTGTACTTGAATCATAAAATTCTTTTTGGGGGGGTTGTGTGGGGGTTGGAGGATACTTCTGAAATAAAAATAACTTTTAGTAGTCTTTGAAAATTTAATTATTTGACAAAGCTAGCCTGTTTAAACATTTAAAGTAGTGTAATGTGATTTGATTAGTTAAATAAATAGTAAAAAGTGGGTGTACATCCAGAACAAAAATGACCTTTTAAAGAATATATTTGGCTCTTTTTAGGTGCTGACTCTTAGGAGGCAAAATGAAAACATAGCTGAAAGGCTAAAAAGGAAAGCTCTTCCATTGAATCCAAAATATAAAACCTCTACACCTTTTATGTGATACTAAACAGAGCCACTGTGAGATTGGCCCACTTAGATGTGTTTGTACCTGATCTCTACACCAAATCTACTTTATTCTTAGGAAGAAATTGATGTGTGCGTGGCCACTCTGATATATAGTACTTATAAAATACTTTAATCATCAAAAAGCTTCAGAAACATGATTTCTGACAGTTTAAAAAAAAAAACACATACACACTGGGCAAAGGTGGGCTGTGCATTTGGGGCCAGTGTTCAACCATTTCCTTACACATTTGTCACCTCCTTTGATGTGATACAAACTGGGCATAAACTCCTCTTCTCTGTTCTTGCTTTTTCTCTTTGCTCTTAACCAGATGGATGAGCTTTTAAACTGATGCCTTTGGCCTCCTTTCCCTGACATGAATATCTTTACCCTACATTTGAGGTTAAATCTGGAATGGTCAGACCACATCAGTTAGTGAGGTCTGAAATGAAACAGTTAATCTAGACTCATAGCTATTCATGATATGCACATAATGATGTGATCACTTAATTTTTGAGTGCCATTTTTGATTACTTAAACTCAGTAGTCAAATTATTTAACAGAATGCCACACATCACTGATGTGGAGTCATAGTGCTTGAATATCTAGGCACAGAACCTCACCTGGTTTCAATTGTCACAGCTCCACTGAAGTCAGTGGAACTGTGACAGTTACGCCATCTCAGGATCTGCCTCCTAATCTATTCTTGAATATTTCTAAGGGGCGTAGCACAGTGGTATTTATGTACTGATATAATAAAGTGAAATTGTATCTATATTTCAGATACCTGTTCATCCAGTGCCAGATCCTTTAGTACATGAAGTTCTGAATTTGGCTTTTAAGCACTTTAAACACAAGGAAGGGTAAGTCAAGTTTAATTCATGCACATAATATTTTTTGTTTTAATTCACAGTGCTTTATCATCCGGCTGTTTTCAGACTGACTGCATAGGTTTTCTGTTCTGATTGCCTCACACCTAATAGATTTGGCGATAATACACAAAAAATGTAGTTAATACTGATTTTTGAAGCTAAAAATCATGACTGTTTAAAAAAGACAGCTGTGTGCAATAGAAGGCTTATTTTGTTTGTCTTAAAATATACAGCTTAATTTGCACAATAAGGGCAAGAAAAATAGAAGTTCGTTGTCAGGTTACATAAATAAACTCTTCCCATGTAGAGTGCTATATACAGTTCCACCTTAAAATGTATTGCATCCAGTAAGCCTACCAAAATTAACCTACACCAGTTCAGATGTTATCCATTTTTAAACTTAAAAACAGAATGTAGGTCTGAAAGAGTTCCCAGTGAAGTGTGGTCTTTCTATTCAGATTGGAATTCCTCATTGCATGGAGCACCTTTTATGTTTTGTATATCGCTGAGCACACTGTTGATATGTTCAAATAATATTTTCTAAAAGCACATCCTTGTTCTTTTCTTCTCCCCATAGGTATTCAGGAACCAACACTGGGAATGTGCATATTATTGCAGATTTATATGCAGAAGTGATAGGGGTTCTTGCTCAATCAAAGTAAGCTCGATATTTCACTTCTTCCTTTTCCCTCTTTTTTTTTCCTCCAAAAGGTAAAACTATCCTCCCTGACTACTACTTACAGCACATTTATTAATAATGTTAGCAAACTGGAAGCTTTTCCATAGTTGTACATAAGGAAGTCCGCTACTAATCAAACATTTGGCATAGCAGACATATTGTTGTGCATCATTCCCATAGTCTAACAAAGTAAGAAATGCTGTCCTTTCTTTGAAACATAAATTATACATCTTTCTATTGCACAGTGCTTCCTTCAGTATGGCACTTTCCTCTCTCTCATTACTAGTCTCTCTCATTAGCTTGAGTACAATTCCAAGTCTGTCCAATGAGGGTTGGAATAAAATGGGAGTGTTAATGGCTCATAACTTCATGAGATGCATATTGTGTATTTCTATCATTTAATACGATTTTACAGATTAGACATTTAAGAAATATTTTCAAAGCTAATGAGTTTAATTTAAAAATAAGACCTAGTGTATCTTGCATTATAGGTACATTTTATGTACTTGTGTATTCAGGGTTTATTCTCTGGTTTGCCTATCTGCTCCATGTTTGCACCTGTAAGGTATTGAAATGCATAGGTATCCTCTCTCTCTGAGCAGCTTTTTGTAAATTACATTGTATTTCCTCCTTCAAAGAATGGAACAGATACAACTCAAATGAGAAAAATGCTGTCTATATGCAGTTACAGAGACATGCCTCAGATATTTTTGTGTAAAGGCCGGTGAGTGTAATTGTAATTTTAAAATAGCTAAGTGCTCATTTATTCAACAAAACTATGCATCAGGAAGATTTTTAAGAAGATGCTGCCATTTTTTAGGTATATAGATGGAGTAAATAGAAAGCTGACATCCCTCAAATGTTATTTGCTCTGCCTACATATGTTTTCTAATATGCTAATCACCGCAGTATCTAGACATCAAATACAAGAAATAAAATCTGTCTACCTTAACTGTGTCTCTTTAACTGTAGCTACAATATCATTGTCAGATAAAGTTACTTGAAAAATATGTTTAAAATAGAAATAAATTAAACTGAACTAAGCAATATCAATGTTTGCTATGTGTGTAAATTATCCAGGTTTCAGGCTGTTAGGAAGAAGTTTGTCACTGAATTAAAGGAACTGCGGCAGAAGGAACAGAGTCCTCACGTAGTACAAAGTATCATCAGCTTAATTATGGGGATGAAGTTTTTCAGAGTAAAAATGTATCCTGTAGAAGACTTTGAAGCATCATTTCAGTTCATGCAGGTAAATGTGCACCACCTGGAAATAAAGCAGACATCATTTTGAAACTAGATTTATCTTCTGTGTGTCTTCGTTAGCAAGGTTCTGTCTTCTTTGATGGCTTGCATATGTACACTGCACTGTAGGTGTGGTGTGTGAGCTCCTTGTGCATCAGTGCTGGAGACTTTTTCCCTAGCAGAAATTTAAGGAGTGGCCTTGCCTACCGCTGAGCCCCTTGTGCTGTGAATAAGGGTATAAAGGGTGGAGACACCCTGTCCCTCTTCCAGTTCCTTCTTACCATCCATGATCAGCACATTGGTGTTCCATGTGAACAACTATTTGATCTACCTAGTGGTACTCAAAAAGTTCTGACTATTCATTTTCTTTTCTTTTAGTGTTATAAGTTTAAGTTTGTTTCTTTTGATTTAGTCCTTCTTTTGTCCTGTTTTCAGTCTGTCAGGTCTCTGGATCCAGCCTACGGGGGTGGGGAGTATATGTCAAAGTCTCCTGGGGTTCAAATCTTATGCAGGCTGCAAAAAGCCTATGCCTGTTAGTGACCCTTGCTCCTGCTGCCTCAAGTGTTTTGGGTGAGGGCCACATCAGAGATAGTTGCTCTATCTGTCACAGCTTCAAGACTAGGAAAAAGCTGCTGGAGGAGTGCCTCTGGTATATCTTTAGATCAGCTTTGGAGCCCTCTCAGTCATCTAAGGGAAGCTCAGGCCCCAGAAGCACAAGCAGAAGTCTGCATCCATTGCCTCAAAGCTTAGAGTGAGGGACTCTTCAACAGACGATCCTTCAGACATATCGGTCCTCATCCTCAAAAGAAACCTGCACAATGCTTTCAAAAGATGAGCCTGGGAGCTTAAATTCATAGACACTAAAAATCATGGACTGAATAGAGACACTAATATTGCTTATTACAGCAATTTATAACCCACTAACAACCCCCCCCCCCCATCTTTCCCCTTCCCCCCCATATGACCGGAGGGGTGTTAATAGGCCACTTTACCTTGAATGGTCCTTTGAAATGTGTGTTAAATATTTATGCTAAATAATCATGTTCAAGTCCTGTATTTAGCAGTGACACTTTGATTTAGTTTCCCAGACCCGAAGAAGAGCTCTGTGTAAGCTTGAAAGCTTGTCTCTGTCACCAACAGAAGTTGGTCCAATAAAAGATGTTTGTAATGGGTTGCCCCCCTCCCTCAGTTAGAAATTACATAAACTGGGTTCAATAATAAACAAAATACGTTTATTAACTACAAAAGGTGGATTTTAACTGAATATAAGAGATAATAGAACAAAGCAGATTACTAAACAAATAAAACAAAACACGCAAGCTAAGCTCAAAATACTTAAGAAACAGGTTACAAAATGTACTTTCTTACCCTAAATGTTATTTTAGGCAGGTTGCAAAGTTTCTGTGGTTCAAAGTTCCAGTTATATTTCTTTTCAGACTGGACCCCTGTCTCAGTCTGAACTCCCTCCCTGCCTTCTCTTCAGGTGGATTTAGCAGTCTTTCTTCTTGGGCAAACAGGCCATGGAGAGGAGTCATCCTGTTTGCCTTGCTCCCTACCCTTAAATAGGATTTACATAAGGCCTTTGTTTCCCAAACTTGACTCCCCCTTCCCTTCCAGTGGAAAGTTACAAGAAGTCGTAGGTAATGTTTAGTATCAGGTGACAAGACCACCTGACCTAGTAGTGTCACAGTTATGTCCTGGATGCCTCCCAGGAGGGAGAGAGATTAGTGTCTTCATGGTTTGGTGTGCCCGCCTGATGGCTCATCAAATTCGATGGCCTGTCATCTGGTGGGTGTCTTCCCAATAGACACCCAGTTGTAATGGTTACATAGTCCATATTCCTAACTTTAGATACAAAAATTATATTTGCATACAAATTGGATAATCATATTCAGTAAATTATAACCTTTCCAATGATATCTTACAAGACCCATCTTGCATAAAGTACATCTCAGTTATGTCATATCCATATCATAAGCATAGTTCCATAAAGAATATGGAGTACAATGTCACAATATTATCTCACCTACCTTGACTCTATAATATCCTGGGACTGACACAGTTACAACAACAACTTTTCCACAGTTAACCAAAGTGTTCCCTTTCTGGACCTAACTCCACCTCAACTCTTTCCCTCTATCCCCCACAGTTGTGCATGGCTCCCATTTGTAAGGGGATAGTAAGATTGGTGTGGGTAGGAGAAGCACTGAAACTATAATCTTCAATGGGACAAAAACCAGCTGTTAATAACTTTAGACAAACTACTGTAAGTTTTCTACAACTGTCCCATCCCCAGCTGGGAACTTTCTAAACATGTCTCCTCCCTTCCCTTGGTCCAAACTCCCCTGGGCCCATCACTTCCGGTGTGCTAGCTGAGAAATGCACAGACATGGGCATAGTGACTGTTCATTGATAATCTGTTCTATAGCTTCTGCCAAAAGCATAATAGTGGTGTGATGGGTTGGATCACAGAAACCCCTTTGGGGGCTGCCAACTGATGTGCCAAGACTACTTCTGCCCCTGCTTTCCCTGTCCTCTCAGCTTGGGACTTCAGTGCCCTGCCTGGTTTGAGCCAGACCCACTAGCCTGCTGCAAACCCAGACCCAGGTCTGAACCACTTCTCCTTACAGCTGTAGGCTTAAACTGAAAGCAGCTTAAGAAGTGTTTCTGTCTTTAACACTCAGATGCCCAGTGGAGTCCAAACCCCAAATAAATCCGTTTTACCCTGTATAAAGCTTACACAGGGTAAACTCATAAATTGTTCGCCCTCTACAACACTGATTGAGAGGTATGCACAGCTGTTTGCCTCTCCGCCCCCAGGTATTAATACATACTCTGGGTTAATTAATAAGTAAAAAGTGATTTTATTAAATACAGAAAGTAGGATTTAAGTGGTTCCAAGTAGTAACAGACAGAACAAAGTGAATTACCAAGCAGAATAAAATAGAACACTCAAGTCTATGTCTAATAAAACTGAATACGGATAAAACCTCACCCTCAGAGGAATTCCAAGTAAGCTTCCTTTTACAGACTAGTCTCCTTCTAGTCTGGGTCCAGCAGTCACTCACACCCCCTTTAGTTACTGTCCTGTTTTCCAGTTTCTTTCAGGTATTCTTGGGGGGTGGAGAGGCTATCTCTTGAGCCAGCTGAAGACAAAATGGAGGGGTTTCTCAAGGGTTTAAATAGACTTTTTCTTGTGGGTGGAGACCCCCTCCTCTCTCCTATGCAAAGTCCAGCTCCAAGATGGAATTTTGGAGTCACGTGGGCAAGTCACATGTCCATGCATGACTCAGTTTTTACAGGCAGCAGCCATTGTCCACATGCTACCTTGAATGTCCTCATGTAGACTTATGTGGATTGGAGCCTTCCAAGATCCATTGTGCGTTAAGTGCTTCTTGATTGGACACTTAACTTGCAAATTCCTTTCTAAAGAAGCTGACCAAATGCCTTACTAAGGTTATTTAAAATCAAACCAGTATACAGCCAATATTCATAACTTCGAATACAATGATGACACATGCATACAAATAGGATGAATAGATTCAGTAGATCATAACCTTTACATAAATATGTTACATGGCATATGTAGCATAAAACATATTCCAGTTATGTCATATATACATTCATAAACATATTTCCATAGAGCCTTATGGGGGGCACCGTCACAAGTGGTTCATCAGAAATCTATAAAATCATTGACTTATGCCCTTGTCTTTCTCAGGGACTGTTTAAGATTTGAAGCAGAGCATGGGCTGTGCTTAAAATCAGGAATGTAGCACAGTGCAAGAGGGGATATTGGCGGGGAGGATGGATCTCCATTTTAACTTACCAGCCTTGGGTTCCTGTTCCTGTCATGGCTCAGTGCCCTCCTCCGGTTTGTAAAAGGGTTGCTTCCTCAACTTGCTTCTCCAGGTAGAGGTGTAGAAACATGCTTCTTGTCCTCCAGGTCTTCCAGGGTATCCTCCATGCTCACTGCTGCCTCTTTGCCCTGGCCCTCATTGACATCCCATTGGACAGTGAGGTGGGGTTGAGGAGGGAGTTTTGAGCAACTTTAGGCTGTGTACTGGGAGCTCTTGACACCACCTGGTCCCATTCATCATAGAAGGGACATGTACGATGAGAGATTGTTGGAGTCTTTTGCCCTCCTGTACAGAAGCCTCAAGAGCTTGATGCATTCCCGGCACTGAGCTCAGTACCCTCCTGCTCCAGCCTCAGTGAAATTTCTGGGTGTAGGTGTATGTTCCTGCCACTCCAGGAGAAGTTTTAAAGACTGTGTACTCCAACCACACATTGACCAGCACCTGGCAGGCCAGATTAGCTCTTTGCAAAGCAGGATCCAGGTTCACCTATATTGATCAAAAGAGTGTAGCAGAAAGCTGTTCTGGTGTGACAAGTGCAGCTTACTACTAGTAGTGAAAATGGGAAGACTGATCTTTATGGATTGGGTAAGGGACAGGAACAAAGGGGTTGAGTGCATTGTGTAATTGGGTGCAGAGGACTATTGAAACTCAAAATGTGGTACATGCCCCTTACCCCTGTCCACACAGCAAATCTTGCATGGGTATGAGGCTGTGCCACAGCCTGAGGCATGTACTTACTCACACCCCTCAAGCAGGTAGCTTATTTGCCCTGTATTCATGCCGTCTGACAAAAGTGCTTCTGAGGTTTAGATGTGGATAATAAGGGGGTTATGGCACAACCATGTGCATGGAACTGTTTATAGTTGCTAGTGTAGATGTAGCCTTAGACACCCTCCAAATGGATCACCAACTGCATTGCAATGGTTTATACTGCTAAGAGAGTAACATCTCCTGATAGTCTCAGTGTGTGCTTCAGAGCACATTCAACATCAGCTGCGTTTCTGGTGCACGTCCCCAATCTAGGCATTTGTAGAGCAGCAATGGGTCCTTGGTCTATATTTCCACCATACATTACACACTGTCTGCCCACTTCAAGGGAAGAAGCAAATGTAGGTGAGGAAGTCCCTCTTCAGAAGAGATTCCCAAGCTGTTACCTCAGGACGTGGGCCGTGGAGTCATCTACAGTGTAATAGACATATGCAAGCACCTGAAGAAGAAAAAATGGTTACTTAACCTTCTTGTAATGGTTTGTTCTTCAGGATTTGAGGCATATGTCCATTCCATGACCCATCCTCCTTCCCTGATGCATGAGAGTCTACCACTGGGTTCCGGTGTGAAGGAACTGGAGGATAGGTGGGGCACCTTTGCCCTTTATACACTCACTTGAGAAACAAGGAACTCGGCTGTGGGCTGGGCTGCTCCTGTGGGTACCAGTAGGGAAAAATTCTCCAGTACCAGAGCACAAAGTGTTCACATACCTACAGTATAATGCACATCTGCAACACGTCTCAAAGAACAATAATTGCAAGAACATTAAATAACTATTTTAATCTAACAAAGTTGCCCAGTACAAAAACAACTTGGTATTTTTTACTCTTCTCTTGAGACATCTTATTTCTATATATTTTAAACATTATATTAATCAGTGACTTAGAGCTTCTTCCAAACTAAGCTAAATATTTTTGGCAGTCAGTTACCAGTTTAGGTCCTGATTCTGCAAAGACTTACACACATGCTTAAATACCTTGCTGGATTGAGACTATAGTGCTCATAGTCTTGCAGGATCAAGCCCTTACTGTAAATATTTTCTCTAAAATTATGTTTTGTATATAAGTTATGATAGTACATAGTAACATTTATAAATGTTAAGTATTCTTAATGCCTAAAAATTTTCTAGTAATGACCATAAGAGTACCGCATGTTTTCAGATATTTTAAAACAATCTGAGCAGGAAGATTTACCTTATAATTCTATTTATGGGGAAAAGACATAACAGAAAGACAACTGCGGTTGCAACTGTTTTTAGTTTTCAAAAAAATTGCTGGGAGTAGAGGCATAGAATTTGAAACCTTACCTTTGATAATGGTATGAATGAGTCTCAGATGCTGCTGAGGAATGGGCTAACTTTTATTTTTAAAATTATTAATTTTAAGTAGCTGCCAGTGTAGGACAGTTGGTGATGTTCTTATACAACAAATTAAAACTTAAAATGTCTTTATTTTTGTCTTTTGTTTTTGTTTGTTGTTGCTGTCTTTTTAACACTTGATCGTAAAGGAATGTGCTCAGTACTTCCTGGAAGTAAAAGATAAAGATATAAAACATGCACTTGCTGGTTTGTTTGTGGAGATTCTCATCCCTGTGGCTGCTGTAAGTAGTCTCCACACCCCACACCCCCACCCTCCCCGGCGCGTGAGTTTGATTAGTTTTTCTTCCTGCAATTCTTTCAGTAAATCCTCACTGGGTTGAATTTGTGCAGACCCATAAAAGCTGTTGGGCAAATGCAATGAGGCAAGAATTTACCTATCAGTACCTAAGTGCTCCTATGAAAGCAAGCATATCAGTACTTCCTACTTATTATCTGGTTTCCCACTTGTCTTTAGGCCTAGAGTAATTGCTCTTTCACCATAACTGTTATCTCTCATGTTTATTGTGATAGGCTGAATTCTGCAGTTCTTATTTAGTCTTTACTTAAGCAAAGCTCTCACTGGCTTGCTCTTCACCAGCTGAAGCCTCTGAGCAGCCTTCAGATGTAGCCCCAAGTGTAGCATGTTACTGCCTGTTATAGCCTGTAGGTGACTGAAATGTACGCAGACCTCAAAAATGATTTTCTGTGCAAAAGAAAAGGATGCAGTCCTTTGGCTAAGTGAGTCCAATAAGACTCTGAATTTGTGAACAACCTTGATGTTTGGTGGGCATAACCCCTCATTTGAGGGAGAAGTCACAGCCTCTGCCATTTTCTTAGAATGATTTCTCTTGCCAGTAAGTATCATTTGCATCTTACGCAGTTGAATTTGAGCTAAACAGCTTTCATCTGAGTTCATTCCTCCAACAGACAGTGACAAAGGAAAACTGCATTGCCTAGGCTAAAGGAATAGGAAACAGGGCTGAGTATCATCAGCATGTTGAAAACACAGCAGCCCATAACACTTCTCCTTCCCTGAGGAGGTTGTAAGTCAAGAAGACTCTGTGCCATCCAAGCCTGAAGCCTGGATGATAGGTATCCTAAAGATTAAAGGAAATTGTGTGTCTGATGTTGGCCAGCCATCACTTTCTCAATAAACTTCCACAAAATGAGTTTAGAAACTTTGTAGAAGTTGGTGAGATGGTTATGTCAAATGATAGTTTCATTAGCAAATGCCAGACCACAATACGTTGCTGGTAAACAAAGTACCCTCCCAAAGAATGGTGGGTCCTGAGTCCATTCATCAAGTGACTGAAAGGACTTCTGTCATTACGCTCAGGACCCTTCACTTTGTTACAATCAGAGAAGACAGTGTTGTTCGTTCCAATTTGTGTTATACTGCTTTCATTGTATCACAGACAGTAACCCAACTTGGATTTAAATGTAAAATGGAGCCAATTATGCCTCTTTGAACCACTTTAATACATTGATGATACCCTAAAGGTTATTTTTTTATATCAAGAGAGCCACTTTGTTGGCTCAAATACTTTTCAAATGCATTTCACAATTTGTCTGCTTCTCATCACGTAAACATTCAGACTATTGCACTGAGCAAAATGGGGTTGCCATTTTTTGATGACTGCTTTATGAACGAAATAATAAAAGTTAAGAAATTCAGTTACCTTTTATATAGAAGGACTAGAGAGAAATTATTAACTTGCAGTTGCTACAAATGTGAAGTTCAGTGCGTCTGTCCAGTGTAAAATCAAACTAATTAGGACTACTTCTGTAACACCTTTGATGTGTTTGTTTCTTTACAAAGCACATAGTTTAGACAGGTCCCTCCCCTGAAACGCTTACAATATTAATTGGACAAATACTAACATTAAAGGATGAAGTGTGAAGGTGAGAGAACACACAGTGAAGTTGGTCAGCAATGGAAGCCTAAATATGGACTAGGAGAGATGTATTGATGGGGAGAGGGTGGGTGCATGGGAAGGCAGCATTTCTGGGTTTGTAGAACAGAGTGGGAAAGCCCTTAGAGTGTGTGAGTGTGTGCGCACATTCATGCATCGAAACAAATCCATGGTGATTTTGCGCCTGAATTGTGAAACCAAATGAAGACACTGCATTTATGATAGGGTACACAGTAATAAGCCCCATTCTTATTGAGTCCCAGCTCTCAGATTTATTGTGCATTAAGGAAAAAGGGTAACAGTGAGAAAAGTTGAGTGACCTCTTTTAACAAAAAAATACACACAGTTTAAAAGAAACTTCTGTCTAAGAATTTGGTGTTGTCTATAGTAAAATAGTTTACGCACTTAGCATGTGTTTAAAAATAAGACTCTTTTTCCTTAGTTAAAGCATGCAAATTCAGAACAGATGTTTCTGCACTTTGTTAGTCGCAACATTTTCATTGTTTTACTAGATGTTTGTGCTATATGACACATTGATTTCATGTGCTGCCCATTACATCTTATACAGAAAGACTTGATACTTCACTAACCTTAAAGATAATCTAAATGTTGAATTTTCATATGCCTGTATAGTTCCGCTTTTAATATATTTTAACTTCTTTCTTTCTGCCTAGATCTCTATACTCAATTATTTATATTTATTTTCACTAGGCTGTTAAAAATGAAGTGAATGTGCCATGTTTGAAAAATTTTGTGGAGATGCTCTACCAGACTACCTTTGAATTGAGCTCAAGAAAGAAGCACTCACTGGTATTAAAGAAATATTTCAGTTCTTCACATATTTACTGATATATATTATATTTTTAGATGAATGATTTACCCAAGGAAAGTTAAGGGAGTTCTTTAATATAAAGTCTTAACTCCTAAAGGCAGCGCAAGGATTAAATGTATGCTTTTTTATACTGCTTCTGCTTGATCTTTGATGTCGGTGTTGTTGTGCAGGATTTGTTCTCCCTGTGAATGAAAAGTAATTCTACCTCTGTTCTCATTCCCGAGCCTTTCCTGAAACTGACAGTTTTTTTAAATTATTTCAGTGGTTTGTGATGTGGAGTTGTTGTTCCCTGATATCTCCTCTGATAATATAAATTCTGTTCAGTCAGAATCTCAATGTGGATTTAATTAAAGGGCAGAAGTGGCAGACCATATATTTTTTGCAGCAGACCAGCTGCCTGTTTACTACTCTGCTCTTATCTATTAGCTCTTCTGCCCACATGTTTCAGCTTTTCCCAGCATCTGTTTATCTCCCCAAGCTTAGCTCATGGATTTTTTTTAAAGTGTGTTTCCTTTCAAGGATTTAACTATACTTTTCTTTATTTTTAAAATTTTTTTTGGTGTAGTATTTGTCACTCCCTTTATTCACATTCCTATAATGCAAGTGAATTCGTCTCACTTTGCATCTGGCACAAGGCTAATTTTTGTGTCTGTGGTTTGTACTTTTATTAAATTTACTTTAAAATTACTTTAAAATAATCTCTTACATTCACATATGGAGGGCTTTGAGTACAATAGAGATTCCATTGCTATCCTATTTTAGGATTCCAAGAATTAAGGAATGGCTGTCACTATAGACATTTAAACACTAGTTTGTAACAAGAATGTAATGATATCATTGTCAAACTTGGTGCTGAGAGGACATTTAGTTTTATATTTTTAAAGTCAGAAACATTGTTGCATTATTCTTATTATTTAACTAGGTTGTATTTCTCTTCCCTAACTTTCATCCTATACCAAAATGACTGTGAATGAGACCAATTTTGTATTAAGGACCAGTATACTTTCTGTTGAAAAACTTTTAACACCTTAACAAATCTTACAGCACTTTGTCTCCAGCAGAAGAAGGCACCATGGCTCAAGTACTTACAAACTGTATTAAATCTGTGAAGGTAGAACAGGGGAAAAGGCAGTGCTCCTGAGCACCCAAAGCCTTACTCAGGTTTTACTGGGGTGATTGTGTTGTTCCTGAATGTATTTCTCACAGAGCAATTTGATCAGTTCTTCTTTTTTCCCTCCTTGTAGGCTCTGTATCCATTGATCACCTGCCTGTTGTGTGTCAGTCAGAAACAGTTTTTTTTAAATAACTGGCACATTTTCCTGCAGAACTGTTTGTCACATTTAAAGGTAAGAAACATTCTTAGTTCAGAAACCTGTCACAAATCAGTAGCATTCAGTCTTATGAACTTTAAGCATTTTAATACCAACTAAAGCAAAATAAATAATTAGCTGTTTAAAAGAACACTGTCAAATAATTATTCTAAAAACCTTTTGAATGTTTTAATTCTCCATTGTTTAGTAATGTGTTTCCTGTGTTTTATGTGGTGCTGGAATTGGCATGGCACTTTTTTTTTTTAAATGCAAAAGGTAGCTGTTTTAACTCATTTAGGTCCATTTGATGCTATCTTTGTGCATCAGCTTCATTGGTTCATGTTTGCGTAGCTCTAGGAGCAGTGTTTGTTACTCAGCTGTTGTTCTACAGCCAGCAGAGAGCACAAACAATAACTCTTTTGATCACATAAAAATTATTGCTGGGAGGTCTGTGTATGTGTGCGTGCTCTCACACTTAAGTAATATAAATAGTAATTTCAAAATATATCTTCCTGTTTGATAAATTAGTTGATTAAAAAAGAAACTAAATATGTAGTCTGGAGGGGAAATGATCTCTACATCCTATACAAATTTTAAAGTTGTGTAAATTTTGAATATAAAACTTAGTGTCCCTTTTAACTCTTGACTGAATTCGATAGCATCGTCAATATTACTGGATTAATAAATGACACAGATCATTGATATTTTGAAATTATGGGGTTTTGTCCTAATTTAAAGCTTAAATTATTTACTGTAATATACTCTTTCATAAATTTTTATTAATGTGGTTTATTAGTAATGTTTGTTTTGTTTAACATCTTGGTTTTGATATTTTCAAAGTAATGGATTCACCTTATTGTTAGCATTGTTTCTGGCTAGCTATGTGTAACAATTTCCAAATCTTGTCTACATGCTTATGATTTAAATTATGTAAACCACGGTGAAAGCTGCTAAAGCAAAACACAGATTTTGATGTTTTTGAAGGTTCTTTTGTCTTCATGACATCTTTTGTATGTTTCTGTTGCTTGTTGGGTTTTTTGTATATTTTTTCATCTAACATTCTTCAAATTTTTTCAATGTCTGCTTTGTTTTTTGTTTTGCAATTGAAGCTTTCCTTTAAAAAAAAAAAAAAAAAAAGCTGAATTTCTTTTGCATCCTGAAGTCAGATATTCCTGGCATACCGTCCATAGCTGGCAATTGATGCATTAAAACTATCAATGCCAACGAGTTTAAGCAGTAACTGCGCAGCATGCATTGTTTACTTCGAATATTTTTCTTGCCCATTAACAACTTCACACATTTACCTTAGGGCTCTATTCAGCAGAAATTTTATATTTGAGCTTCTGCAATGCAGAACATAGAAGTTTTGGTACTGTACATTGATGAGGGACTTAGCAAGGTATTTGGTAGACCACTAAGTCATTTGGACTGCAGTTTCACTATTGTTTTCTGTGGTTATGTAGCCATGGATTGAGACTTGGGTGAAGTGAATCTTTCAAATTCCATCCCAGTTATCTTTTTATTTTGCTTCAGCTAAGCTTGTTTCTCTGTGCATGTTGGCGCTAACTAAATGAGTAGTTAATTGCCCAGCAGGTGCTTTTCTAGATTTATTTTTTCGCCTCCTCCCTCATTTTTTTACTTGGTCTCACCATAATATTTTATTTTTATGCATTTGCTTGAATTATTTAGCTATATGCAGCATAATAAAGATTAAGTACCTATTCACTCTAAATGTCTCTGACATCCTTTAAAATATAATTATCAAAATTATTTAATTAGAATATCAGCAGGTTTCATCTGACCTCCACTAGCAAAAATCAGGCAAAAATTAAAAATTGAAACAATAACATTCTCATACTACTAATTACTCTTATAACTCCCCTCCCTCCTCCAAAGGCTAGGGAGAAAGATGGGCTTTGTAACATTGCTGATCACAGCTGTGGCAGTATGTTATGGAGAAAGAAGTGGTCTCTTGGTATAATGTATAGGGCTTTATTGGTCATAGCATTAGCTCTAAATTTCACCTAGAAACCAACAGAAATTCATTGGAGATTACGACGCACAGGAGTAATATATTCCACTTAACAAATATTTCCGTGAATTGATTCAGTAGCATGTAACTGTATCAGTATTTTCAAGTTTTTGGCTAATATTTTAAACCATTATTTTGGATACTGTACAGTTAATTTTCAATGGCTTGGTCAGGAGATTATCAGCTTCCCTGAGTCTGAGGATGAGGTCTCTGATCCTACTTCTGCTTCTTAAGGACAAGGAGGAAAAAGGTTTAAAGAGTCTGCACAAGTGGGAAGGGAAGTGTAGAGTAGAAGACGAGGTATTTCTTGGGAAAAGATAATTTTTTGCCTTAGGAAATTAATTAGTGTCCATTGCCACTAAACCATTGAAGCTAGTGGAGCATTCAAAGCCGTAACCAGGAAAAACCTTATTTCTGTGAATAGAGTCCTTAGTATATGGCTACCTGTTGTTTTGTGCTTTTTTTCATCTAACATGCATGTGCCTTCCATTCTCATGTTTGTTATGTTTTGCTGTCTCACATTGCTTTATTTAGATGCCATCTAACAACAGTATCAGAAAACAAATAGAAACACTCCAGGTGAGTTAATATGTTGTAATAACATGGTGAAAGGTCGCTTGGTCTTCTGTAACTGCGTATTTTGTTTTCGGTGTGTGTTGTTGCATTTTGTGTCTTGTGTGGTTCTATAAAATTGCTATTGGCATCATCAAGAAGCAACAGCACAAAGAAGCATCTTTGAAAAAACATTTGAAAGGTTTGCTAAAGGAGGGAGTACTGTAAAACATCTGATACCAATTTGCTTGAGGAAAGGTAGATTTGTGAGACTGAGCAACAATTGAACAGCCCAGTTCATTAAACAGCATTGCATGTTTACAGTAGGAGCTAAAATATCTACATCAAATATTTGGTTATTTCTGTTACATTTATTTCATACAAAATTGTCTTGCATGTTAGCTAACTTGGAAACATTTTCACAATAAAAAAGATGAAGCTGGTTTATTGTGATAACTTGCAGTGAACTACAGTAAAACCTGCCAAGAGTGACCACGCATGGGAGTTAGCAAAAGTGGTTGCTTATAAGAGGTGGTCTTTCTTTTCAAAGGTTTGCCACCAGAGAGCGGTGGTCTTCCGTGGCCTCTGCAAGTAGTCACTCATTACAAGTAGTCTCTCTTCAGAGGTGATATCTAGGGCAGGTTTTACTGTAACTTGAAAGACATTTACATTGTTGGTTTTACAGGTTTTAGAAAATAGAAATTGTTTTAGTTCAGAACAGAAGAAAAGTTTAACAATATTAAAAAGTACTGTCTTCACTAAGTGATTACATTTGACTAACATGGAAAAAATGCTGTTTTGTTTCTTGCCTTCATCAAGATATTTGTTTCATTAAATCATTTTAATGTGTCCCATTAGATCAGCATAGATTCATTGTCTTTTTTTGTTGTTGTTGCTTTTGTAACCCTTTATATATCCAGTTAGATTTTTAACAGTTTATATTATACTCTGCTGATATATTTAATCCATACAGATTCTTCCATATTGGAAAATTTTAGGAATTAAAACAGAGCTATATTTGAAACAAAATACACGATCAAAATGCGTCAAATAAGACCTGACATATATTAGCCAAAAGACTGGAATATGTCAATATGTTTAGTTAAACAGATTTTTATTTGTAGCATACTGTAAATACCCGTTTCAGAGAAAAGAGAAAAGCCTTTTACTATGTAAACCTTTTTGACATTAAATATGTCATAATTTTTATAAAATAGAATAAAAAAGCCATTTCCTTTAAGCACATTTGTCTAACTTAACATCTAGTTATAGGACAGGAATGAAAGTACAAATGCCTAGCAGTACAAGACAGCTTACTTCTCTGCTGCTGCTGGAGCTGAGTGCCAGGAGTAATGTCAAAAACCACTACCAATGGATTTTGCTACCAGTAGCAGTTACAGATGCTGCCCATCACAATTTGCTACCTCTCACATAAGAACAGCTATACTGCGTCAGCCATACAGTCATACAGGGTCAGACCAAAGGTCCGTCTAGCCCAGTATCCTGTCTTCTGACAGTGGCCAATGCTAGGTGCCCCAAAGAGAATGAACAGAACAGGTAATCACCAAGTGATCCATCCCCTGTTGCCCATTCCCAGCTTCTGGGAAACAGAGGTTAGGGACAACATCCCTGCCCATCCTGGCTAATAGCCATTGGTAGACGTATCCTCCATGAATTTATCTAGTTCTTTTTTGAACCCTTTTATAGTCTTGGCCTTCACAACATCTGCTGGCAAGGAGTTCCACGGGTTGTCTGTGTGTTGTGTGAAGAAATACTTCCTTTTGTTTGTTTTAGACCTGTTGCCTATTAATTTCATTTCACCTTTCCCATCCTCTGGTCCTCAGGTAGGAAATTGTGACAGGGCATCAATCAACAGAATAAACTTGTGCTATAAAAAGAAAAAGAAAAATTTAGATTTAAAAATTCCTATGTTTTCACTGTAATTTTTCATTTGGAAGTGCTATACTAGAAACACAGATATCATTGTTAAAACTACTAGCAACTATTTACTTATAAATATTTTCAATGATTATTTGCTATTAAATTATAAGTTAAATAGCACAATGTCATCCATCTGCATAATATTAACAAAGGTAAATGATGAAGTGCTAAGAATAATAAAATAACATTTTAAAAAGTAAAGAATTATAAGGAGCTAAACTATATGTATTTAAAATGGATTACAAGAAAGGGAATGCAATTCAGGGAATCACAGCGGCAGATAAGACAAATTTGTGATCTGCTAGGAGACTTTATGCACACACATAAACTGATAAGGGATTCCTTTAAATATTAAATGTGTGACGCGCGGTTTTTGCTGGTGTATGTAAAATACTTCATTGAATCAATTCTCCTTTAGCACTTCAGTTCATTATATCGGATAGGGAAGAGCGGGCGGGTGTGTCTAGGCGTTGGGATGCCCTGTGCTTTTAAGGACACAGCTCTGGGAAGCATGTACTGTCCTGTGAGCAGGGGGGAAAAAAAGTCCAGTCCCCACTCTCTCAGCTCTTCAGAGCTGGGTGGCCAGAGAGCAGCGGTGGCTACAAGGGGGTAAGGCAAATTTTGGGGTGGCTATAGCTTCTACAAGCTCCCCCTAGAGCAGCCCCTGATTCTACATTTGCAGTGATGGTAGATTTATGATTTGTCTGTGGTTCATACAAGCAAACAGAAAATCTTCCTCCTAATTAGTTGAAAATAGCAATTCTTCTTCAAGTAGTGTCCCTATGGCTGCTCTACAGTCAGTTTGTCTGCGTCCCTGTGCTTCTGATCAGAGGTCTTTGGTAGCGGTGTCTATTGGGTTCAGGCATGCTCTTTCCCTCCCTTGTGTTGTGCCTCAAGGCTAATCAGCATTGCCCAGGCGAACCATCCTCAGTTCTTTCCTCAACTATCCCAGGCTAGAGACAGAGCGATTAGCAGTCCATTCACGGATACTTTAGGTCTTTAGAATTGTTTTCTTAGATATTCTTAGTGTTTTTATTTGCCTATTCTTCTTACTTTTATGGGGTTTCCTTTAGTTTTTTCTTCCCTGTTTAAAAATAAAATACAATAAAAGTCTAGTTTTTACTTTATTCCCTTTTTCCCCGCCCCCTGGGGATTGCCCTCTGTAAGGGACATGCCTGGCTCCCCCAGTTTTAAGAGGTGCCTCACCTGCAGGGAAGCCATACCGGTTACAGACGACATTCTCGCTGTGTCGGTGCCTCAGAGAGGCCCACCTTGCACAAAATGTATAAAATGGGATGTATAAGTAGGGGCATAGCGAGCAGATCGAGGGATGTGATCGTTCCCCTCTATTCAACATTGGTGAGGCCTCATCTGGAGTACTGTGTCCAGTTTTGGGCCCCACACTTCAAGAAGGATGTGGATAAATTGGAGAGAGTCCAGCGAAGGGCAACAAAAATGATTAGGGGACTGGAACACATGAGTTATGAGGAGAGGCTGAGGGAGCTGGGATTGTTTAGCCTGCAGAAGAGAAGAATGAGGGGGGATTTGATAGCTGCTTTCAACTACCTGAAAGGGGGTTCCAAAGAGGATGGCTCTAGACTGTTCTCAATGGTAGCAGATGACAGAACGAGGAGTAATGGTCTCAAGTTGCAGTGGGGGAGGTTTAGATTGGATATTAGGAAAAACTTTTTCACTAAGAGGGTGGTGAAACACTGGAATGCGTTACCTAGGGAGGTGGTAGAATCTCCTTCCTTAGAGGTTTTTAAGGTCAGGCTTGACAAAGCCCTGGCTGGGATGATTTAACTGGGAATTGGTCCTGCTTCGAGCAGGGGGTTGGACTAGATGACCTTCTGGGGTCCCTTCCAACCCTGATATTCTATGATTCTATGAAAAGTGTACTTTTTGCCAGCAGCTAAAAGCCAGATCCCGAAAGACCTGGGAACTAAAGTTGAAACTACTATTGATGGAGGGAGGATCACTCTCCTGATTAACAAGTTGCTTTTGGTTCTGGCTGAAGTTGCATGGCAAACATCAGCCTTGGTCATACCAACCTACAAAAGGGTGACTGTCTGTTCAGGAGCTGCGGACATATTCACAAAGCTGGGTCTCCAATTCAACATCCAAAAATCTACCTTAACTCTAGTACAGCACTTGGAGTTTACAGGGTCCTATCTCAGCTCACTGCAAGTGAGAGCATGCCTCCCACAAGAGAGATTTCACAGCTGACCACACTCAGAGACAATTCAAGCCAGCCCACAAACATTGGCCAGACATTGCCTCCAACTTCTGAGACGCATGGCGACAGGCATGTTTTTAATATCTCATGCTAGACTGCACATTAGGTGTCTATAGGCATGGTTCAGATGTGTTTACAGACCAAACAAAGACAGGGTAGACAAACCTCTCTCGATGCCCTCCAGGGTCAAATGCTCCCTGGATTGGTGGAAAGAACCAACAAATTCACACCCCTCCCTCCAACGTGGCTTCTAATTATGGATGCATCCCTAATTGGCTTGGGAGTCCATCTCAGCAACCTCAAGACTCAGGGCAGGTGATCGCCCATGGAGATGACGCTTCACAGTAACCTCCTCAAACTCAGAGCGGTCAGAAATGTTTGTGCTCACTTTCTTCCACTGATCAGTAAAACACTCATGAAAATTATGACAGACAACATAGTATACATGTATTACATTATTTGGCACCCCCTTGCTAATTTATCTTCCCAATGCATGGAAGCGCTAAAGCTATGAAATTTGTGCCTTCACCACAATGTTTTAATATCAGCCGCCTACCTACCATGAGGGCAGAAGATAACAGCAGATAGTCTCAGTCACAAGTTCTCACATGACCATGAGTGGGAAATGAATCCAACAGTGCTTCACAGCATAGTCTATCAGTGGGGGACTCCAGTGATAGACTTGTTCGCTACTTACCTGCACAGGAAATGCCCATTCTATTGCTGCAGAGCTGACCTCGGGAAACATCCATTTAGGGACGCTCTCCTTCTCCTTGGGGAGAAGACCCTCCTATACACCTTTCCCCAGTTCCCTCTGCTGCTGAAGGTCCTGACAAAAAAAGAAAAAGCAAACATCCTACTGATTGCTCCCACCTGGCCGAGACAGACATGGTACCCATACCTGATGAAGGAGGCGATGCGTCCACAAATCCCACTTCAACCCATCCCTTATCTCCTCTCACAGAACGAGGGACAAACTCTCCATCCCAACCTGCAGATCCTCTGGCTTAAGGCTTGGCTCCTTCATGGTTCCAAAACATAGTGAGATGCTGCTCCAGTGAGGTGCAGGAAGTGCACTACACAGTAGAAAATCAGCTACCTGACACACTTACCTACAAAAGTTATTAGGTTTCAGGTTTGATGCAATTTCAGAAGAATTACCCTGGCATCTTCCACCCTCCCCGTGATGTTGGACTACATACTGGATCTCAAGAGGTCAGAGATATCCCTCAGTTCTTTCAAAATACACCTTGTGGCCATAATAGCTTTCCATCAGCAAATAGAGGGATAGTCTGTTTTTGCCACCCAACTACAAAGAGATTCCTCAAGGGCATAGTGAACCTTTATCCCCAGTCCAGACACCCAACTCCAACTTGGGACCTAAATCTAGTTTTACAGAGCCCAACTAGATCACCAGTTGAAACTATGGTCACTGGTTCACTTACATACCAGTCAATGAAAACGGCATTTCTGATGGCTATCATGTCAGCAGGGAGAATAGGGGAGATAGCGGCACTAATGGCACCCCTCCCCTCTTCTCAGTATTCTTTAAAGAAAAGGTTACTCTTATGCCATATCCAAAGTTAACCCCCAGAGTGACCTCTTCTTTTCCCATAAACAAACCTGACCTTTTTTCTTAAATCTCACTGTGATAACAGGGAGGCTATACTGCATATGGTTGACGTTAGGAGAGCCGTAGCCGTTTATCTGGACAGGATGAAGGCCTTTAGGAAATCTCCTAAGCTTTTCCTCTCCATCGCAGAAAGGTCAAAAGGTGCAGCAATAGCTGCCCAAAGTCTCTCCAAATGGGTCTTGAACTGTATTAACCATTGCTATCATGCTCGCAATGTGTTACCTCCATCCAGAATCCGCACACGCTCAACGAGGTTGGTTTCCACTTCTGTCGCTTTCCTCAAGAATGTTCCTATCTCGGAAATCTGTAGGGCAGTGATTTGGGTATCTGTTCAGACCTTTGCAGAACACTGTGCCATTACTGGAGACTCTGCTTCCAATGCTATCTTCAGCTCCGCAGTGTTATCATCCATAACAGACTTGACTCTGAAGCCCCAACCTCCCATTGGGGATACTGCTCGGGAGTCACCTACCTAGGGCATTACTCGAAGAAGAAGAAGAAGAAGAAGAAGAGGAAGTTACTCACCTGCGCAGTAACGATGGTTCTTTGATATGTGTCCCCCTATGAGTGCTCCACAACCTACCCTTCTCCCCTCTACTTTGGAGTTGTCAAGGTTCCTTCCCCACTCTGAACTCTAGGGTACAGATGTGGGGACCTGCATGAAAGACCCCCCCTAAGCTTATTCTTACCAGCTTAGGTTAAAAACTTCCCCAAGGTACAAACTTTTCCTTGTCCTTGAACAGTATGCTGCCACCACCAAGCTTTTAAAACAAAGAACAGGGAAAGAGCCCACTTGGAGACGTCTTCCCCCAAAATATTCCCCCCAAGCCCTACACCCCCTTTCTTGGGGAAGGCTTGATAAGAATCCTCACCAATTTGTACAGGTGAACAAAGACCCAAACCCTTGGATCTTAAGAACAATGAAAAATCATTCAGGTTCTTAAAAGAAGAATTTTAATTAAAGAAAAGATATAAAAGAATTATCTCTGTAAAATCAGGATGGTAAATACCTTACAGGGTAATCAGATTCAAAACATAGAGAATCCCTCTAGGCAAAACCTTAAGTTACAAAAAGACTCAAAAACAGGAATACACATTCCCTCCAGCACAGCTTATTTTACAAACCATTAAACAAAAGAAAATTTAATGCATTTTATAGTTAGATTACTTACTAACTTTACAGGAGTTATAAGGCTGCATTCCTGATCTGTTCCCAGCAAAAGCATCACACAGACAGAGCAAACCCTTTGTTCTCCCCCCTCCAGATTTGAAAGAATCTTGTCCCCTCATTGGCCATTTTGGGGTCAGGTGCCAACGGGGTTACTTTAGCTTCTTAAGCCTTTACAGGTGAAAAGATTTTGCCTCTGGCCAGGAGGGATTTTATGGCACTGTATACAGAAAGGTGGTTACCCTTCCCTTTATATTTATGACAGGAGTTCTCAATGGAGGCTTCATGGTGGAGAAGGAATTGAGGGTGGTTCCCCTTCACAGTGCTAATTAGCCTCGAGGCACAACATAAGGGAGGGAAAGAGCATGTGTGAGCCAAATAGACATTGTTACCAAAAATTTCTGATCAGAAGTGCAGGGACGCAGACACATCTACAGTGAATCACCCATAGATACATACATCTCAAAGAACCATCGTTACTGCACTAGTTGAGTAACTTCCTCAGCTGAAGAAATTTATGGTTCACCATATCAACAATAGTAAGATTTGGAACATTAACCAACTTTTACTAATCTCTGCTTTCTGAAACACTGTTTCCTGACTGGCTTATTGGAGGCCAATAATAGATTTTTCTGGACCTCCTACTTCACTTTCTCCATAGAATATTAGGGTTTTTTAAATATTGTGATACATCGGGTCCAGGGAGCAGTGGGAGAGTGGTAGAGGGGAGATATATAAGCCCTAGGCTAATTAAGGCCTGGTTCCCTGTAGACTAGGGAAGGTTACTACAGATTAATTGGAGCACCGGTAGTCAATTAAGGCCCTGTCAGGAACCCAATAAAAAAACCCTGCTTCAGGCAGACAGGGTGGAGCGACAAAGGAGAGAGGACTGGCGTTTGGAGGTGTTGCTGAGAATTGAAAGACTAGAGAACCGGAGGAAGGGAGACCCTGCCTCAGCAGAACAGGAAGGTTCCCTCCCCCAGCATCAAGGATCTAGGGTAACCCTACCCAGAGGAAGATGGTAAGAAACCCGCAGGGACTGAGAATGACTGGGGCTCAGAGTGAGGAGCAAACCTAGACCCCTTCCCTGGTTCCCTCCTCTACCACCTTCCCAGGCCACTAGTGGGGCCCTGGGCACCCCAAGAGCAGGAGTTAGGGGTGGCATCCTAGCCCCGCCCACCAAGGAAAATGCGGGACCCACCACACCAACATTGGCCATTTTGTCACAATATATATTATACTAAAGACATTTAGAAATGCTCACAGAGAATGTTCAGTATTGTATTTCTGCTAAAGACTTTCAGAATGTATGTACTGACTTATTTTTGTGAACATAAAGATCTGTTGTCTCTTGAGAGAAATGTTGATAAAAGTGAAAAGTATGATTTGTAGTAGCCCAGTCCATGTACCTCAAGCTTTCTTCAAGTTCTTCTTTAAAACACACTTCTTTATGAAGCCTATAAATTCTAGTCCTCACTTCAAAGAAACACACAAAAATAATTCCTGAACTTCAAATAAGTGAGCGTTATTAATCAGCAAAGCCATGCAATCTTACTGCAGGTAACCATTGTTGTCTTCTCTACTTCTTCTTTCCCTCCATCGTTATCCGATGGGGAGCCAAGATGTTGTTTGTCTGTTCAATGCCATGGCATTTGTGGCTGTGACAGGATGTCAGCGTTTCTTTGGGGAGAGACAGGACAATTCTTCTGTCTCATATTGGCTTATGGTGGAAGCCAGACTAGGTAGAATTCTTCAGCTCCAAGACAGATTACATGCCCCTCTGAGTAGGAGGAGAGAACTAAGGGAAGGGTAGAAGTAGGGTGATCAGATATCCCCATTTTATCGGGACCATTCCGATTTTTGGGTCTTTTTCTTATATAGGTTCTTATTACCCCCGCACTTCTTGTCCTGATTTTTCACATTTGCTGTCTGGTCACCCTAGGCAGAAGTGCAGGGAGAAATCCTAGGAAGAAGCCAAGCTCAGGAGAAAACTTTGGCTAAGGTTAATTCTGTTGTTTAAGTTAATACAAAAGGCAAACTGCAGGAGTGGGTTTGGACATTAATCATATATATTTGTTTGGGCTGTATTCCGACAGCACTTTGAGGACTCTGCCCATTTCCAGTGGCACTGTAGGAATAAATTAAATATATACAGTAAAACAATAAAATCTTGATGTTCACCTCAAGAGAAATATCTGCTTGTTAGAAAGTACTTTGCTTTCAAACTGACAAAAGCATACAAAATAATCGATAATATGCAGTTAAATACATACTGTACGTATGTAATCGAGAGGTTTTTGTATTGAGGTTTTTTGTTTTTAATTAAACTTATATTCAGGGTATTAAATAGATCAGCCTTCTGGGTTAAAGCAATCAAACATAAACTTGAAATATTACAGGTTTTTATAAGGAAAGGAAACAAGTAAATTAGGGATAGTTTCACAGGTGATAGTAACTGCATTTTAATTTTTTTTAACAGAATAAAGATCCTAAAATGTCCCGAGTTGCACTGGAATCTCTCTATAGATTACTCTGGGTTTATGTTATTAGAATAAAATGTGAAAGCAACACTGTAACACAAAGGTAAGTTCCTTATGTAATTAAAACTATTGTGAGGCTGTTTTAATTAATTTAAGACAAACACATTTTAATTAAAAAAATTCTCTCTGTGGAAATCCTTTCTGTAAAGTTGTGTGGATTTGTTCCTAACACATGTTTTTCTAAATTTTTGTAGCCGTCTCATGAGCATTGTATCAGCACTTTTCCCCAAAGGCTCACGTAGTGTGGTCCCTCGAGACACACCTCTAAATATATTTGTGAAGATTATTCAGTTCATTGCTCAGGTAAGCTCCCTCCTATAATATGTTTTAGATGGAGGTCTGAGAGTACACTAAATAATTTGTGGAAAAAAATTAAAGATAAACTACCAAGTCCATCCCTGACATACTTTCACTGAAACCTGTAGAGGTACACATTAGGAATGACATTAGACCATAAACTTATAAGAAAGTAACCAAATTTAAATTCACTACACAACCCTGATTCATTCACAGAACATCATGTGCAGTCACTGAAGCAAGGGTCTTATGATGTGTGATTATGTAATTAAAGACTGCATTATATTGCATATGCACAAGGGGGCTGAATTATGGTTGCAAAGGTAACCTTAATTCTGGCATTTCCTAATGGCAGAATTAAGGCATAATTAATTAATTAGGAATTAATTAGGAATTAATCTACCTTAACTCTAGTACAGGTAATTAATGTACAGGTAATTAATGTACAGGTAATCTAGTACAGGTAATTAATGCCTAATGGCATTTCCTAATGTTAGTGTAGTTTACAGTAGTATGTACTGTAGAATAATGCAAAGAATGCTTCAGTAAAGTAACTGAGACAATTACTCCATAGGAATCATTAGCAAAGAGGAATATTTTTTTATGACTGTTAATTATAAGATAGTTAGACATGATATTCAGTTTCTTGGCTTTGTGTATGTGCTAATACAAAGTGAGTCTTATGTAGGCATGTTTTTTCTTCATAGGAACGCTTGGATTTTGCAATGAAAGAAATAATATTTGATCTTCTCAGTGTTGGAAAATCACCTAAAACCTTCACTATTAATCCAGAGGTAAAGTCACCTGAAGAGCTGTTTGTTTGTGAAACAGTGTACAGATTTATACATAGCAAAGAATGTTAAAGAGTAGAAAACAGCTGTTCAACATGTTGAGGCAAAGTGCCCCACCTGTGGGCCTTGCAGTGCTGCTGTTTCTCCCAACTGAAGTAGAAATGTTCACACATACACTAAGCCTCCGCACAACATCTATACCATCCAAGGCATTCAAAACAAATCATTATTTTCATATGACTATTGCCATGTTTTAGAGGAAGAGAGGGTAGAGGTAGTCCAGCACAAAGATTTAACAATTGTGGCTTCCTCCAAAAGGAATAATGGGAAATTATGAGAAAATTACAATGAATAAGTATGCAAAGAATGAACTATTAGGGAAGCATGTGAGGATGGGTTGGTCCATATATCGAAAGAGTGCAGTGTGGATCAAACCGAAGAAACAGCTGTAGATGTGGAGTAGTGTTTTTTTCAATTCTGGCCAGTAGTAGCTGGGGCAGGAACAAGGTAACATTTCACTAGTTTCAACAAAAAATTAAACAAACCGGGAAGTGTGTGTGTAGGTGTTTACTATAATTAGCATCCTTTTCTCAGAGAAGTCCTTCTCAGCCCTTTTCAGTTTAGTATGTAGGAAAGCCCCAATCTTGCAGTTCTTTGAGTTCAGCAGCCTGTGCACAAGCAATGAATTGCGAAATTAGAGCCTTAACAGGTAACTTTCTATATACTTTGATATCTGCTGGCAGCATGTTACTCTGTGAAGATTCATGTCAGTAATAATAATCATTTAGAGCTCTGTCCTTCAAGTTATTGACTCCCTCTTGGACGGTGATGAGCTGCTCCCAAATCCCATTGACTGAATCAGGTGAGGAGCTGCATCCCTGGATCAAACCGTTTTATCTTACTATTAGAAGTATTCTAAAATGTAACATTTAAATATGTCTACCATAGTAGGGCTCTTTTGATCTGTCCCTAAAGAAAGGATAACGAAATATATATTAGTGTTTATTTTGCACCACCTATATAACGTTGCAAGTTTGCAATTCCTCCTGGTTTCTAATTCTTTTGTTTCCCCTTCCCGTTACCATTGAAGCGCATGAATATAGGCCTCAGAGTCTTCCTTGTGATAGCTGACAGTTTGCAGCAGAAAGATGGTGAACCACCAATGCCAACAACAGGAGTTGTTCTTCCCTCAGGAAACACTCTGCGTGTCAAGAAAATTTTTCTCAATAAAACTCTGACAGATGAAGAAGCAAAAGTTATAGGTGAGTATAGGTATTCTTTTTTTTGCAAGAACCTTAACAGGTTAAATATACACATTCATACTTTGATACTGAAGCAGTATTTTTATGTGGGTTTTGATTTTATATTGTAATTAAAAATTTTTTTTATAAAGTGTCTAGTACTTGTGAAGTTTTTTTTTAAATGTTCCCACTTATTTACAGTAGCAATGTGAAATTTGGCACATAAAACCAGATCTTTGCCCCTCCATCTAGCAGTGCAAAGCAGCCTGAAAACTGTCCCAATGAGTCACCCAGGCATTCCCCTGGTGTAGGGAGCATTCTAGGGCAGTCCTAGAAGAAGGCAAGGTGACTGAGGCCACGACCATAGTGCTCCACTGATTCCTGGCTGATGGAAGGATAGGCTGTAGACCAGGGTGGGCAAACTATGGCCTGGGGGCCGCATCCAGCCCTCCAGACATTTTAATCTGGCCCTCAAGCTCCCACCGGGGAGCTGGGTTTGGGGCTTTCCACACTCTGGTGCTCCAGCCGGGGAGCGGGGTACGGGGCTTGCCCCATTCTCTGTGGCTCCCAGAAGTAGTGGCATGTCCTTCCTCTGGCTCCTTTGCGTAGGGGCAACCAGGGAGCTCCACACTCTGCCCCCGCCCCAAGCACCACCCCTGCAGCTCCCATTGGCCAGAAACCACGGACAATGGGAGCTGCAGGGGCGGTGCCTGCGGATAGGGCAGTGCGCAGAGCCGCCTGGCTGTGCCTACACATAGGAGCCAGAGTGGGGACAGGCTGCTGCTTCTGGGAGCTGCTTGAGGTAAGTGCCGCCCAGAGCCTCCACCCCTGCTTTCCTCCTGCCCACCAACCCTCTGCCCCAGCCCGATCCCCCTCCTGCCCCCTCTGAACCTCTCAGTCCCAGCCCAGAGCACCCTCCTGTACCCCAAACCCCTCAGCCCCACCCCAGAGCCTGCACCCCTAGCTGGTGCCCTCACCCCCTCCCTCACCCTAACCCCCAATTTCATGAGCATTCATGGCCCGCCATACAATTTCCATACCTAGATGTGGCCCTCGGGCCAAAAAGGTCGCCCACCCCTGCTGTAGACTATAGGCTACTCTTAAATATGCTGGGGACCAAAATTGCCTGAGGGTCAAGGAAATAGAAAAAGTGCTTAGTCACTTCCTTCCATTTATTTCCTCTTTTTCCTCCAAAAAGAATTGTATACTTTTATATAACACATCCTGCTTAATTTTAAAAAAGGAAAATTTTGTCAGTTAAAATATGGTTCCGTTAAAATTAATTTAGTATATGATTTCTTATCTTTTGTACAAGAAGATACTGGTCCTAAACCAGTGATCAAATAAGAGACAACTAAGGTGAAAATAAAATTTAAAAATACTGAGTTGTGAAAGAGGTGACTTTGAGTGCTTCACTTCTTCAGGAATGTCAATATACTACCCTCAAGTAAGAAAAGCACTAGACAGCATTCTTAGGCATCTGGACAAAGAAGTTGGGAGACCAATGTGCATGACTAGTGTACAGATGTCAAATAAGGAACCTGAGGACATGATCACGTATGTAGCAAATTATAGTTTAATCATTCTTACTGTCATATCCTTGTAATTGATTTTTTGTACCTAAAAGTAATTCAGAGATCAATTTATTAATCCATTTAAATGTGTTTAGGTTTAATTTAATGCTAGGATACTTAAAATTTGTCCACAAAGGATATGATGATTGTACTGATTCATAGATTAATTATGAAGATTTGAGTTGAATGGCTCTTTGAAAACTTATGTGTATTTAATACTGAAAATACCATAAAATAGGCTTCCCTGTGATTCTGTTTTGTGTAAATTGATTTTGTAGGGGAGAGAGAAAACCTAAGATTGATTTGTTCAGAACTTGTATTGCTGCTATCCCAAGACTGATTCCAGATGGCATGAGCAGGACTGACCTTATTGAATTACTAGCAAGGTAAGGAAAATTAAATCCTAGTTTTAATGAAGGTCCTAAAAAAAAACAAAAAAAGCTTCAAGTAGTATTTCAGAAACCCAAGGCCAAAAACTATTGGAAATATATTATTAGATACTAATATTCCATTTGCACAGAGTCTGATTTTTTTTTTTTTTTACACTGTGACATGTATAGTTGTCAGCAGACCCAGAAAAGTAGCAGAGTAGATTCTAAAAGAGAGAATCTTGCACACAAGACCAGACTTATACTTTTTCATATATGGCCTCTCTTTAAAAGTTCATATTTTAGTTAATTTGCAATTTGTACAGGACTCTTCTTTCACTCATAGCTCCATCTTCTTTTGCTGACCATACTGTGAAGGCATTGTTGTTTGACATAATTAAATTTGCCAAATGTTAGCCAAAATTTTGAGGGAGATTTGGATTTTGTTTCTTCTATATTGCTTTTTCTGACCCTTTCTTCTTAGTTCCCTCCAACCCTGTCCATATTCCTCTCATTATGATCTCCCTGTTCCTGCATGCAGAATGTGAGTGCTGCCCACCTTAACACACATGGCCCCCTCCTCTCCTTCAGTCAGTGGAATTATCAGCATTTGCAAGTCTGTTAGAGCACACAAAGTCAGGAAAGGGAGCTGAGCTATGAGCCGAGGAGTTTTCATGTATTAACATGAAAGAAAATAAATCCCTCTAATGCTTTCCTTCCATGTTTTATGAAGAAAGGGGAGAAGAACAAGTTAGTTGAAATGGCCTGAGCAAGTAGTATTGGACAGGTGGAACTAGCAGGAGATTTAGGGGCAGAAGAGTGGGAAGGACAGTGTCTGGTGGGAACCAGTAGAGTTTTAAACACAGGTCACGTCTGCTTTAATGGCAGGACTACAGTATAGTCTATGGCTGATGTTTGTTCCTGTGGTTTTGGAGTCAAATAGGAACAGAAGATGGTGTTGTGAGACAGTAAAATCTTTTAAAAACACAAGTATTTTTTCTAATGATCAAAAATGTCATTAAAATAACCATATCATGGATGTATTTGATAGTATGTTTGATAAGTGCCTCCTAGTCTAAAAAGCTGAGCCATATTTTCAAAAGTGCATACTAAATTGTACACTTGTTTTTGCACATCCCTGAGATGAGCTCCGGTTTGCACATAAACATAGCTATTTATTTAGAGTTCAGTCTATGTGGGGGGGGGGAAGCACTCCATACCAAAGGATGTCCATCCAGAACTTCGAAATATTTGCAGACGTTGTTCAGGTATGTGCAAAACTGCATACCTGAAAGTATGGCCCATTCTCTTCAAATTATTTGATTACCCTCTTAATTAGTTAAAGCCTACTGCTTTGAACTGCTGTAGCCGTACAACCTGCTGTTAATAATCCAGTTGTAGCTTCAAATGGATTTAGAACTAATGGTTCAGGTACGAGTCATATCTTCAGGCTGGGAGCATAGCTAGCTCAGCCTTCCAGCACATAGATGCTTCATGTTGTATAGTCAACGATATAAATTGACTTCACTTTATAACTGGTAAAAGGCCTTTGTCCAGTTGAGAATGTGAGGATTTGAAGGGATGGTGAAGTTTTTTAACAATATTGTACATTCTCTTAACAGGCTGACAATTCACATGGATGAAGAACTCCGTGCCCTCGCTTTCAATACTCTACAGGCATTAATGCTTGATTTTCCGGACTGGCGGGAAGATGTTCTTTCAGGATTTGTTTATTTTATTGTGCGTGAAGTGACTGATGTCCATCCAACCCTTCTTGACAGTGCAGTAAAGATGTTAGTGCAGCTAATAAATCAATGGAAACAAGCAGCCCAAATGCACAATAAAACCCAAGATTCTCAGGTATTGTAATGCTGCATGAAATTCTTACATTACCAATTCCATGTAACTGAACAAATTCTACTGTGAAATTAAAACACTTTTTCTCTCTTAAAATTAGTTTTTAGCAATTTGCTTTCCTCATCTGATTCATAGCTTTTTTTTTTTATTGTAATCTATGCTGTCATAGGGCAGCCCCTGCTGTGGCTCGCTTACCTCAATAGAATACCCCTCCTTAAGCCTGGCTTATTACAAAATGTGCAGATAGTCCAAACTAGAAGTCCTAAAACTGCCCATTTATCACCCCAGTGCAAGTATTTAAATTCCCAAGACAGCTCGCCTATTGACGTAATGTGTCACATTCCGGCATTTTCCACCACATGCAGACTCTTTCTTGGTTCCCTTCTGTACCTCTGCCTGGTCTGCCACCCCATCCCTTCCAGCTGGTGTGCAACCCTGCTCTTCCCAGAGGGAATGCCCCCGGCCCCTCTGCTGGGAGATCATCCTTACCAGGAGAGCATCCCTCACTCTCCATGGTCCTTTCATTATTCCCCTGGGTTCATCTGTCTGGCCTGAGAGATATCAGTGAGTATGCTCCTCCATTGCTCCCCTGCCTTAAGTCTGCTCTGGCCTTCCGGCTTAGACATCAGCAGGCGAGACTCTGCTTCTCCGTAGTCTTAGCCCTCTCTATGGCCATGGCTCTCTGGCTTGGGTAGGTCAGCCAGCAAGCCACTCTTGGTGCTCTCTTGTCTTCAGCCTGTTCATAGGAACCAACTGCAGCTTCCTCCTAGGACCTTCCACAGTCCCTCTGACTCCCACACAACTCTTACCTGCCCTTTCCTGACTCTCAAGTAGTTCTGACTCACAAGGTCTCTGTTGGTTCTCTTACCTGTGCCCAGGTGCCCTCTTGTCAATCCAGTTGGGTAGAGCTGGTGCACTGGCCCTGCTCTCTCTTAGAGTGCCAGTGTCACCCTGGAATATGCTTATTCTGTTTATGTTATAGAGAGATATTTTTGTATATACACGTGTGTCCTTGTATTTGTTGCTGCATTTTGTGTTTATTTTAAAATAATTATGAACCAAAAAGTCAGTGGTAAAATAGTACTCAATGTTCCATACAAAGAAGTCATCTACTGCTTCTTTTTTATGTGAAGGTCTCACGGTGTAGTTGGAAATATAATTAATAGGAATGAATGAGCTGGTTTGAACTAGCAAGAATTTACCTTATCCTTCACTCAGAAGTTTTAAAGTGAACCAAATGCTTCTTGAAGAAAAGGAGTACTAACACATTTATTTGCACATAAGCTTTCGTGAGCTACAGCTCACTTGATCTGATGAAGTGAGCTGTAGCTCACGAAAGCTTACGCTCAAATAAATTTGTTAGTTTCTAAGGTGCCACAAGTTCTCCTTTACTTTTTGCGAATACAGACTAACACGGCTGTTACTCTGAAACCTGTCAAATGCTTCTTGTTGAGGTTGAAAAAGCTTGGTAAATTGTTTTAAAAAAAATTGCATGCCTCTCCACTGGTCTCAGCAAAAAGTGGAATTTTCAAAAGTGAACAGGAAAGGTTGTTCCTATGATATTTTTGTTTTGGCCGAAACCAGAAAATGCTAGAAATCTTGTGAGAGTCAATGTCATGAAATGTTTATCTCCTATCACTAATAATTGAACCGATATAGCTCAATAGTGTTTTCTTTGCTGTTAATTTAAATGACACCTGTATAATTTTTTTAAGCGTGGTGCCTCTAATGGAACTGCCCATACTCTTCCCCTGGAGAGGACCCTTTACTCCAACGTATTTCATATTGTGGAAGGCTTTGCATTGGTCATTCTTTGTAGCACGAGGCCTGCAACCAGAAGATTAGCTGTCAGCATTCTTCGAGAAATGCGGGCTTTGTTCACCCTTTTAGAAATTTCCAAGGTAAGAGCTAAGAGGTAGTCATATATAACTGTTCACTGAGAGGGGACTGCTTGGTGTCCTTTCTTGAACTTTGAGATTCTCATGCATTGTATTTGTCCTTTTTTAGGGTGATGATGAGCTGGCAATAGATGTGATGGACAGACTGAGTTCATCTATTCTTGAGAGTTTCATACATCTCACTGGGGCAGATCAGGTGAGAATATTTTGTGGAGAATATAAAATTATTCTGGAAATTAGTTTGGACTCAACTTAATCATGAGTATCTTTATCTAAATTTTGTTCTTCAAGTGATGGTCCCTATGTGTATTCCATATGTGGGGTGTGCATGAGCACCATGTGCCTGAGTCTGAAAGTGTTTGTTGGCAGTGTCTGTTGACCCGCATATATGTAGGGCATCCCCTCATGCTCCCAGGCGATGTATAATAAGTAGTGCAGGTCAGTGCCTCTCCAGTTCCCTCTTACCACTGCATGGCCTGAGTCAGAACCCCTGTTCCTTCGTGCTCTTAGTTTTTGCTAAGAGACTGGCTATTCTTCATTCAGTGTATATAGTTGTAAATAGTCGTGGTTGTTTTAGTGTAGATAGATAAGTTAGTGTAGTTATTTCCCCGTGTCGGGTCCCTCCCCTTCCGGGGTACTATGCTCCGGATTTTGGGATTTAAAAACTGCATCTCTTGCCAGCACTCATTCTCTGTGAGCACACAGCACCAGAGTTGCCTTTACTGCCTCAGCGAGGCACATATTATGACTTGCTGCTCCATTTGCAAGTCCTTCCTGCCTGGAACCTGGGAAGCTTGAGAGCTCCACCTCCAAAAGAACTTGATTCTAGATCTTCAGGTGCTGAACACTTTTATCAGAAAGTCCAAGTTCTGCATAGTAATGCTGGCATTGAGTATTCCCTCCCTTCCCCAGGGAGCCTGGTTTGCGGCTCTCAACATGAAGGATGTGTACTTCCATGTTGATATTCACCCAGCCCACTGCAAGTTTCTCTGTTTTTGGGGTGGACACCAACACTACTAATTTTGGGTCATCCCGTTTGATGGATGGCACCTTAGTGTTATGCACCCTACCACCATCTGTTTCATAGAATCATAGAATATCAGAGTTGGAAGGGACCCCAGAAGGTCATCTAGTCCAACCCCCTGCTCAAAGCAGGACCAATCCCCAACTAAATCATCCCAGCCAGGGCTTTGTCAAGCCTGACCTTAAAAACCTCTAAGGAAGGAGATTCTACCACCTCCCTAGGTAACGCATTCCAGTGTTTCACCACCCTCTTAGTGAAAAAGTTTTTCCTAATATCCAATCTAAACCTCCCCCACTGCAACTTGAGACCATTACTCCTCATTCTGTCATCTGCTACCATTGAGAACAGTCTAGAGCCATCCTCTTTGGAACCCCCTTTCAGGTAGTTGAAAGCAGCTATCAAATCCCCCCTCATTCTTCTCTTCTGCAGGCTAAACAATCCCAGCTCCCTCAGCCTCTCCTCATAACTCATGTGTTCCAGTCCCCTAATCATTTTTGTTGCCCTTCGCTGGACTCTCTCCAATTTATCCACATCCTTCTTGAAGTGTGGGGCCCAAAACTGGACACAGTACTCCAGATGAGGCCTCACCAATGTCGAATAGAGGGGAACGATCACGTCCCTCGATCTGCTCGCTATGCCCCTACTTATACATCCCAAAATGCCATTGGCCTTCCTGGCAACAAGGGCACACTGCTGACTCATATCCAGCTTCTCATCCACTGTCACCCCTAGGTCCTTTTCCGCAGAACTGCTGCCTAGCCATTCGGTCCCTAGTCTGTAGCTGTGCATTGGGTTCTTCCGTCCTAAGTGCAGGACCCTGCACTTATCCTTATTGAACCTCATCAGATTTCTTTTGGCCCAATCCTCCAATTTGTCTAGGTCTTTCTGTATCCTATCCCTCCCCTCCAGCGTATCTACCACTCCTCCCAGTTTAGTATCATCCGCAAATTTGCTGAGAGTGCAAACCACACCATCCTCCAGATCATTTATGAAGATATTGAACAAAACCGGCCCCAGGACCGACCCTTGGGGTACTCCACTTGATACCGGCTGCCAACTAGATATGGAGCCATTGATCACTACCCGTTGAGCCCGACAATCTAGCCAGCTTTCTACCCACCTTGTAGTGCATGGAGGGCTTACTCAATGCCTTTCCACCAGTACTGAAGTGGGACCTTAATCTCATTGTTTCTATCCTCATGAAGCCACCCTTAAGCCACTGGCAACATGCTCCCTTTCCCACCTTTTGATGAAAATGATACTCCTGGTAGCCATTACTTCAGCCAGACAGGTCTGTGAACTAGCAGCTATGATGTGCCCCGGCAAGCTGGCTTCAAAAGCTGTGCTTCGTGCACATGCTCCTTCTCTGTGAGCGACGAACACCCAGGTTGTCTGTATTGCTCCAGCTGCCGCTTGTTCCCATCTCGGACTTGAGAAGCTAAGGAACTTTGCCTCTGCAAACATCTGATGGAGGAGGCTATGCACACACATGCTCAATTGGATCCAGAACGAGTGGATCTGCTGGAGCAACACCTGTCACCACCGGTGAGCACTCCCCTGATCCCTGCTCATGTGCTGGCACCCACAGTACTGCCGCAACTGCCGAAGCCGCACCGTGAGCATGAGAAGTATGGGCATGGATATAAGGGCGGCTTCTTGACATGGACTGCCTCTAAACACAGCATTGGCTCCCAGGTTGGGTTAGAAGTTTCACGTCGACCCAGCTGCTTTGCCTCCTAAGAAGCCTTGCACGGAGCATAAGTCCAAGAAGTGCTGTGACCCGCCGGCACTACCTCCAGTCATGGCCAACAGTACACTACCTTCACCTCTGGCACTGTTGATGCCTCCCGCTCCCCTCCCCCACCGAGACTCTTACGCACGATCCTGCGCACGCTGGGACCCCTGTCTCCACTGATGCCCACAGCCGAACTGATGCGCCGTACACTAGCTCTCCTTGGTGCCCTGGCTCCCCAGTCATCTTGGGGTTCCCATCTTGGGTGGATGAACATCTCTTGCTTGCATAGCGCCCTGCTCCGCTCTGCCTCATACTGCCAGATCTGTTCTCGGAATCTGAATGGTCCTCTGAGCCAGCCCCTTTATTCTCCTCTGTGTGATCCTATAGCCTGGATTGCTGGCAACAACTGCCCTACCACCAACGTATGGCCCTTCTGCTGAGGCTGGTTCCACTAGCTCCGAAGCACGCTGATGCCCAGTGACCCATATACCAGCAGGCAACAGAGGCAGTCTTTGCCCCCCCATCCCCGCATTGTCTACTAGCCCTATTCGCAACACCCACAGGAGCAGTCTCGTCATCGCCTGTGCACCTAACAACCCTCTTACTCCGCCACTGCCACCTCTGCTACCTCGGCCTTCTCGCAACATCCCTCAAAGCAGCCATTTTGGCTCTCCCCAAGACCCGCAAACCTTCCTCCACCTTTCCCACTTTGCCCCAGGTCATCTTCCCCTGTTTTGCCGCAATTGGAGCAAGATTATTACCAATTGATGGGTGCTGGACATTGTTCACAAGGGGTATCTGATAGAGTTCCTCTCGTTCCCCCCTTGTTGCCCATCTCATGATGGTCATGGGGATCCTTCCCAATGTGATCTCCTCTGAGAGGAAGTGGACACCCTCCTTTGGAAGGGCACCATAGAATGCGTCCCGCAGTACTACTGTGGCTGTGGGTTCTACTCCCCTTAATTCCTTATGCCAAAGAAGGGGGATGGCTGCCACCCCATTCTGGATCTCCAGTCCCTGAACAAATTCATACACAAATTCTGGTTCCGGATGGTCACGCTCCCTCTCAATATCCCATCCCTCCGCCAGGGGGTATGGTTTATGGCTTTCAGTATGAAGGATTCATACTTTCATATAGACATCCATCCAGCTCATCAAAAGTTCCTCTGTTTCACGATGGGACATTCTCACTGTCAGATTAGTCCTCCCCCGGGTCCTCCTCTTCAGTATCGCCACTGCCGCTCATGTGTTCATAAAGATCTTCGCTGTCATTGCGACCCAAATGCTTTGTCTTGGCCACTCCATGTTTCCTTACCTGGATGACTGGCTCCTTGTTGTGCCATCCCGCAATTGTTTCCTCTCCATGATCCAGACCCTCCTTGCTTGCCTGGGTATCTGCATCAATGAGGACAAGTAAATTCTCATCCCTACCTGTATGCTCACCTTCCTCGGGGCATGCCTGGACTCTCTCACGGTCCAAGGTTTTCTCCCACAGATGGTTTTCCTGCCCTCATCTCGCTTATCTCACAGCTGCATTGCAATCCACATATGTGTATTTGCCAGTGTCTCTTCCTCCTTGGCCACATGGCGACCTGCACCTCTGTGACTCCATATGTCCATCTGCATATGCGTTGGCTCCGGTCAGTCTGCAAACTGCAGATGGATCACCTGGCAAGGCAGTCCTGCTCCCACCCTCCATCCTGGCTTCCCTCATGTGGTGGACCAACCCATGCAAAGTCCTGGCCAGCATCCCTTATACCTGTCCCACTCCCCGCATCACTGTCACCACAGATGCCTCGCTCATCGGGTGGAGTGCTCATACAGTCCAGAGAAGCTCAGATGCAGATCAAATCCTGGAGCTGCAGGCTACCCACCTTGCCTTTCGGGCATTCCTGCCCCGATCAGATTCTGGCATGTTCAACTGCTATCCAACAACATATGTGTATATCAACAGGAAGGATGGTGCCAGGTCCCCCTCCATCTGCCCAGAGGCAATTCACCTCTGGAACTGGTGGCTCAGGTATGGAGTCACCATTCATGCCATGAATCTCCCGGGTAACAGCAACTCCCTTGAGGACATGTTCAGCAGGTCCTTCTACACCAGTCATAAGCAGGAGCCAAAGGCGCCGACTCCATGGAGCACTCCAGCCCTGGAGCACCACGGGGAATAATTGGTGGGTGCTCTGCACCCACTGGCAGCTCTCCACCCCCGCTCACTTCTGCTCCGCCGCCTCCCAGAGCGTGCCGTGTCCCCATTTCTCCTCCCAGTGCTTGCAGCCGCGAAATAGCTGTTTCATGGCGACAAGTGCTGGGAGGGGGTGGGGGAGGAGGAGGAATGTGGCTCACTCTAGGAAGAGGCAGAGTTGGGGCGGGGATTTGGGGAAGGGGTTGGAATGGGAACTGGGCAGGGGCTAGACGGGGCAGGGTGGGGGCGGCGCGGGGGCGAGCACCCACTGGCGCTGGGAAAAATTGGCGCCTATGGCAGGAGCTACACAACCCCATGCTCTGCTCGGTCTTTTGCCAGTGGGGCATGCTGCACTGGGACCTTTTCATGACCACTGCAAACCACAAGCTTCCTCTCTTCTGCTCCAGAGGAGTCCTCAGGGTGTGTTCCCAGGGCAATGCACTTCTGCCATCGACCACCAAATTCCGTTATACTTTCCCACCCATCCCCTGCTGCTGCAAATCCTGCAGAAGGTTCAGCGAGATTGAGCGTGGCTCATCCTCGTAGCCCCCTTTTGCTTCCACCAATATTAGTTCACCAATCTCTTCCACTTCTCTGCCTGCCCCCCGATCCAGTTCCTCACTTCCCAGACCTCCGCACACAGTCACATGTCTATCTGCAGCACCCTAATCCATGCCTGCTCCATTTGACAGCTTGATATTTTAATAGGGTTCATGTGTAGACAAGGCATGCTCCATGTGAGTATGCGACGTCCTCATGTGCTGCAGACGACCATCTGCCAGGGTCTGCTATCAAGCAAAATGGCGGCGCTTGGCCACACTGCCAACACTAACCTCTGGACTCCATCTCCATTTCATCTCCATCTCTTCAATTACCTTCTCCATTTTAGGCGGTCAGGCCTTGCCCACTCCTCCGTCTGCGTCCATCTGTCAGCGCTCAGCGCCTTCCTCCCTCCTGTGGATGGGTTCTTCACCTTCACTCCACCCGACCATTGCCTCCTTTCTCTGCAATCTACTTGATGTCTTCCCATCAGTGCAGAAGTCAGCTCCCTCTTGGGACCTCAGTCTTGTCTTTGCCCTCACAAGGCTGTCCTTTGAATCCTTCACAACCTGATCTCTTGCCCACCTCTCTCTAAAGGTGATCTTGATGGTCATCACATCGGCAAGTCGGGTTAGTGAGCTGGCGGCCAGGATGACTGACCCGCCCCTTTATCGTCTTCAACAAAGATAAAGTCCCCCTGCAACTGCACCCCAAGTTTCTTGCCAAGGTGGCAGTTCCGTTTCACCTCAAAGGATCTGTCCATCTCTCAATATTCTACCCCAAACTGCACACCTCTCCTAGGGCGCGCATGTTGCATTCTCACAATGTCCACTATGCACTGGCCTTTTATCTCCAACACACCTGCGCCTTCCAGGCCTTGCCCAAACAATTTCTCGCCATTGTTGAGTGCTGTTGAGAGCACACCCTCTCCTCATAATGTCTCTCCAAATGGATCTCCCATTGCATCGAGGAAAGCTACGCCCTCTCTCATGTTCCTTCACCCCCTGGAATAAAACTCACTCCACATTGGTGCATACCACCTCATTGGTTTTCCTTACAGATGTTCATGCAGGACATTTGTAGGATGGCCATGTGGTCTTCTGTCCATATCTTTACGTTCGCTGCCATCACCCCACCAGTGGCAGCAGATGCGGCAGTTGGCCATGCCGTCCTGCAGACTGAGACTTCCTGCAAGTCTTCACACCCACCTCCGCACTGAGCACTGCTTGCTCTGCACCCATGTCTGGAATCCATATACGGACCATCACTCATAGAAGAAAAGGGGGTTACTGTAACTGGAGGTTCTTGGAGATGCGTGGTCCCTATTTGGATTCCAATACCCGCCCTCCATCTCCTCTGCTGTGGGCTCTCTCACTTGCTGGCGAGAGGGACCTGGAGCAGTGTCGACCCACACAGCCTCTTAAAGCCTCAGGTGACACATGTGCAGGTCAACGAACACTACTAGAAACAGCTCTGGTGTATTGCGCACATGCACACCCACGTCTGGAATCCAAATGTGCTTATCTTTATGTTCCGTGGTAAAAAACTGCTTTCTTTTTGTGCAAGATATATCCCCTATAAACAAACAATACAGTTTGTGTAGGTGTCTGAAAAAGTAAAAAGTCTCAGATTAGTTCCCTTTTCTTTGCAAGATGTTGTCTGCTCTTCTGGCACCGTTGGGGAATCCTCTGATCCCCTTCTACGAAGGGAATGTGATAGATTTCTGTTTCTTTAAAAAATGATTTATCAAGGATAGATTTCTCTCCTCTTCAGTTTAGAAGCTTCTGGTGTGTGACTTGGAGATCACTACTAAAGATTTCAGAATTTAATATCATCCAAAAAAGTAGGTCATTAATGAGCCAAAGGCTGAATATAAAACTGGATCGCGTCTAATGGCCAATTCCTTTTCTTCGGAGAAAGAGAAAACAGCTTAGCTATGTATTGGTGCCCTCTAGCAGTTTTTTTGTAAGACAAAATTAATAATAATTAAGGCTAAGTTTTTGTCACAGATACTTCTAGTAAAAATCAAGGACAGGTCATGGGCAATAATGAAAAATTCACAGAAGCCCATCACCTGTCCTTCATTTTTACTAAAAATAGCCATGACAAAATGGGTAGTCTGGGCAGCTAGCAGGGGGGAGGAAGCTCACAGGGTCCCCCTACACTGGTGGCTCCAAGCTGCAGGGGTCCCCCCTGCCTCCGGCGGTGGCTCGGAGCTTTGGGGATCCTCCCAGACGTGGCTGGGAGCTGCCAGGGTCCCTTTTGCCGCTTGTAGCGGTGGGGATTCTCCCTACTCCCCCTCATGGCTGGGAGCTCCGGGGATGCCCCCTGCCCCTCATGGCGGCCGGGAGTGGCGGGGGTCCCCCTGGCTGCCCATGGCAGCTGGGAGAGGCAGATCCCCCTGTCCTCTATGGTGGCCGGGAGCTGTAGGAGTACCCCCCAACTCCCTGCCTCCATAGGTAGCTGGGGGCCCTGCAGCTCCCAGCTGGTGCTGGCAGAAGTCATGGAGGTCTTTGGAAATCACGGATTCCGTGATTACAAGGACTGAATTGCAGCCTTAATAATCTATCAGTCTACTCACTGTGTGTGCTCATTTTATGACTTAAAGCTTTTTTAGACATTCAGTTACGCAAATAAAAAAACGGATACGTATATTAAATGTCTGTTTGCTCTGTTTATGTACACAGACTACTTTACTGTATTGCCGCAGTTCAATAGATTTACAAACATTAGCTGACTGGAGCTCCTCCCCAATCAGCCACCAGTTTGATGTGGTGAGTCCATCACATATATGGATATTTGCACATGTGACCCAGGGCCAAGATCCATGGATTGTAAGCCTCTCCAGTTTTATGAAACAGGAAAATCTTCCAAAACACTGCCCAACAGCTGTAAGCTATGCTTGGATGTTTGCTTACACAAGACTCCAACTGTTGTCTCCACAGGTTGACATTAAGTAAGTTCACTTCTTAAGTTAATTGAATATACCACAGTATATTAAACCTCTTTTTTAACATTTATTGAAATTACAATACCCATTAAATTTCAATATTATGTAGATATACAGCACTATTATTTCCTATGGTTTAATCTTGCTTTAATATTAACAACAGAAAATTAAATGAAATGATTGGGTTTAGAGGAGAAATAGTATGCTGTAAAGATTAATTCATGCCTTTTGACTATATTGTACTTTAGCAGTGATGTATATTAGCAATAATGCATATTTTTTATAGTTCAATTTGCTGTATAGCACCAGCCTTCACTAATTAAATCAGAGTAGAGAATATAATGTTAAGGATCACACGTAAGGGCATATACACAATTTAAAAAATAAAATTCAGCGGAGAATAAAATGAAGTGTGTAAATTGCATTTTCTAAATTTGTGTTATTTTTCCACCTATTTTTTTCTTTTTATAGCAGCCCTATCAATGCCAAGAAAGTAAATACTACTACAAGTAGTGATTCATATATTGGGCTCTGGAGAAATTACCTGATTCTTTGCTGCAGTGCAGCAACTTCCACATCCTCTTCCACATCTGCAGGTTCTGTGAGATGTTCCCCTCCTGAGACGCTGGCGTCCACTCCTGACAGTGGTTATAGCATTGATTCAAAAGTAGGTTCTTTCAACATTTTCTGAGTGGCTCTGAATATTTCAGTAACATAAAAATGTTTAAGACTTACAGCACATCCCCTATTTCAAAATGCTTTTCTGATTTATGAAAAAACATTGTTATGCTACTACCACCTTGCTTTTGTCAAATAAAAAACAATGAAATGGGACATATCAGCAAATTATACCTATTTTTTTCTGCTTAACCTCCCTTAATCTAAAGCTAAATCTTGCCAAAATTGTCAAGGCATAAAGTCTGCTCTGATGATGATGAAAAAAGTTGATACTTTATTTATCTTTAAAGAGTTATGTCTTCAAGCAAATGGGCAGGTAGAATTCTGCAGTTTTAGGCTAATAAATTAATCTCATTCCAGTGATTGAATCAATCTACTTTTCAGGATTTTGACACTTTTCAGTGTTTTCCCCAACCAGAGACGCCCGTCATCTTTTTGCTTTGTTTTGCATCAGATATGGATCTTTTTGTTCTTAAAAGTTTTTCAACATGGTGGCTTCCCCTAAAGAGAAGAGGAAGGCAGTTTTTGGATTGTAGAGCACATTTCTTCCCTGGCAGGGAGCTTCTTATTTTGTTCCTTCTGTTACCAGGACCTCTTCCCTAGTTGGGAGGAGGGCACCCATTGACAGGAACTTAAAGTTCTTTGAGACTCCACATGGAGCCAGAGCATAGGTCCCCAGAAGGTTTACCTTCTTCCTCTAAAAATGGCAAATACAGTAAAACATCCAAGGCCCTCTTAATCCAAGGAGTTTGCCTTGCAGAATTGGGAATTTCTCATCATAGAAGTTTAAGGTACTTTACTTAACCCAATATAAAAATGTGATTTAGATAGTCAGCAAAACTCCCATAGTGCATTTTCCCTCCTAAGGGAAAAGGTAGAAAAAAATGCTCTCTACCTGTAATGACTTGGAGAACATTAGGTAAGAGCCCTGAATACAGCTGCATTACAGACCAACTATTCCCTATCCACAGGCTGTGTAGGTGTAGTCAAAGGAATTATTTGACTGCTAGTGGCCTCTGCCATAACCTGAGTTGTTAAAAAGAAATCCATTACAATGGATGGACAGTGGCTGTAAAAATTCCATTTAAAAAAAATGCTAGAGTACAATTTTGAGAAAGATTGACTTGTTAACTAAGTTTATTTCATCTGGTACTTTGTATTGAGAGCTCAGTACCTGGCTGGCAGATCTGAAGAAGGCTCTCCCTAAAAGTTTCTGAATCACCAGGAAAAAACTGGAAATCGTAATGCTAGCCTCTAATTTTCTTTAATGCTTGAACGTTCTCTTCAACTTTCTTTACCACTAACATAGTGAGCAGAAGAGACTTGTGGTTTGCTATAGAAATTTCAATTGGTATCTGTGGTGAGTAGGTTGCTATAGGGCAGTGGTCACCAACTTGTCGATCATGATCAACTGGTTGATCCTAGAGGATCTCCCAGTCGATTGCAAACTCTGGTGGTGTGGTGGGGCTGCTGCTAAGGCAGGCTCCCTGCGTACCTCAGCCCCACGCTGCTCCCGGAAACAGCCATGTGGCCCATGGGGCGGGGTCTTCCTCCATGCTCTGCTCCTGCCTGCAAGCACTGCCTCCGCAGCTCCCATTGGTTGGAAACGGGGAGCTGTGGCGAATAGGAGCTGTGGGGGTGGTGCTTACAGAGGGGCAGCGCGTGGAACCATGTGCCTCCCACACCCTCCCGGAGCTGCAGGGACATGTTGGCCCCTTCTGGGAGCAGTGTGGAGCTGGGGTAGGGGAGCCTGCCGTAGCGACAGCCATGCTGCACTGCCGACTGGGAGTCGCCGGAGGTAAGTGCTCCTCAGCAGGAGGCCGCACCCCAGCCCTGAGCTCCCTCCTGCACCCCAAGCTGCAGCCCTGACCCCCCCCCCAGAGCCAGCATCCTGTACCTCCTCCTGCACCCAAACTCCCTCTCAGAGCCCACACCCTGCACCCCAACACTCTGATCCAGCCCAGAGCCCGCTCCTGCACCCAAACTCCCTCTCAGAGCTTGCTGAAAAGCCTTATGCTGATGTATCCCTCAGTCAGGAGACCTCCGCTTCCTTGGGATCTAACATTGTTCTGATGGGTTTGATGGGGCCACCTCTTGGGCCCTAAGAAACATATTCCTTCTTTCATCTATTCAACTTTCTAGTATCAATAACATCTGCTGGAAGGGTGGCAGAAAAACAAGCACTCATGATAAGACCTCAGTACACTATATTTTTTAAAGGCAGAATGACTTTGAGATTTTATCTGCCATTATTACCAAAGATAGTCTCTGACTGACTTTCATCTCTACCAGCTAATTTATCTGTCTGTAGTCTTTCTCAGTCCACATTCAACAAAGAAGGAGCTAGCTTTACACCGTACATTTACTTAGGGCACTCTCCGTCTACCTTGACAGGACTAAGCTAGTTAGGGTGTCCCCTAGATTGTTTATAGCTTATCTCAAGATAGGATGAAAGGTCAGGCTATATAAAGCAGAGATTTTTTAATTGGATTTCTATGTGTATTAAGTTATGCTATGAAATAGCCAAGTTAGACCCACCATTGAGGATTACTGTCCACAGTGTGAGAGCTCAAGCAGCTTCTACAACCTTCTTGAGAAATGTTTCAATAATAGAGATACATAGAGCATTTACCCAACAGTGGTCTATAGAGACAGCATCAAGATCTGATGCCCACATTGGGAAGGCTGTCTTGCAATTACCGTTCAGGTAGACTCTTGAACTCACCTACAGTGATCTAGGTCACTGCTTGTGAGTCACAGACAGTGGAATATATATGGACACACACTTGGAAAAGAAGAAATGGTTGCTTACCTTGTACTAATGGTGGTTCTTCAAGATGTGTTGTCAATGTATATTCTATAGTCCGCCCTTCTTGCTCGCTACTGATGTGCCTGGTCCGTCACAAAGCAAATAGGTGTATTTCCCTGCAACAAAGAGTTTAGAACCTAGAACCTAGATATGATACAGCCAGTGAGAAAAAGAATAAACATGATGGGGACAGGAAGGGAAAAGGAAAGTTACATAAAAAAGATTATGCTCTGATGTGGTTACTGCATGTCCTCTTTGTTGTGAATAAAATCTTTATATTTGATGATAATGAAAATTAATAAGTTAATTTTTTATAGACTTTACAGTTGAAGTGAGAGCGATGCTTGCTGGGAGTATTCAGAATAGTGAGACACCTAACTATCACCTGTCTTTAGTGTGAAGAAGCCTTGTCTGTGCTTGCTGTGGGTCAGTTCCCCAACACCTCCAGCCTTTGGCCACACAAGCACTGCCTTCTAGGTGTCCTCAGGCCCCACTTTCTTTTTACAGGTGTACACTCCAACCCCAAGTCCTACGGACATCCCCCTGGAGTGTCCAGCTTCTGTTTCACTGGGCACTCACAGAATTCACAGATTCAGTACTCCCAAAGGAATAGTACATGCCAGTTTACCTGTTTTACCTCAGGATCACCACTCCGCTAAACACACAGCACTTTGATATGTTTATAGTGAAAATAAGGACTTTATTTAACCAAAAAAAAGAGAGATTCTGGTAATAGCAAGTAGATGGAAATATTAAACAAAGGGTTACATATAAAATAAGATCATAACATGCATTCTAGAACCTAGTATTACTTACCAGCATTTTTCAGCCAGCTATACTGTGATCCCATTTTCACAAAACAAGCCACACTCTCAGCTGGTCCCCTCAGTACAGGATGCAGACCGGCTCTGTACCTACAGTTATAATACAAAAATCACTTGTAAATAGGACTCCCTCCTGCTGGTTTATTTCTTCCTGTAGATTTCCTCATTGAAAGATTTCACAATCCCTTGGTTAGCATTTGACTCGACTGTAAATGGGTCTCCATTGTGAACCATACAATACGCAATTTACTTGTAGACAGACACATAAACGTTTCATGCCTGAAAGAATCATGCTTCTCACCTTATGGTGACCAGCCCCAAATCACAGACCTTAAGAACATAATTTTCAGTATCTATACATAGCTCCTTACCTATTATCTTTACATAACATTTCACAATGATTATGAGGGCTGACGTGACATGGGCTTTCAGTAGAGACCTTACATGACATACTTTGGTGATCTAGTATGTAGATACCAAACACCCAGGAATCCCTGTAATCCTTATGCATCCTGGGTCCTCTGTCAGATGGCAACAAGAGATTTCTGTGTCACAGTGAGTTTTTAGGAGGGATTTGAATGAGGGAAAGGTATCAGCTTGACAGGTTTTTGAGGTGCTTTCCAGGCGAAAGGTACAGCCTGGAAGAAGATAATGTCAATATTATGGAGGTCACTGAAACCTGTGCACTTGGTCTGGAGCCTTATGCAATATGAGAGATCCTGTATTCCAAAGAAGTAGAGGAGATGTTTGTTTCTATGCTAATCCTCTCAAGAAAGAAACCCTGATATAAAACCAGAAGTATCAGTCTACAAATGAAAATGAGATTTGTACAAGTGAGGGAAGGACAAAACATCCTAATAAAGATATGAAAATATGATGCAGAGAGACTCTTGTTACTGGTTTAGAGCAAAAGTTTCCCTTTCATAATAACTATTTCAAGTAACTTCTCAGTTTGGAAATAATTTAAAATAAAATTAAACTTTTTTTAATGCTACCAGCTGGATACTGTATAACTACTTTCTAGAAAAAATATTCTGTTTTCTCCTTCAGATTATTGGCAGTCCGTCCCCTTCATCCTTGTTTAAGCACATAGTTCCAATGATGCGCTCTGAGAGCATGGAAATTACAGAATCCCTTGTGCTGGGACTTGGCAGGACCAATCCAGGAGCTTTTAGGTAATTTTTGTGCTCTAACCATTTTATTGCTAATTGATCATGAAAGTGTTCTGAACTCTGATTTCAGTTTAACTTTTAAAAACCACACACAAAGAAATATCCAACAGGCTTGAAAACTCCAATGAATAGATCCTGTTTGTTAGCCGTTAGACGTGTGACAAAGGTTGCTAGATATTGAAATAATAGATACACAGACTGCACTTGAAGCCCAAATCACACTAGCTCTCAAGGTCAGTCAGTAGTTGTTGCTGTAGTTTTGGGTTAGAACAGTACATTTCCTCATCTCAGTTACATGGTCCTACAGCTCACTGTGCCTCCTGTGATATTTGACGTTTGTTTTTTATATTTAAATAACAATAAAAACCATCAATACAAAAAGCTCTCAGCACCCTAACTGTTAATTAAATTTACATTCATAAATTATGAGCCTCCAGCAGCAAAAAATACTCATAGAGAATTGACTAAGCCAATAAATCAAAGCAGCAAAATGGGCCCTCCTTCTTCGAGTGATGCTCCTCTATATGTATTTTATTCGATGTGTGTATCTGCTCCATGCACCTGAGGCTGGAAGATTTTTTACTAGGAGCATCCTTTTGTCTGCACCTGCACCTTTGTGCTCCAAACTGAAGGCATAAGGAGTGGTGTGGACTGACCACCTGTTCAGTTCCTTTCTACTGTTCGTGCTCTGAGACAGAATTCTTCCAATGTCTGCAGCTTTGCTAGCATTCCTGCTTCCAGTTCAGGTTTGTTGTAAATAGTTCTCCTTTGTCTTATAGTTAATTTAGTTTTACTCTTTGTCAGTCAGTTAGTCTTAGCAGAGGTCTGGAGGTTCCTGGGATATGAAGCATGACCAAGATCCTTGGCATTAAGTCATGCATGGCCTGTCCCTGGTCTTCCTGGTTAGTAAGTTCCACAATACTTGTTTATGTTGGTTTTGGGAGTCACATATTCCCTCCAAGTGCAATATTTGTCATGCCTTTCTCTCTCGGACTTGACATTTGAGTATTCTTGCTCTGAATTTTCTTGATGTAGTCCTCTTTGAGACCCCAGTCCAGCAACCCTGAGCTATCAGACCCCCCTGTACATTGGCTGGAGGCATTAAGACGTGCCCTTCTGAGTACACTACTCCCTGACTCTGGATCATTGGAGGTCACAACTGAAGACCCCAGCAGACAGCGCAGATGGAAGGAGAGTGTGAGCAAACACTTGCATAAAAAACAAGCAAAAAACAGCTCCCAAGTCCTCATCTAAGAAGAGGACTTAATCCCGTACATTCAGATGTGGTGAGACTCCATGCTCTGGTACAGGTGTGTCAGGAGCAGACAGGGAGCATGAATCTGCACTGTTAGCACTGAGAGCCAAGAGTGCTCTGAAGTAAGTGGCCCCAGCAAGATGAGGAAGGCAATGACTGCTGACTATACCAGCAATACCATCTCATGGTAAAAGGAGGATTCTGCAGTATCAGCTCCCCCGATCTAACCTAAATAGACACCATCGGATCCACCAAGAAGCAGAAGCCCTTCCGACTCCCTATCTTCTAACGCTGGGTACTACATTCTATATGACCTGGACATCACTGATATCGTCATAACCAGTGATCACGAGACACGTACCCACTCCTTTGGTGCAGCATTCACCGATACTGTCAACCAGCTAAGACTCTACCATAGGGTTCTCAACCTTTTTCTTTTTGAGTGGTGCACGCCACGCTTCCCCCCCCACCCCCCCAACAGCATGCTGTAAAAACTCCACGGCCCACGTGTGCCACAACAACTGTTTTTTCTGCATATAAAAGCCAGGTCCAGGGTTAGGGGGTAGCAAGCAGGGCAGTTGCTCGGTGCCCCACACCACAGGGGACCCCGTGAAGCTAAGTTGCTCAGGCTTTGGCTTTAGCCCTGGGTGGTGGAGCTTGGAGCCCTGGTGCTGAAGTCTTTCTGCTTTCAGCTTTCTGCCCTGGGCCCCAGCAAGTCTAATGCCAGCCCTCTTGGCAGACCCCCTGAAACCTACTTATGGCCCCCCAGGCAGCCCCAGACCCCTGATTGAGAACCACTGCTCTACCAGGCATCCAGTACCATTAGCTCCAATTATGGTATATGAGGATACACATTCCTTGGATGAACTCCAGATAAAGACTCTGACTCCCTTGTCTGCACTGAGGCACAAGAGTAGCCCATATAGGGGTTTCAGGTTCTGCAAGACTCCTCCCTCTTTCCTTCCACATGACATATCTAGTGCAGGACAATTAGGTAAACTCTCCATGGGGCCACATCCTTTCTTCTACTTGTCCTATTAGGATTCCTGGACCTATATTTGAGACCCCTGAGTTCAGGGGATCAGAGCAAGAGTTCAGAGAGAGATTGCCTCGTTGAGATAAACCATAGTTATCTCAGGAGCAATATGAAGAAGAGGAGCAATAGGAATAAACAATCACTTTGTGGCACTATCCTCATCTCCTGAGGAGGCAGTTGCACCAGCCTCACCATCACCACCAGAGTGGATTGTGGATGCACTCCAGTCCCTCTAGAGGAAGGATTGTGGATGGATTCTGAGAAGAATTGTGGATGCACTCCAGTCCCTCTAGAGGAAATCCAGGACTCCACTCACAATTTGCTAGATATCATCCAGAGTGCTGGCACTAGCACGGTGGCACTTCTTATCAATGAGGCTATATTTAGAGCCAGCTGAGATGGTCTGGCATACACCAGCCACTTGCACCCCCTGCTCTGTAGAAGACAAAGAAACATTTTGTACCATCTAAGTGGTAAGCTAAGGGCATCTAAGCTAACAGAACCATTAGGAAAGGGATAGATAATACAGAAAATATTATACCACTATATAAATCCATAGTACTTTATGGTATGCCCGCACCTTGAATACTGAGTTTAGTTCCGGTCACCCCATCTCAAAAAAGATGTTTTAGAATTGGAAAAGGTACAGAGAATGAAGAAGAGGAGGCAATAGGAATAAACAATCACTTTGTGGCACTTTGTTTCATATCCTAATGAATGATTAGGATATGAAACAACTTCTATACGAGGAGGATTAAAAAGACTTGGACTTTTCAGCTTACAAAAGAGATGATTAAGGGAGGATATTATAGAGGTCTATAAAACTGTGAATGGTGTGGAGAAAGTGAATTAAGGAAGTGTTATTTATGCCTTTACATAATACAAGAACCAGATGTCACCCAATGAAATTAATAGGTTGCAGGTTTAAAACAATTATAAGGAATACTTCTTCACATAACACCAAGTCAAACTGTGGAACTCTTTGTCATGGGATGTTGTGAAGGCCAAAAGTATAATTGGGTTTTTAAAAAAATTAGATAAGTTCATGGAGAATAGGTATATCAGTGGCTATAAGTCAAGATGGTCAGGGACGCAACCCCATACTCTAGGTGTCCCTAACCTATGAATGCATGAAACTGGAACTGGATGACAGGGGATGGATCCCTCAATAATTGCTGTGACCTGCTTATTCCTTCTGGCCATGGTCAGAAGACAGGATACTGGACTGGATGGTCTGATTCAGTATAGCTATTCTTATGGAATTAAGACTCGTCTAGCCATCGTGCAAGAAATTCTGCAACCAAAGGTCACCTCTCTTCAGATTTTAACAGACTATACAACCATTCTGTATTATATCAATTTGCAGTGGAAAGTGGGCTCAATGCTTCTGGATCAGGAAGCCATGAAATTTTTGAACTCATGTCAATCACCATGTCACCCTTGCAATTCTCCATCTTCCAGAAGAAGAAAACAGCCACCACAGGAAGTTAAGCACCCAGAAGGAGAGATTCCCTCAAACTGACGATGACCAGTACTCTGCTTGCATGATGGACTATGGAATGGACTTGTTTGCCACAGAACGCAATATTAAGTGCAAGCAATTCTGCTTCAGGAGGGAGACGTCTGAAATCTTTAATAGATGCATTGCTCCAGTCATATATTTATCTGTGCTTTCCCTCCAATATTTCTTATTACAAATTGCTGCAGAAAAGCAGATGAGAAAGCATCATGGTGTTTCTTGTAACCTGAGCATGGCCCCTTCAGTTATGGCACTCTGACTTACTTCACTTGGTTTTTGATCCTTTAATCTTTAGTTCCACACAGCTCAGTAGATCTGCACTAGGAGTAGAGCCAGATTCTGTACATTGATTCCTGAGCTGAGGCTCAGAAACTGGCTGTTGAGCATTTTGGACATGATTGCATTGGGTAAGTCCAGAAACTTCTGCTGGAGAACAGGAAACCTTCCACCAGAAACTCCTACTGTTTGAAATGGAAATGGTTCTCCATCTGGGCAAGACAGTAAATATCTTCTTCTTCCAGTCATCTGTTCCCTTTGTTCTGAACTACCAGTTTCACCTTGAATGACCTGGTCTCTCTTTCAACTCCGTGTGTGTGTGCGCCAGTTTGTGATTTTGGCATTTTCTTCACAATGACAGGTCTCTCCTGAATTCTTTCATCTTATAGTGACAAGATTTTTCTAAAGACTCTATTTTACATATTTATTCTTCTTTGGGAGCCTGGAGAGTTTGAAAGATCCAGGCATTAATGGCTGGGGCATTGTTTACTATATTCCATAAAAATAAGGCCATAATTTGTCATCACCCCAAATTCTTATCTAAATTGGTCCCTGACTTCTTCCAGAATCAGTCAGCTTGCCCAAACCCCTTTCACTACCAGGGATGATTGGCCTATAGTCTAGATATAAGAAAGTGCTATGCTACCATCTGACCAAGATAAAGCCATTCTTTCAAACATCTTCTTAGATTGTAGCAGAATACAGATCAGTCATTTTCTATTCAAGGACTCATCAAGGGTATCAGACTGTCCATATTCTCAGTGCTATGAACTAGCGGGGATTCTATTAATAACAAGTGTCGGGCCACATGCCACCAAATCTGAAGTCTGGGGGCTGCTTGTTATACTGTGCTGTCTCAGATACTGGTGTTGTAATAGATGGTAAATTCCTTTTCGGTTATTATTAGTTTGAGAAATGTCAGATTGATGTTCTGTCTTCCTTATTAGCAAAGTCTGTGTCCTGTCTTTTAAATATTAATTTGTTTCATAATGTCACTGTCAATGAAAGCAAAACTAGAAATATTTTCATTTTTAATATGAGTTTTACAACATTTGTTTCTGTAAGACATTTTGCTTCTTCACTACTAATTCAGTGATTGGTCTATCATTTTTATCCAGGGAACTAATAGAAGAATTACATCCTATAATTAAGGAAGCACTTGAAAGAAGACCAGAGGTAATAAGGATATTTTTATTTGTGCTCAGGATCATATAACTATTTTTCCACAAACATCGTAGAAAAATATTACTATCTGTTCTCTAATGGCGATGGCTAACATAAAATAATGTAGCTTAAATAAATAACTAAAATTGTCAAAACTTTTTTTATTCCTTTCAAGGTAACTTGCATATATATTAATTATTTTTTTAAATCAAATCCTTAACTTTAGAACTATGTACTGAAGTACTTGCCACAGTAATTTTGTTAGTAATAGACAATAGTTTAAAATATTTTTTCCACCTTATTTTTTATGTCCCGGTATCCAAGTCAAATGCAGTCTGTTTGCTTTTGCTCAGAATGTTGTGTTGGTGAGATCCCATCAGTCAGAGAGGCTCAGTGTGCACTGCACATAGGAGTGAGAAAAATATGGTTTATCTAACTAGGACAATTTTTGGAGAAAACATGAACTTACCTGACCTCTTCCAGCCCTATGAACAAGGCTTCTCTGATGGATAGCATATCACCAGTATGTATGGTACATATTGAAGTGTGGAACCAAACAAGTGCTTTTAACCTGCAGTGAGCCTGGATGTCAGTATATTCAAAGGAAAACAAAAAGATGACACAAAACAGTGCATTATTTGTTCTATGATAGTGCTGAAAGTCCTTAATAAGCATCAAGACCCCAGTGTGGTAGGTGCTGTATGAACACAGAGTAAAAGACAATTGATAGGTATCCTAGATAATAACTGTTTTATTTTTGATCATTTGCTCTGAATTTTATATTTTAAGTATAGCTGATAGGAACATCCAGTCACACAACTGTGTGCCATAATGCATTTTTTTCAAAGTCCTACATTTACCTATGCTAGTCATACAAATGCCAGTCTTTACACGTCTGTACTTTACAGTATGGTGGGGTGAAATGTAAAGATGCAATATACTATTACAGAAGATCATGTCAAATTTAATTTCAGAGAACTTTATTCATGTGGTGTTATTCATGTATAACTTAGTGGTTTGAGTTCAATTGGCACATCATTGGAATAAGTAGACTGTACTATATTTAGAACTAAAAGTTACCATTGGGATCAAATGGTAAACAATGAGAGTAATTGTTTTCCTTCTTTTCTTCACAACGTGTTTGCTATATAAGACACAAATTTTAATATAACTGCCCCCCTTGAAGAGTTTACAATCTGAGACCTGGATTCTGCCATTGCTACTCAGGCTGAGTTGTCCCATTGATTTAAATGGGACTTCTGGCAGAGTATGGTGCTACTCATGTGAGTAAGGGAGGCAGAGCTTGGTTCTAAAAGATTGTTAGCTTTGTTGAAGGCCAACATCTGACCCTTTTCCTTATTCCACAAGTAGTCCCAGGGATTGGTGTGGGGGCAAAATCTGACTCTAAACAACCTATTTTAGTTAGGGTAACAGTTTCCACCTGTCCCTCTTACTCCAGCTAGTCCCTGCTCAGTTCAAGCCCTGTAGAAACTGAGATATTCAAAAAGCATTATAAAGTAAATCAGACCAAAACTCTCCTATTTTCATTCTTTTTTATTTTAATGTGTGCTCTGATGATTTACGACATGTTATTACAGAAGCCCATAACTGAATCACTCTCTCTTAACAATCTAAATCATGGAGCAATACTTTTCCATTGTACCCAGTTGAAGAAGTAAATAATAGTGTTCTTCATGGAAGTCTGAGAGGTTACACAAGGAATGAATGTGACCCGTTATCTAGTCCATTAAAATTGTACAGTAAATCTGTTAACTGTTTAAATAAAAAAAGTCTGTGACTCACTACTGAAAGCTGTAGTGGTACCGACATGAGTGGAGTCATGACTCTCTTTGTGTCCCTATGGCCCAACTGATATTATCCTTATTTATTCCACTGCTCCATGTAATTTTGTATTTTTCCACTGAACAGAATATGAAACGACGCAGGCGTCGAGATATTTTACGAGTACAGCTAGTACGAATATTTGAACTGCTGGCAGATGCTGGTGTTATTAGTCACAGGTAGGTGTGGAGTTGATGAGAAGGCATTGTTTATTTCCCTAACAAACTTCTGAATTAAGAGACAATAGTTTCTGTATACATTTGTCTGTTTCACCTTATGGTACAACTGAACAATCACTTAAAATTAATTTAGAGCAGCATAATACACAATAATCCCCGTAAGGGATTATTCCCCATTAGTCTTGTAGGAGGATTTCAATGACAATAACATTTCACTATTATAATAGCATACTGGAATAATCAATATTTTGCCTTGTTCCCATGTTTTCTTTAAAGACCAAATAAAGCAAACAAACAAAAATCCATAAGGAGTTTGTAAATACTAATTTTAAAAACAAAAAGATATGCTGATCAATATCTATACATTTACATCTGTTAAGTTTCTGACCACTCTATTTTATCTGAAATGCCATGGAACATCTCACGTTTTCAATGAGATGCGTAAGTGTGACACACAGGTTTGTGTTTGCATGTGTGTTCTTTTTGTATATGACCTTGTCAGTAGTGAATGAGTTAAGTTACAGGATCAAGTATAAAGCCCTTGAGCTACTTTTATAGTTGAGATCCCAAGCTGGAGACAGATATTCTAACTGGGCTCTTCCTGCAGTAACATCCTGATGTTATACAATGAGTCCTGTGAAAAGAAGAAAATGTGATTTATTAATATTGAACCCCCTGGAGATATTTAAAATAAAACATGGGGTGGCAGGGGAGGTAGGAATATAAACGTTTGTTAATGTAGTCTAAAATGTAAGGTATCACTTTTATGGAAGTCCTTTAAGATTTATAAATCAAGCATAATTTTGATGATAGTCTCTTGTAAATTTTGAGTATTGGGAGGGTAAAAAAGTGAAAGGGTGAATGTATCTGCCATTGTTATTGTGTAACTTTGTGCCAAATAATTTGACTTTTGATTCTAAAGGTTAAAAGAGGAAAAAAATCCAGTAAAATATTATGTAAAATGAGGGACATTTTGATTTCAGTCCTGCAAAAAATCTATATAGCACCTTATTCCCTCAAGATTCTCACTGAGGCTAATCAGACTGTGCACAGGCATAAAGTACCACGTGCGTGGAAGCCTTTGCAGAATCATGGCCTTCGAAAATTCTCTTGCTAAACAGCTAAATTGAGAATGGACTTAAACTTTTGTACACTACACTATTGTATGTTCTAGCTTCTGCACAGTATAAACCCTGGCAGCTCTGTTGTCTGAGCTGATGTCGCCACCATATTATAATAGAAAGTTTTATAGTGCCGGTTAACATATACAATTATATGCGGATCATTAAAGTAGATATGCAAAAGTGATAGGTACTAAACATTTCAACAGCTTCAATTCAAGGGGAAAATATCTTTATTTTACAAATTTATGATAGTGACGAGTGTTTGTCATATTATCATGCATAACTGTTAGCTGGCTATACTGATTAAGAGCAACTGGTTGAAGTTGAAGCGGATCAAGACCAAAGTTATGTTTGTGGGTAGAGGGGAAAGCAGTTTGCAGCCGCAGAGCAGTCTCCTTTGATGAAGATATATACCCACAATTGGTGAATTCAGTTTGTAGTTTAGAAGTTTAGGATTTCTTGGTAACACTAAGCTCTTATATAGCAGCAGCGTCTATGAGTAACACCTTCTACCATCTCTGAGTGACTAGGAGACTTTGTCCCATCCTGGTGGACAATGACCTGCCCTCAGTAATAAGTTGTTTTTTTTTTGTCACCTCCCAGCTGGACTATGCAGTATACCTGCGTATGAAGCCATCAGCCCTTAAACTCCAGCTAGTAGAGGATCTCCTCAGCAACATAGGCTACTGCCAGCACATCAAATCTGTCCTCCACTCTATACACTGGCTTGCCATCGAATATGAGTAATATTCAGGTCTTAGTCCTTGTCTTCAAGGTACTCACTGGCCTGCGCTCAACATATCAAAAAGTAGGCTAGAGCTCCAGGATGAGGATTGTTGTTGACAACTCTGCTGCTTGACTGTGCAGGAGACAGAACTTTCTCTGTTGCCAGTCTGAGTCTGTGGAACAAACTCTTACAGGAACTGAGGACTACTGCAAACTTCACCATTTTCTGCTCCAAGGGCAAGGCACACTTCTTTGACCTGCCTTCTCTAATATAAACATATCACTGTGTACATTTAAAGAAAAAAAATCCTACCAGTACAAAACATTCCATTGCATGCACAGTTCTCTTCCAGAGGACAAGATGAGAGAGCATCAACCACATGTGACAGATGTTACTCACGTTACTTAAAGCACTACTAGAAAGCACTCAGATGCCATAGTAATGAGGCTGATATAAGAACCTATTAAGAATAGGTTTCAGAGTAGCAGCCGTGTTAGTCTGTATCCATGAAAAGAAAAGGAGTACTTGTGGCACCTTAATAAATTTGTTAGTCTCTAAGGTGCCACAAGTACTCCTTTTCTTTTTATTTGGAATAGAGTATATAGCTGCTGTTTCCAGTTAGTACTCTGCAGTATAGCATAAAATACTGAGGACCTTTGTCTCTGGCTCAGAAAATAAAGTATTTACTTTTTGACCAAGCACATTGAAATTATCCATTTATTTTAGGTGTGTACCTTGTTCGTTTATAATGTGCAAGCATTTTCAGGGGGTAGGGGGTGTTAAACCATAACCCTGAACAAAAAATTATGATTCTGTTTTAGTATTAGAGATGCTCCTGATTTACAAGGGCTGGTTATTGGGTCCGGTTTCATTAGAGCTTTTCTTGCTAAGACAACAAAAATGTGGTAAGAAAGGGCCTCGAACCAAATACCAGTAAAATGACTTGGTTTAGTAAAAAGTCTTTTAAAAGAAAGTTCTTGAATTTTGCATATCCTTTGAAGCTTTTTAAAGAAATATATAGTATGTCTCTACTTATCATAATACTCTGAATATTTCATTTTTATTTTTAAGTGCAAGTGGTGGCCTTGATAATGAAACACATTCCCTCAACAACACTTTATTGGAGTATGTCGATCTCACTAGACAACTCCTGGAGGCAGAAAATGAAAAGGACTCTGACACATTGAAAGATATCCGATGCCATTTTAGTGCCTTAGTGGCAAATATCATTCAAAATGTTCCAGGTATGCTCAATACACTTTAATAGGTTTTGATGACTTATTTTAGTACAGCAGAAATACACATTGTTCCTGAAGTTATAGAAATTTACCATGCTAAAAATGGTATTTAAAACTGACAGTATGAACTTTTCAGAAGTGATCACTGATAGTATTTTTAAATCTAAAAATTAAATTCTTGTTACTAAAAGACTTGGTTACCAAGTTTGAACATATTTCTTTCCGGGCTAATAATTGCTAAACTCCTTGTGTACTGCTTCTGTTCTTTCATATCAGTGACATTCATTCGATGATATAATAACTTATTTTTTAAAAAGCCGTTATGCTGTTGAACTTTGCCTGTATAGTACCGTGCTTGTTTCTAATTCATTTGGGGAGGCATTTGGATAATTTTTTTTGTTTGTTTTTTGTCTTATAAGTTTAGTGTACAAATTCTGTAGTGAAAAATTGGTCAAACACTGTTTGTGCTTTTCTTACAGTGCACCAGAGAAGAAGTGTCTTTCCTCAGCAGAGCCTACGTCACAGTCTCTTTATGTTGTTCAGTCACTGGGCAGGTCCATTTAGCATCATGTTTACCCCCCTGGATAGATACAGTGATAGGAATATGCAGATAAACAGACACCAGTACTGTGCTTTGAAGGTATTTTAACACTTTCTGAACTTGAGAAATTATTTCCCTGTATTGTCCTTACTTAAATATTTTTGCCAGTTTGCACTTCTTTGCCATTAGTCCAAACATGGAATTTTCCTTGTCCTGGCTGATGTAGGCAAATGTTATCTCAGCCCAAAATTACTCCTGGATTAATTATTTTTACATTCTAATCAGAACTTCTCCTGCCCCCTTCCCACTGCTGTAATTTCAGCATGGTCCTGCAGCAAGTACAAGTTGATATTAGTGCTAAGCTTCCCATGCCCTCATCCCCTAATTGCTCAGCGAGATAGAATTTCAGTATTGTTCAGATCAACGATCTTCTGAATCAGAGTGCATTACAGTATAGCACCAGCCAAACTAATGTATTATCTCTTATGGAACAAAGGTAAACTTTTCAGAACAGATAGCTTCTCCTGTCTAGGAATTCAGAGCTGTAGGGTTGGTTCTGTGATTCCTTGAACAAAATGTTAAACAGAGTTCCTGGTGGCCTTGCTCCTGGCAGTGGTCTGAATAGATGTTAGAGTCCTCTGATAGTATTTTAAAGGATTAGCTATAACTGCTGTAGCCCAATCTGATTATTCAAACGTGTTGTTTTTTCAATTACTTTCTAAAGGCTATGTCTGCTGTACTGTGTTGTGGCCCTGTTGCAGATAACGTAGGACTCTCATCAGATGGTTATTTGTACAAATGGCTGGATAATGTTTTGGATTCACAAGACAAAAAGGTAAAGTAGGCAGAATCAGTAAATGTTTGTTAACCATCAGTGTGTGATTTAAGAATCTTGAGGTCAAATTGGCACAAATGTTCTAGATCAGCTTGCGCCTTATACATCTTTATTATTATTACTTATTAATGCATTTAGTTACAGTGGTGCTCACTAGGCACTATCTGATCACTCAAGAAAGATGGTCCCTGCTCCCAAGCAGCTCGCAGTCTAAGAGCAGGCAGACAAGTAGACAGAAGTCAGGTGAAAGGGAACAGGAACAACAACTGACAAATTATATACAAATCAGTTGATTCACTGTAAGCAGCAGCACAGCAGTAGTGGGTCTCTGAGAGAATTAAAGATGGCTGGGGTAGGGACTTTATGCATCAGCTCAGTGAGATTGTATCATGCATAGGGAATTATGAAGACAAAGCTTCTCAAGTCTAAAGGGAAATTATTGTTGGTTTTATTTCTCTGTATTACAGTAGCTCCTAGGTGGCCTATTGTGCTAGATAATATGTGAACATATAGAAAGACTTGAGTCTTATCCCAAAGAATTTACAATCTAGAGCTCTGATTCAGGAAAGCGCTTAAGGAAAGTCCATCACTTAAGTCCCACTGAAATCAGTGGAATTAAGCATGTGCTTAACTGCTGTCCTGCATCCTGTGCTTTCAGGACATGGCCCAGGTCAAGACATAAAACAAGTGAGAATAACAAACAATAGGAGGGTAGGGTTTGGGAGAATGAGGATAAAATTAATGGAGTACTTGTGGCACCTTAGAGACTAACAAATTTATTTGAGCATAAGCTTTCATGAGCTACAGCTCACTTCATCGGATGCATGCAGTAGAAAATACAGTGGGGAGATTTTATATACACAGAGAACATGAAACAATGGGTGTTACCGTACCCACTGTAACGAGAGTGATCAGGTAAGGTGAGCTATTACCAGCGGGGGCGGGTAAAAATACCCAAACCTTTTGTAGTGATAATCAAGGTGGGCCATTTCCAGCAGTTGACAAGAACATGTGAGGAACAGTAGGGGGGCGGAAATAAACATGGGGAAATAGCTTTACTTTGTGTAATGACACATCCACTCCCAGTCTTTATTCAAGCCTAAGTTAATTGTGTCCAGTTTGCAAATTAATTCCAATTCAGCAGTCTCTTGTTGGAGTCTGTTTTTGAAGTTTTTTGTTGAAGAATTGCCACTTTTAGGTCTGTAATCGAGTGACCAAAGAGATTGAAGTGTTTGCCGACTGCTGAACTGGAATTAATTTGCAAACTGGACACAGTTAACTTAGGCTTGAATAAAGACTGGGAGTGGATGTGTCATTACACAAAGTAAAGCTATTTCCCCATGTTTATTTCCGCCCCCCTACTGTTCCTCACATGTTCTTGTCAACTGCTGGAAATGGCCCACCTTGATCATCACTACAAAAGGTTTCCCCACCCTCCCTCCTCCTCCTGCTGGTAATAGCTCACCTTACCTGATCACTCTCGTTACAGTGTGTATGGTAACACCCATTGTTTCATGTTCTTTGTGTATATGAAATCTCCCCACTGTATTTTCTACTGCATGCATCCGATGAAGTGAGCTGTAGCTCACGAAAGCTTATGCTCAAATAAATTTGTTAGTCTCTAAGGTGCCACAAGTACTCCTTTTCTTTTTGCGGATACAGACTAACATGGCTGCTACTCTGAAACCTGATAAAATGCATGATATTATGCAGTCATATGGTCCAATAAAGTTCGAAACTTAATTCTACAAAACTGTTAAATAGATATTTTTAAGGTTTACTGTTTTTATTTTTTAAAAATTAAATCTTGCTTATTGCAACTCGTTAGTTTTAAATGTCAGCTGTTCTTGTGAAAATTATTTTGTAAACCATTGCCTTTTACTGTTTTTTTAAATTGTTTAAACTGTTGTCTGGTCTATAGGTGCATCAGTTAGGCTGTGAGGCAGTTATGCTGCTGTTGGAGCTCAACCCTGACCAGAGTAACCTCCTGTATTGGGCTGTGGATCGGTGTTACACAGGTTCCAAGCGGGTTGCCGCTGGTTGTTTTAAAGCCATAGCCAGTGTGTTTCAGAACAGGTACAAAAGAGAATTTTTAAATTTACAATTCAGATTCCCAAATTGCAATTTTAAATAGAATTAATGTTTTGTTTTCTCTTAAATGGAACATGTTTTCCATATTGTTTTCAATGTTAAACATTTCAAAGCATCGAACTATATTATCCTATACAATACTTAAACTAAATGAATTTACCTTTGCTTAGCTAATTCATGGTTAAAATAGCTAAATATACAGTGAAAGCTTTGTTATCTGGCTCTGTACGAACCAGAAGCTTTATAAACGGGCATTTCTAATCTTTGGAGAAAGTCCCATTTATAGTCCGGTTGGCGTGGGGCCGGCAGGCTCCCTACCTGGTGCCACATGGCTCCCAGGAAACAGCAACATGTCCTAGGTGGAGGGTTGGCCACGAGGGGTTTGGTGTGGGGAAGGAGGTTGGGGTGCTGGAGAGGGCTCGGGGAAGGGGGGTGGGGTGCGGGAGGGGGCTTGGAGTGCTGGATCTGGGGGGCGCTCACATTGAGCGGAACTGGTCGACGCGGGGAGCAGCCCAAGGTGATTGCTCCCCAGATCTGGCACCCCGAGTCCCCTCCTGCACCCAAACTCCCTCCCAGAGCCCGCATCCCACACGCCCGCCAATGCTCCAGCCCCACACCCCCACCCGCACCCAAACTCTCTCCATCTTAGTTAACTGGCATTATTCACTTACCTGAACCCCCCCAATTCCCCAACATGCCAGATAAAACAGATTTAACTATATTTTAAAAAATGTTATTTTAACTGATATTTACGATTCTTCTCTAGGGATTACCAATGTGATACAGTGATCATCCTAAATCTGATAATGTTTAAAGCCGCTGATTCTGCTAGGGCTATCTATGAAGTTGCTATGCAACTATTACAGGTTTGTGAGAAAATTTCATTTTAATATATTGTATGTTTAAAAAAGATTTTTCTGGTATCATGCAGCTTTATCTTCATCAATGAAATGCAGAGTGCATTTTTTTTTATTTTTATTTTTGTTGCATTTTTAGTAAAGATTTAGGGACAGATCATTTTCTTTTGTGAATCTGCACAGGTAAATTGACTTTGATGGAGCTATCTGGCCATTTACTCTAGCTGAGGATCTGGGCCGTATTGTTTCATAGCATCTTTTTAAAATATAAAAGCTAGATTAAGGTTTTCAAGTTGGCCCTGTGAAAGGGATAGTGTGTAGCAGTGCCATTCCAGGATTATCACAGGGAAAGCACAATTCTTTCCCTGCACCCCACTTTTGCCAGTAGGCTAGTAATTTGCCTCAAGTTTTTAGCGTCAGGCCAAGGTTTTGCTTACTCCCCACTCATCTACTTGGAGGAAGGAATAGTGTGGACAATAGCAACATCTACTTACCCCTATGCTTCCAGTCCCAAGATCTGGGGAGGCAATGCATTGGAGGCAAGGTGCCTTACTTTATCTTATGCCTCTGTGTGGCCACCTGGCCTAGCCCACAAATGGGTGGGATTTTTAAGAGGTCTCACTGTTGCCTAAACACTATTCCTATTGAATTCAATGGGAACTTTATTGTTGACATCAGTGTGAGCAGAGTTAGGCCAATGCTGAGCACTTCTGAGATTCTCCCCTCTGTTCCTATGTGAATGTCAGTGCTTAAGATCAATCAAACTAAAATAAAACCGTACCAACAGCTGCTGTACTAGCTTTGCACAGCTTTGCCACCTCAAACCTGACCTGCACTGCCCCGATAGTCCAGTCCTAGGTAATTTCTGAGCAGGAATTATATTATTCATGGAATAATTTTAAGGTAATATTGATCTGAATTACTTCAGCTTTCACTATGGAAGCTTATAATTAATGCAATAGGATGTGAAAATAGAACTTTGAAATTGACAGCTTTGACTGGCTCTCAAATGGAATGAGTCCCAGATGGCCAAGAATTTATGACTCTACTAAGCTGCAACACTTTAAATGATGGCACAATATATATTATGTTTCCTCAGAAGATAACCATGTTATCCCAGCTCTGTATTTAGCTTCAAATATCTGAATTTTATTGCTGCAGATCTTGGAACCTAAGATGTTTCGCTATGCTCACAAATTGGAGATTCAGAGAGGTGATGGGGTACTGGGTCAGCCTTCTCCTTTGCCCCACCTGTATTCTGTGTCATATTATCAACTGTCGGAGGAATTAGCAAGGACGTACCCTGAGCTAACTCTTGCTGTCTTCTCAGGTACAGTAGAGCACTTAACCAGGCTGGTAGTAGTCCGTAGAAATTTTGAATCCTTCTTTTAAGTAATCTAATTACAGGTAGGTCAATAAGTTTTTGTGTTGAGTTTTTGTTATGTTTTGTTCAGATTTGAAACAATGGAGTGAAACCCTGAAAATTATTCTGACTGCCCCATTGAACATCCTGTGAGGGATCACGCATCACAGACATAAGTTTTAACTATGTTTTTAAAAATTCTCTCTATTCCCTGCCCTTTCCTCATCTTATAATTTCCTTATTTGCTGTAGAAATCCTAGAACACATCAATTTGTGACAGTTTAGATACAGTGGCTTGAATAGATTGTAGTGATATTCTTGGTACTACAGTTCACAGAATGACTTACTCTCGGATATCTAAGAAAACAAAGATATATTTGGAGAATATTGGTAAGTGACAGAATTTTAAACCATTTGTTATTCAACACAGAAATCATTTTAACTCTTATTGGTCTAGTTAGTAGAGTCAATTAATGCATTTTTCTAAAATTAAAAAAAAATTGAATTTAGGTTTTCAATTCACTTTCAAGTGATTAATTAAAGGGACACTAGCATGTTGATTAAACTTAATAATCTGGTTAAAGTTTTTCTACACTTAAAGATCTCGTTTTTCAGTTTGTACTTCAAAATAGCTGATAAAAACACTGACTATAATTGTACAAGAATCAGTTTTAAAAAATAAACACCAAAAAAACATGAAATGACAGATTTACTTGAAAGAGACTGACAAGAAAATTCACATGCCGACACATTCTGTTCACTGTAAGATATAGCCCATGTAACTTCCTGTTCTCACATTCTGTGGTTCACTCTTTGGTAGTGTATAGCAGCAGTGTGGTAAATTGCTTAATGTACAAGCTTCCACTTAGTTTATGAATAAATCATGCATATCATAAACAAACCTTTTTTTAAACTTCTGCATATTTTTTAAAACTTGTTTCATTGAAACAACCAATGTTGCTTGAATTTATGCAATCAGAATTAACAAATTAATAAAATAATTGTTTTAGAGAGTTATATGTGCTAATCTACCAGCAGTCAAAATTAAACACCAAAATAAGTACAATAATAATTGAAAGTCAAAATTGGAATCCTTTTTTATCCTGCAATTCTTGGCTCCATAATCAAGTGAAATATTTTATAAAAGTCTGAAGTGAGATGGAAAGAATCTTGATTTTCAGTTTGCATCAATATGAATAGATTAATGCATGAAGACTATTTCTATATTAAACTCAAATCCCTCAAAAGAATCCATCTGTGAACATCTTTAAGGAGACCCTTTAACTTTAACAGAGCTCTGCAGAGATATAAGGCTGCCAATGAACAACAATCTGTATCCTGAATACAGTGCCATCACCTCCTTGGCTGGCAGCCTTCTAAAATCCTCATTATGAAACCAGACAGCTCTCCCTGCTCATTGATGGATGATGTCCTGGACAGATGGAAAACACATTATGAAAGCATGCTGAACCATGGTCCTGCTGATGATTGTTTAGAGCTACATGACCTGGCAAACTACACAGCTGTTCATCCAGGGATGAACACCGATCCTCCGTCATTCAAGAAAGCATGAAAGGACATCCAAAAGTTACAGGATGGGCATGCTGCTGGACCTGATGCTATTCTAACCAAGCTACTCAAAGGTGCCTTGGAACCAGTGCGCATGGGCCTACATAACCTGTTCTTAGAAAGGTGGACATCAGGCAAAGTACCAGCAGAGTGCAAAGAGGGCATTATATGTCCATAAATCAGGGCAGAGGATCTTGCACCGAGTATGGAACTACAGGCTAATCTCATTCTTATTGGTCCCTGGAAAGATTTTCGCTCACATTCTGGCTGGTAGGATGCAGCTATTTCATAACAATATTGTCAGCAATCATGTTTCACTGCAGATGGTCAACAATGGACACTGTCCTTACCCTCCAGCTTCTGGTTGAGTTGCATGGAGAATTTAACCACCTGCTTCATGTGGCACACCTCCATGTCAAAGAAACTTTTGATTCGGTTGACAGATTAGCACTTTGGGTCGCACTGAAAGGAGTTGGTGTTCCAAATGTTCTGTTATATCTGGTGCATGATCTTCACACTGAAACTTGTGCAAGAGTATGCTTTGGGGCACAGTTTTTGCTGCATTTCTACACATCCTCAGGTATGTGGCAGGGATACATTCTTGCCCTGGCACTGTTCTGTTGAGCTATTAGCTGTATATTAGGACTTTCCACTCCATGCATCAAAATCAAGGTTCGTCAAGAAGTGTTTTCAAGTCAAATAATCAAGGCTGACGATACTGCCTTGTTTATAGAGAAGTGGGAGAATTTCAGCCTTGCACTCCTAGGTCTCCAAGATGCCATCCACAAGATGGGGTCAGATGTCTCATGGCAGAAAACCAATTTCCTGAGTCTTGTAGCTTGGACACCAGAATCCCCAGTTCAGGTGGGGTTGAGTACCATGGAGAGTGCTGATGAATTCATCTACCTAGGCTGCAAGCAGAGTTCAAACAGTCACAGTAAACCAAATGTTCTTCTTCAAGTAGTGTCCCTTGAAGAAGTGCTCCACTTTAGGTGTTGGTGTGTCCCTGTGCCACAGATCACAGATTTTCAGTGGTGGTGCTCGGTTGGGGCACGAGTGCACAGTAGTCGTCTCGTAGTGCCATTGGTGCCTCATGTAGCATGCACAATCTGTCCAGTTCAGTTCCTTCTCAACCATCCTCAGCTGCAGACGAAGCTCAGTGGCAGTGCTGCCTCTTCATTTTTCTCTTTATAGAAATAGTTAGATTAGCTGTAGTTTAGTAAGTCTAGTTTATTGTTCTTCCCCCCTACTCCCAACCCCCAAATTTTTTTTATAGATATATTTTTTATTTTTCCCACTGTTTCCCATTGGGAAACTTTAATCACCACGATGCCCGGCTCACCCAGGTTTAAATGATGTGACTCTTGTTGTGAGGCAATGACAGTCTCAGACGGCCACTCATTTTGTGTCCATTATTTGGAGGAAACCCATATCCCTCAGAAATGTGCCATTTGCAGCAGTCTTAAAGTCAGGGCAATGTGTGGTCGAGCTCTCTGCCTCACAGTGATTTTGATGGAAAAGTTCCTTCAGCCTCCTCCTCAGGGAGCAAAATTGACATCAGCAGATAGTTCCCTGAGCAAAACCTCTGCTAATGGGAGTGTTCAGTCTTCCAAATTGTCTAGGAAGCAAGCCACAACCTCCCCTAATAGGGACACTCAGAGAAAGAAGAGGTCCCTGGCAAGGTCGCTATCCACAGTGCCGAGCTCAAGTAGAGTGAGCACCATTGAGGCTCCGGGCACCTCCATCTCTCTCCCTCCGTGGACCTCTGCCGAGCCCCGCCACTCTGGAATGGAGTTGATATCCTCCTCCTCCCCCGCAACAACCACTCTGGTGTGGGAGTGGGCACTGAGACAGGCAATGCTGCCCAGCACCAGCTCAGTCATCGGCACTGACAGACAGGCTGAGAACGGCACCGACCGTCTCCACAAAAGCACCAACTGCATCTGCACCAGCAGCACCGCCGCCACAGAAACAAGCGATTATGCAGCAGTTTCTACAGCACAAGAACATAGCGGTCTCCTCGGTGCTGCAGTCACCCTTGCGCGGTACCGAGGGATCTCTGGAACAAATAACTGAGCAGTAGTCCACTTCTGCAGCTCCCCAGCCCATCTCCAGTGATGAAGAGGAGGAAGTACATTGGAGCTACTTCTCCTCCCAGCACTCTTCACCCATGCGGCGAAGACCACCATGTGAATCTGTTAGAACCAAATCTCGCCAACCTCGCGAGGTACAGCAATAGTACAGGCAACCCTGGATGTGTCCTCTGATGTCCTTTCCCATGCAGTGGCCACCCTTGGGACCCATGGGTGGCATATAAGGCTCACTACACAAGGCCCTCAACCCCAGCCTGAAGGGAAATTCGTTCTCCAACTTCCCCAATCAGAGAGACGTCAGAAGCACCAGAGTACATGGTAGATGAGGAGGAAGAAGGTTTGGACCATGCAGACATTTCCCCAGCCCGCAACCCATTGTCTTCCCATGACGAGGCAGTCTTACCACCACCTCCAAACACAGTTAATGACCTGAAACAATTTCAGGAACTGAGTATCTGCCAGACAAGACATCTCCCTAGAAGAGGTGCAAGAAAACCAGTACAAGCTACTGCAAATTTTACAGACATCCACTACATCCAAAATTGCACTACCAATAAATGATGCCGTAATGGAACTGGCAGAGAATATTTGGCAGACCCCCGCAATCATACCACCTACCAACAAAAGAGCCAACAGAAAGTACTTCGTCCCGGCTAAAAGGGTGGACTTTTTGTTCTCTCATCCATAACCCAATTCTCTAGTGGTAGAAGCTGCTAACTATCACAGCTAACAACCCCAATTCCTGTCCACTCCACAGGACGAAGAACATAAACGATTAGACCTCTTAGGCAGAAAAGTATGCTCATCAGTTACACTCCACTTGCAGATAGCCAATTATTTGGCCCTTTTAGCCAAGTACAACTACGACAACTATAGTGAATTGCAAGAATTTCTTGATGCCTTACCGGAGGAAAAACATCCTTAGTTCAATGCTATCATGAAGGAGGAACAGCTAATTGCCTGGACAGCCCTACAGGCCTCAATGGATGTAACGGACACTGCAGCGAGAACAATGGCCATGGCAGTCATAATGCATAGGGCTTTGTGGTTGCAGTCGTCCGGGATCACCAAAGAGCTCCAACTCAAGGTAGAAGATCTCCCCTTCAACCGGGAGAAACTCTTCTCCGTAAAAACGGACAAAGTTCTTCACTCTATGAAGGACTCTAGTGCCAATCTGCGCACCTTAGCCATAGACACGTCTCCTAACAAAACTGTACCAAAAGGGTAGAGACACCTCTTTCCACCATCCACAACAATGGCAGTTTGACCAGAACAGAAATAAACAATGTTCACAAAGATGTAGGGCTACTCAAACTCAGTCCTCCTCTTCACAACCATCTACCACCAACCCACAGTTTTGAAGTCTTGGTCGAGGGTCTGAACGATCTCCCCCGCGATACAGCTCTATAAGATACTCCTACCCAACCTTTTGGCCACCACCTGTGCCCATTCTACCATGCCTGGGCAGCAATGAAACCGGACCAATGGGTACTGCAGATTATAATATCGGGTAATGCCATCCCCTTCCTCGCTCTTCCCACTACCCTACCTCTTTTCCCGTCCCTCTTCAGGGACTCTTCTCACGAGCACCTCTTACAACAGAAAGTGAACCATCTCATACAATTGGGTGCCGTGGATCAAATTCCAGCTCAATACAAAGGGAAAGGTTTTTACTCCCATTATTTTCTCACCAAAAAGAAAAACGGTGGATGGAGGCCCATCTTAGGTCTTTGGAAGCTCAACAAATTTGTGCGGAATCATAGATTCAAAGTGGTCACACTGGCCACAATTATTCCAGCTCTAGACAAGGGGGACTGCTTTTCAGCCCTTGACCTCCAAGATGCTTACTTTCATATTACCATACACCCAGTGCAGAGACCATTTTTAAGATCCTTGGTAGGGGTCAACCATTACCAAGACAGAATACTACCTTCTGGCCTTTCCACTGCCCCTTGAGTTTTTTTAAAAACCCTCACCATAGTGGCAGTCCATTTACAAAGGAGAGGAGTGATGATCTTCCCGTACCTAGATGATTGTCTACTGAAAGGCACAACTCGGGAAGAAATGACACACATGGTGTAGAACAGCAGTCTCCAAACTTTCTGGATCATGCACCGCCAGGGCCAGCTCTAGGGAAGCACAAAAAAAAAAAAAAAAAAAAAGCTGCTGCCGGCGTACAGCCAAAGACAGAGCAGGGAGAGCCATGCTGCCACTGGCGTGCCACCGAAGAATCGAAGGTCGGGGAGAGCTGAGCTGCTGTCGGTGTGCCAGCAGCGCTCCTTCGGCGGCGCTCCTCCCACTGCGCACCCCCAGGGATGGTCTTGCGGACACACTGGGGTGCACGCATCCCACTTTGGAGACCACTGGTGTAGAAGACAACCATCAAGCTGTTCCAGACACTAGGGTTGCAGATAAATATACAGAAATCTACACTGAACCCAGTGCAACAACTGGAATTCACTAGGGCCTACCTCGACTCCACAAAGGCCAGGGCACTGTTGCCCCATCACAGATTCATGACAATGCCAACCTCATCTCGACAGTCACTGGCAGCCCTAAAATGTCCTCCAGAACCTGCCTACAGATATTGGGTCACATGTCAGCCATGATGTTCATGGTGAGACATGCGAGACTGCATATGCGGTGCCTACAGGGCTGGCTGAGCACTGTGTGCACTCCCTGCAAACAGTCTAAACAAAAGAGTGACAATACCCTCAAAGGTCATTGCATCACTCAAGTAGTGGCTGAAACCAGAAAACACCTGCACAGGGATTTCTTTCCAACAGGATCCTCTATCACTAATAATCATGACCGATGCATCACTCATAAGCTGGGGAGCTCACTTAGACCAGTACACCATGTAAGGCTAGTGGTCACCAATGGAAACTCAGCTCCACATCAATTTCCTGGAGGTCCAAGCAGTATGCAATGCACGTAGGCACTTCCTCCCAATCATATGGAACGAATCAATCCACATACTGACGGACAATATAGTATGCATGTTCGATATCAATTGTCAAACAGGAGCTTTCTCTCATTCACTCTGCACCAGGCCCTGAAATTGTGGAACTGGTGCATTCACCACAACGTACCCATCTCAGCATCTTATCTCCTGGGGTGTCAGAATATGATGGTGAACACACTAAGCAGATACACTTCTCTGAGGAACACAAGTGGGAAATACACGACAGTGTCCTCCAATTGGTATTCCAAAAATGGGGCTATCCATTTGTATACCTGTTCGCATCAGTAACAAACCACAAGTGCCCACTTTTCTGCTCTAGGGTGGGACTAGCACCCAAGTCACTAGGGGATACATCACTCATGTACGCATTCCCACCGATACCTCTAATCTCATGAGTCGTTCACGAGATACGGACTGACTAGGCCCATATCTTACTAATTGTTCCAGTGTGGTCCAGACAGACTTGGTTCCCTTATCTGTTGCGCCTGGCAGTATGAGTGAGCAAGTTGCAGCGCTGTAAATTGCCAGTGTAGACAAGTCCTATATTAGGCCTTACTGTGCTCTCTGCAACAACACACGACTCCAAAGCCCCTACCGTCCGCAGCAGGGCACTGTTCTTCAGACACCTGAAGTGGAGCACCCACAGGGACACTACTCAAAGAAGAAAAGAAAGTTACTCATCTTGTGCAGTAACGAGAGTTCTTCGAGATGTGTGTCTCTGTGGATGCTCCACTACCCACCCTCCTCCCCTCTACTTCGGAGTTCATGCCTTGAGCTCTGCGATAGAGAAGGAACTGAACAGGTCAGGTCGTACGCACGCTAAATGAGGTGCCAATGGTACTCTGAGATGACTACTGTGCACGCGCACCCCGACCAAGCACTGCCACCAAAAAGTGGACACACCGACACCTAAAGTGGAGCACCCACTGGGAGACACCTGTCAAAGAACCCTTGTTACTGCACAAGGTGAGTAACTTCCTCTTCTTCAACAAATAGACTCCAATGTGGGCTCAGCTTTGCCTCTATCAGCAGAAACTTAAGCCTGACCTCACTGTGTTTCTTGATTCTAGGTTTAAAGTCTGCAGATTTGACACTGAACCCTGATATGAGTCTCCCCAAGACACTTCAGCCAGCTGGAGTGTGGCTCATTCACTGGTATTGGCAGCTTGCAAAATTGGCAGGGTTTAAACCCTGGTGACTGAGGAATGCAACAGTACCAGTACCCAGGAACAGGAACTGAAGTGTTTGAAAACGCTTCAAAAGAAAACTTATATCTAAAACTAACCAAAAACAAACTACTGAAACAGGTTCACGCTATATACAAATAAGAGGAAAAACTTTCACTAGCAAGGGCACACATTCCAACAATTGTCATGAGCAGTGAGAAAGCGGGTCAGGGGTGGCGCAGCACCATCATGCAGCAGCATGAGGCAGCAGAGGGCACATGAGCCACCCTGACCAGGTACTGCTGAGGGAAAAATCTCCGACAACTATGCCCTGAGAGTGCCCACACCTGAGGTAGAATGGATATGTGCAACACATTTGAAGCAAAGTAGTTACAGAGCAGATTAGTAACTGTTTCTTCTTCAGCTGATGGATGTCAGCTCCTGAATGAAGTCCATGTCTCAGGTACGGATGCAAAAACATCTTTGTGCTGAGACAGAGTTCAAGATCTGTCAAACCTGTGTGCTCCCTGTATTGCTAAATGGGTCAGAAACTGGACTCTTACAGGCAGACTTGGAACAGCTAGAGGCATTCCCTATGTCCTGTCAGTGCCAAATCCCGAGCATGTAGTGGTTTGACTTTTTGGATATGTTAGTCTTGCAATGATCTGGTATTCCTTCAGTCGCTCATTATGTTAAAAAATGGTATTGTGTGCTCTTCAGCCATGTAGAGAAGGGGTAGTTCTTCTTTTAATGGCTGAAGTCATAACCTACTCAGTAGAACCCTGTCCTGCAAAGATTTAACCCTTGCTTGACTTTACACGCTGGATTAAATCCTTGTCATGCTGAAGTCAATTGGAATTTTGCCATTGACTTCTGTTGGGGCCAGAATGTCACCCTGAGACTTCAAGGACATGCATAGGTCTTTGCAGGATCAGTGCCTCAGACAACTTTAAAGACACTTTAAGTAGTTTCTTTTAACCAGACAACTTCTGACATGATCCTTTTGTATTATAACTGACTATCTTGTCTGTTAGATTAGTGAATATGAAATATTTAACCCTAATACATTTGGTTTTCAGTTTAAATTGTTTTTGAAATGGATACATAGTTAACTGTTTTTAATAAAGAGAGTTTCCAAGTATGGGCTTCCTTCTTATAAGTTGACAATTTAAGTTTTACTTAATGTTAAATATGAATGTATCAGTTGATACTACCTGCACTATCAGCATTCCAATTCTGCAATATAATTTTGTTCAGCAAAAGGCTTATTCAGTTGAAATCTGTATCCTTCATTTGGATTGTGAGGACAAATTTGTTCTCAGTTAAATAAGAAATATCTTCAATAATAAGGATGTCAAGTGATTAAAAAAATTAATCGTGTGATTAATCACACTTTTAAAGAATAATAGGATACCATTTATTTAAATATTTTTGATGTTTTCTACATTTTCAAATATATTGATTTCAGTTAGTTACCACACAGAATACAGTGTACGGTGCTCACTTTATATTATTTTTTATTACGAATATTTGCACAGTAAAAAACAAAAGCAGTAGTATTTTTCAATTCATCTAATACAAATAGTGTAGCGCAATCTCTTTATCATGAAAGTTGAACTTACAAATGTAGAATTGTGTACCAAGAAATAACTGCACGCAAAAATAAAAAAAATGTAAAACTTCAGAGCCTACACGTCCGCTCAGTCCTATTTCTTGTTCAGCCAATTGCTAAGACAAACAAGTTTGTTTCCATTTGCTGGAGATAATGCTCCCCAGTTCTTGTTTACAGTGTCACCTGAAAGTGACAACAGGTGTTTGCATGGCATTGTTGTAGCAGATGTCGCAAGATATTTACATGCCAGATGCTCTAAAGGTTCATATGTCTCTTCATGCTTCAGCCACCATTCCAGAGGACATGCGTCCATGCCGATGACAGGTTATGCTTGATAACATTCCAAAGCAGTGCGGCCTGATGCATAGTCATTTTCATCATCTGAGTCAGATGCAACTAGCTTTTTTGGTGATTCAGTTCTGTAGTTTCTGCATCGGAGTGTTGCTCTTTTAAGGCTTCTGAAAGCATGCTCCACACCTAATCCCTCTCAGATTTTGGAGGACACTTCAGATTCTTAAATCTTGGGTCGAGTGCTGTAGCTATCTTTAGAAATCTCACATTGGTACCATCTTCGCATTTTGTCAAATCTGCAGTGAGTGTTCTTAAAATGAATAACGTGCTTGGTCATCATCCGAGATTGCTATAACATGAAATATATGGCAGAATGCGGGTAAAACAGAACAGGAAACATACAGTTCTCCCTCACGGGAGAATTAACACTTTTTTTTTTTTTTTAAATGAGCATCGTCAGTATGGAAGCACGTCCTCTGGAACGGTGGCCGAAGCTTGAAGGGGCATACGAATGTTTAGCATAGCTGGCACATAAATACCTTGCAATGCCAGCTATAAAAGTGCCATGCAAACGCCTATACTCACTTTCAGGGTGACATTGTAAAAAAAGAAGTGGGCAGCGTTATGTCCCATAAATGGAAACAAACTTGTTTGTCTTAGTGATTGGCTGAACAAGAAGTAGGATTGAGTGGACTTGTAGGCTCTAAAGTTTTACATTGTTTTGGTTTTTTGAGTGCAGTTATGTAACAAAAAAAATTCTACATTTGTAAGTTCCACTTTCACCATAAAAAGATTGCACTACAGTACTTGTATGAGGTGAATTGAAAAATATTTATTTTATCATTTTTACAGTGCAAATATTTGTAATAAAAATAATATGAAGTTAGCACTGTACACTTGGTATTCTGTGTTGTAATTGAAATCAATATATTTGAAAATGTAGAAAACATCAAAAATATTTAATACATTTCAATTGGAATTCTATTGTTTAACAGCGTGATTAAAATGTGATTAATCGTGATTCGTTTTTTAATCACGATTAATTTTTTGAGTTAATTGCGTGAGTTAACTGTGATTGACAGCCCTAATAATAGTATTAATTTATTCCTGTATGAAATACTAAAACTATAAATATACTACTACAGAAACTTTTCTAGTAATATTTATGAATTTGAATTTTATGTATGTATTTATTTTTGAAAAACAGAGGTAAGCCAGAGAATTCAAACAGCACGCCCTGCTGGGAGACAGGTGATGCTGCACTATTTGCTACCGTGGATGAATAATATTGAGTTGGTAGATTTGAAACCTTTGCCAACAATACGGCATCAAGATGAAGATGAAGAGGATTCTTTAAAAGACAGAGAAATGATGGTAAACAGCAGACGCTGGCTACGAGGAGAAGGCTGGGGATCACCACAGGCTACTGCTATGGTTTTAAACAATCTGATGTATATGACAGCACAGGTAAAACCAGTCTTTTGATGTTTCTTGTTGTTTGATTCAGAGAATTGTTAAATCCAGAAGGGGAAGAGGGGAAGTGTAGGGCTACTGATACCAGTTAGTGAGCTTTTATTAGCAAGCTGATTTAGGCAGTATGAAATTCTTCATTAGCATGGTTGTCAACTTATGCAAAAATTTTCAAAAGCCAGTTCTCCAAATTACTTGTGGGTCTGGGAGCTACCAAATAGTTTAATGAACATTCTGGGCAATTTTAGGAGAAGCACATGGCATGCTATTGAGTCTATAAAATAATAACAGGTTATTTTCAATAAGAATGTCTTAATGATCACAGGCTTAAAATTGCTGTCCCATAATTTAGATATCTAGATAGATAACTTCCTTGTGTAACTTAAAAAACAACCCAACAAGCCTACCTAAAAACTAGTGGTGAGAGAACCTCAAAGGGATTGCTCAGATTGTGTTTGTCTTCTCTGTTTCTTCATTCTCCCTGGATGATTTGTTTGTCATTCTGTTTCTTCCTGCCTCCAGGTAAACAATAGGTTTTCTTTGTTCCCTCTCCATTTAGTAAATTACATCTTTCTCCCCCCCTTCTTGTCATAGAATCATAGATTTTAAGGTCTGAAGGGACCATTATGATCGTCTAGTCTGATGTCCTGCACAACGCAAGCCACAGTATCTCACCCACCCGCTCCTGTAATAAACCCCTAACCTATGTCTGAGTTATTGAAGTCCTCAAATCGTGGTTTAAAGACTTCAAGGTGCAGAAAATCCTCCAACAAGTGACCCGTGCCCCACGCTGATTAGGAAGGCGAAACCCCCCCTGGTCCTCTGCCAATCTCCCCTGGAGGAAAATTCCTTCCTGATCCCAAATATAGCGATCAGCTAGACCCTGAGCGTGTGGGCAAGACTCACCAGCCAGACACCCGGGAAAGAATTCTCTGTCGTAACTCAGATCCCATCCTATCTAACATCCCATCACAGGCCATTGGGCATATCTACCGCTAATAGCTAAAGATCAATTAATTGCCAAAATTAGGCTATCCCATCATACCATCCCCTCCATAAACTTATCAAGCTTAGTCTTGAAGTCAGATATGTCCTTTGCCCCCACTGCTTCCTTTGGAAGGCTGTTCCAGAACTTCACTCCTCTGATAGTTAGAAACCTTCGTCTAATTTCAAGTCTAAACTTCCTGATGGCCAGTTTATATCTGTTTGTTCTTGTGTCCGCTTTGGTACTGAGCTTAAATAATTTTTCTCCCTCCGTGGTATTTATCTCTCTGATATATTTATAGAGAGCAATCATATCTCCTCTCAGCCTTCTTTTAGTTAGGCTAAACAAGCCAAGCTCCTTGAGTCTCCTTTCATAAGACAGGTTTTCTAGTCCTCTGATCATCCCAGTAGCCCTTCTCTGTACCTGTTGCAGTTTGAATTCATCTTTCTTAAACATGGGAGACCAGAGCTGCACACAATATTCCAGATGAGGTCTCACCAGTGCCTTGCATAACGCTACTAACACCTCCTTATCTCTACTGGAAATACCTTGCCTGATGCATCCCAAGACCACATTAGCTTTTTGCATGGCCATATCACATTGGCGTCTTACAGTCATCCTGTGATCAACCAATACTCAGAGGTCCTTCTCTTCCTCTGTTACTTCCAAGTGATGCGTCCCCAGTTTATAACAAAAATTCTTGTTATTAATCCCTAAATGCATGACCTTGCACTTTTCACTATTAAATTTCATCCTATTACTATTACTCCAGTTTACAAGGTCATCCAGATCTTCCTGTATGATATCCCGGTCCTTCTCTGTATTGGCAATACCTCCCAGCTTTGTGTCATCCGCAAACTTTATTAGCACATTCCCACTTTTTGAGCCAAGGTCAGTAATAAAATGATTAAATAAGATTGGTCCCAAAACCGAGCCCTGAGGAACTCCACTAGTAATCTCCTTCCAGCCTGACAGTTCACCTTTCATTGTGACCTGTTGTAGTCTCCCCTTTAACCAATTCCTTATCCAACTTTCAATTTTCATACAGATCCCCATCTTTTCCAATTTAGCTAATAATTCCCCATGTGAAACCATATCAAATGCCTTACTGAAATCGAGGTAAATTAGATCCACTGCATTTCCTTTGTCTAAAAAATCTGTTACCTTCTCAAAGAAGGAGTTCAGGTTGGTTTGACACGATCTACCTTTTGTAAAACCGTGTTGTCTTTTGTCCTAATTACCATTGACCTCAATGTCCTTAACTACTTTCTCCTTCAGAATTTTTTCCAAGACCTTGCATACTACAGATGTCAAACTAACTAGCCTGTAGTTACCCAGATCCTATTTTTAAGAAGGGGGGGGGGGAAGTGAATTATGTTAGAAATTCTCCAGTCATATGGTACAACCCCTGAGTTTACAGATTCATTAAAAATTCTTGCTAATGGTCTTGCACTTTCATGTGCCAATTCCTTTAGTATTCTTGGATGAAGATTATCTGGGCCTCCCGATTTAGTCCCATTAAGCTGTTCAAGTTTGGCTTCTACCTCGGATGTGGTAATATCTACCTCCATATCCTCATTCCCATTTGTTGTCCTACCATTTATCCCAAAGCTCCTCATTAAAGACTGAGGCAAAGTATTTGTTTAAATATTGGCCCATGCCTAGATTATCCTTAACCTTTTATCTCCTTAGACACGGAAGTTCTGAGAGTGATGTGGAAGGGTGGGATATGAGAGAGATGGTAGTGGTGTGGGCTAATCCTGTTGCTGGTAGCTGACTGAAGGCTGTCTGCTTTCCTTGTCTCATTTATTTTCTGTATGACAGCAGAGAAAAAGGGAGGGTAAGAGTGCCTGGTCCTCTGCCCAGTGGCTCCTAGTGGTGAAAGGCTAGCTTTTTAAATTAAAAAATTCCAGTAGTAAATGGTTTCTAGGACATTGTGTAGGACTGTCAGTAGCTGGGATGCATTAGTAAAACCTCAGCAGTGGCAGCTAAATCTGCATAGCTGACAAGTATGCATTCCAAACTACAGTACAAGCTTATCCAGCACATTGGGGGAATGAGGAGTGCCGGTTAGTCTCAAATTCCAGTTAACTAAGAGTTATACTTACCAATTGAATACCAATTTTCAAAGAATTAGAATACAATAAAATGAATAAAGTTTACAGGTACTCACCAATCCAGTAGTACTGCATTGCAGAGTGGTTGGTTTCTTGAAGCACTTAAGTGTATACAGGTAAAGTTTTCTATACAGTAGGTTATCTTATGACACTACATATCACCATGGGCAGTTCATGGCGTACACCAAGATCACTAAAAATACACTTAACAGTAAAACTATACTGATAATTTAATCTTTCTTTGATTCAAAAGGCACTTCAGGCTCTTGCAGTGCCTCAGGGTCATCATTATCAAAGTCAGTTATCATTGTAGATGTAGAAGGTGTAGGAGATTGGGCTGAATCTGTAATGACCCTATGACACTCCCTGGAACCTGCTTTTTTGAATAAATCCATGGTATCCACTTGTTTACTTGTCTTCTGCCTCTTTTGCATAAAAGTAGAGTGTAGAATGTGCAATTGCATAACCTCCTGGACAGTATACCAGTCCCTGTTACTAGATTAAAGATTTGTTTTGGGAGATATTAGAAATGCCGGATGATAGAGCTTTCTGGTTGATAAAGTGCTGGATAACACAGCTTTTACTATAAATTGTTAGTCTTTGCTCACTGTAGTGACCCTGAGATAATTACTTGTATTTGGGGAATATATTAAAGAGGATGAGCATTCATAAAAGCTTCAGTGTATAGAAATGGATAAAACATAGCAGCTGCTCATAAGGTTTAGGTTTCCTTTTTCTCAAGCCTCTTAAACTTATTCAATAGAAAATCCTTGCTTGAAGTTATTTATATTATTGAACTTTACAAAAGGGATATCTTAATTTTGTTTTCTAGTATGGTGATGAAGTGGCATGGTCAGAGATAGAGAATGTCTGGACTACTCTAGCAGACAGCTGGCCAAAGAATCTGAAAATAATTTTGCACTTCTTGATCAGCATTTGTGGAGTGAATAGCGAACCCAGCCTCTTGCCTTATGTAAGTACTTGATGCTACAGTCTTCCCTCACATCCTTATTTCTTTAAAATTGTATTTTATGTGTTTAGCAACTCCTTATCGAAGACCACTAAATAAATGAATAGTAACATAAAGGGTCATGATATCTCATTCTAATACAGCATGAGGCCAATGCCATCCCATTGTGTCACAATGTAACAACTCAATGCTGTGACCAGTTCAAATTCAATGTCTCCTACTTTGCAGTCTCTGATGGTAACAAGTATTTTCTATTTCAAATTATCTTCCAAAATGCAAATGTTCTCCCAGTGAGAAGACTTCCCCTTTTTGGCATGGTTGTATTTTTAGAAATGAATTCCTCTGTTCAGAAATGCATGATGATTTTTAATATTATGTTTCACTCCCTCTTTCTTCTCATATCGTGTTACCGTATTCTTTCTTCTTGCACCACCATATAGTACTGTATCTTTAAAAGAAAACTCTATTTTGACTAGGGATTAAAAAGATAAGTATTTTTCATGACTGATAAATTAATAAATGAATGATGGAATACTGCAAGGGCTACCTACAGACCTGTAGAATTGTGGAAACCTTCCAAGAATGGAGGGGCATAGGAATTATTTGTGGGTAGAAACAAGGGGTTACAGGGTGAGCAGGCCCGTTTTACCAATGGGTTCTGAGAGAAGAGCAGCACTGTTCGGAATTTTGTGGAGTAATTAATAACAAGGAACATGGTGCCAATAATTCTTTCCAACTTTTAATGAGGGAATTCCAGCTCAACCACCTCACATCACAACCCAGGATAATCTCATATACATGTTGAACCAAAGCAATGACAAAATAACCCTCTATGGTACTCTGCATTAGAGAGCCCACAGAGCAACTGTTTGCCACTAACTTCTGAGTTCACACAGAAAAATCATAATGGAGACACTGATGAGTGACTCCATCCAGTTTCCAGGATCTCTAGATGCCCCAAGATAAATTCAAGATCAATGTTATTTAGGGTTGCCGACTTTCTAATAGCAGAAAACCGAACACCCCTACCCCACCCCTTCTCTGAGGCCCTGTTCCCGACTCACTCCATCCCCCCTCTCTCCGTCACTCACTCTCCCGCACCCTCACTCACTCATTTTCACAGGACTTGGGCAGGGGGTTGGGGTGCAGGAAGGGGTGAGGGCGAGGGCTCCGGCTGGGGGTGCGGACTCTGGGGTGGGGCCGGGATGAGGGGTTTTGGTTGGATGAGGGGCCTCTGGGCTGGGGCTGAGAGGTTCGGAGTGCAGGAATGGGCTCAGGGCTGAGGCAGGGGGTTGGGGTGCAGGAGATGATACGGGGTGCGGGCTCCGAGAGGGAGTTTGTTGCCTGAGGGGGCTCAGGGTTGGGGTAGGGTGCTGCGGGCTGCAGGAGGGAATTTGGATGTGGGAGGGGGCTGAGGGCTGGGGCAGGGAGTTGGGGTGTGGGAGGGTGGGAGGGATGCAGGCTCTGGGCTCAGGCAGCTCCAGGGAAGCGGCTGGCATCTCCCTCCAGCTCCCAGGTGGGGCGGGGGGGAAGGGCTCTGTACGCTGCTGTGGTCCATAGGCGCCACCCCCGCAGCTCCCATTGGCCATGGTTCCAGGCCAATCGGAGCTGTGGAGCTGGTGCTCGGGGCGGGGGCAGTGTCCAGAGCCCCTGTGGCTGTCCCTACGCTTAGGAGCCGGAGGGACATGCTGGCCACTTCCCGGGAGCAGCGTGGAGCCGGATAGGAAGCCTCCCTACTCCGCGCTAACCGGACTTTTAATGGCCTGGTCAGCGGTAATGCCTGAAACCACCAGGGTCCTTTTTCGTTTCAGCTGAAAACCAGACACCTGGCATCTCTTATGTTATCAGAGGCTGCTGAGTAGTAAAAGAATGAGCAGTCATTTTATTCCTAACCAGGATAACCATTGACAATCTTCTGTTTCTCAGCATTGAGTTCGAAGTACTTTTTTTCTTCCTTTATTTCTTTAAGAATATAACTTACTGAAATAAGACCTCATATAGATCCCACATAGACTTAATATGCAGTTAATAGTAAAATATTTCTTTTAATTAGTTGTTTAAGATCCTGTTAAAACATATGAAGGACTCCATCGTCTTGAGATTTAAACATATGCTATGTTGCAATATTAGCACTTGAACAAGAAAAGTGGTACAAATAATATAAGTAAAATAAAGTTCATACTGTATCAGCATTAAAAGGACGCTGTATAGGGCAAAAGTGTAGGTTTATTATAACGTGATTTTACAAAACCTAATTGAAATGTGTTTCATTGTTTTTTAAAAGGTATTTCAATGAAATCATTATTTTTTTAAATGTGTGATGGCAGCGTACACAACAAACATGCAGCTATAGTAATGTATGAGAATCAGAAAGTGAAACTGGATAAAAACAAAAGTGAAACTTTATAAGTTTGCATTTTCGTTGTCCAACTTAAATTAAATACAAAAAGTAAACAATCACAATAAATGGTGAATATCAAAGTCTGTACAATTTTTAAATATTTGCATTTTAATAATAATGTAACGGGTTTTTTATAACAATGCTAAGGAATTTTTTTATCTTCGTGATATCTCAGTAAGGAATACTATCTTTGTTTATATTTCTGATGTTTACTCCTAGTGACAGATACTTAAGACATTATGATTTCTCTTAGAACTAGAATAGATTACATAAATCTTCACATGCAATGAATAGTAAATGGTCTGTATCTAAAGGCAAAGGATTGTGATGTACAGTTCACCTTCTGTTTTTTCCTCATCTTTAAAAAACAGATTCAATCTCTTATTTATATTTCTGTTTTTAATGGCAGGTGAAGAAGGTTATTGTTTACTTGGGTAGAGATAAAACAATGCAACTATTGGAAGAACTGGTGAATGAACTACAGCTTACAGATCCAGTCAGCTCTGGAGTCACTCACATGGATAATCCACCATATTACCGCATCACTTCCAGTTACAAAATTCCTTCTGTCACTTCAGGTGAGAATTCGTTTGACTAGGCTATTACTGTGTTTCAGTTGTTATTTTCTATTGTTATGAGTTAATTGGAAAATCTAAATGCAGTGCAGGCACAATAGATTTAATATAAACAAATAAAACTTTTTTTAAAAATTTTTTTTTAAAAATAACCAGACTTATTGATACCATTAAATGTCAGATTGCGTGAAACTATGTGTATGTTAAGCCTTGTCTGCACTCAAAACTTGCACTGGTTTAACTAAAGTGAGTTTTTAAATCAAGTTAGTTAAACTGATGGGAATTTTTAAATCTACTAACACAGGTTTATACTGCTGTAGTGTAAATTTGTAGCTTACTGACATAAGCAAAATCTATATATGAAAGTGTAAACTTATTTAAGAGTTTCAAGATGGGAATTTGTACTGACATGCATCCGACGAAATGGGTATTCACCCACGAAAACTTATGCTCCAATATGTCTGTTAGTCTATAAGGTGCCATAGGACTCTTTGCCATTAAAAACAATATTCATTAAACTGGTGCAAATTTTGTGTGTAGACAAAGGCCTTGGTTTCTACAAATTAAAAAACCAAGCAAACCTGAAGACTTAAAAGGACACTGTATTTTCCATGTGCCCCAGTCCTGCAGCTTGCTGAGCACTCAAGTTCTGATCCAGCAGAACACCTAAGCATCTTAATTTTAAACAAATAAATAGTCTCAATGACTTCACATACTCTAAGTTAAGAACCTTGTAGGACTGAACCCATGGAGTACAGTCAGCACAGCTTACTGGGCCACTAAAAGTCTGGTTAGTCACAATGGCCTGCTCCATATGGCTCCCAGAAGTGGCTGGCATGTCCCTCTGAATCCTAGGCGCAGCAGCAGCCAGGAAGGCTCCACATGTTGCCCCTGTCCGCAGCGTAGGTGCTATCCCAAGCACAGTCTCTGCAGCTCCCATTGGCCAGGAACTGTGACCAGTGGAAGGTGTGGGGGCGGCGCTTGCAGACGGGGGCAGTGTGGAGAGCCCCCTGGCCACCCCTCTGGCTAGGAGCCAGAGGGACATGCCAGCTCCTTCCGGGAGATGCCTGAGGTAAGCGCCAGCCCTGAGCCCCCGCCCACACACACACTCCCTCCCAGAGCCCACACCCCGCATACCCTCTCGCACTCCAAACCCCTCGGCCCCAGCCTGAAACCCACTCCTGTACCCCAAGTCCCTCATCCCTGGCCCCACCCCAGAGCCCTCACCCCTTCCCACATCCCAACCCCCTGCCCCAGCCAGGAGACTCCTCCCATACTTCGAACTCCTCAGCCCCAGCCCCCTCCTGTACCCCAAACCCCTCATCCGCAACCCCCCCTAGAGCCTGCACTCCCAGCTGGAGCCCTCACTCCCTGCCACACCCCAACCTCCTGCCCCAACTCGGTGAAAATGAGCGAGTAAGTGAAGGGGGGGCAGAGAGCAAGCGATGGATGGAGTGAGTGGGAGTGGGGCCTCGGAGAAGGGGCAGGACAAGGACGTTGGGTTTTCTGCAGTCAGAAAGTTGGCAACCCTACCCATGGATCTGTGGCAGATTCCCCTGGCTCTGGAAGTGTGGAAGACAGCCATAAGGCTTCTTTCTGAAAATCCCCTTGCCAGCGCTATTGCATGGCATAGGCTTAAGTTTCTAGGCAGTTTCTAGACATCACTGTGGCTAGTTGGCAGCCAGGGGGTCTGCTATAACACAAGCAGGCCCCCACAAATTATGCCTGGGGCCTGTCCAGGCCCTGAAATGCCCAGGCCAGCCACCTTTGGTTCCCTCCCTTTGGGCTGCAAGTTCTGTGCTGTGCCTCTTCGAGTTGCAGCACAGAATCTACCCTTGTCTTCATGTCCATCTATAAAGCATCCCACTTACATTAGCATTAAACAATAATAAACTATAAGCATTTGTGTAGCAAACTATAAAAATGTGACGTGCAGGGGGAAGAAACAAACTACAAAAATCCGAAGTGCTGATATACTTCATTTTAGGTGGAGTGGCAGAAGCACTTATATTAAAGTTGCCTAACACTTTCCGCCCACTATTTTATATATTGCTCGCAAGTTTGTCTTAAAAAGAAATAGCTAATACTAGCTACAGTACAAAGATAGTATTTTTGCACTCTAATTTCTCATTTGTTTACCTTGTGAATTAACGTATGTCAGACCCCCTAAAACCTACATTTTAGACAATTTCTGCACTTGTGGAGGCTACATATAGCTACACGCTGCACTGAAAGACAGGCTGTGTCTACATGCACTGGCATATGTAGCTACACGCTGCAGTGAAAGGCTCCGGAAGGGGGCAGCAGTGGGGAGCAGCTTCTCACTGCCAGAGCCTTTCATTGAAGCAAGAAAAGGCTCTGATGAGAGAGGCAGCAGGGAAAGGCTCTGGCAGTTCCCTGCTGCTTGAGCTTTTCGTCTCCCTGCCTCCATCCTGCTAGAACATTTTGCTGTAGCAAGGTTTCAGAGTAACAGCCGTGTTAGTCTGTATTCGCAAAAAGAAAAGGAGTACTTGTGGCACCTTAGAGACTAACCAATTTATTTGAGCATAAGCTTTCGTGAGCCACAAGTACTCCTTTTCTTTTTGCTGTAGCAAGGAAAGGCTCTGGCAGAGGGGAGCTGCCTGAGTCTTCTCCTGCCACAGTGAAAGGCTCCGGCATCAGGGGGACAGTGGACACTACACAATTAAAAATAGTAGTGTAGACATGGGGCAGTGTAGGGAGCTGTGTGGGGTATATACCCTAGGTTTCAGGCATCTAGGTCACTCTACTCGTATAAGCTGTGCCTCACCATCTACACTGCTCTTCATGCCAACCAGGTGTGCAGTGTCTGTACTCTAAACACCGCCGTAAGTGTAGACATACCCTTAGAGATGTGTGGCATGCAGCATATAGGAAAGGAAGAAATACATATTTAAAACCTTTTACAAAAAATTAACTTTCTACTAAATGCACATCATAAAGACTTGAACACAAATCCTTTATATACACAAACAAACTAAACATATTAGTAAACACTATTTCATAAGCATTAGTGACCTTACTATCAAAAATGTTCAAGATCTCTATCAAGTGAAAATGTTTGTTTATAGCAGCCCATATTTTTAAATCTAAATTATAATTATTGTTTTTTAAATTGGAATAAATAGTCCTCAATTTCTATTTGAACATATTGCGACAAAGTGTGATGAACACTTAGGTAGTATCTACACCGCAATATAACACATGAGGTGGGCCTGGGTCAGCTGACTTGGGCTTATGGGGCTATGATTGTGGGGCTATAAAATTACGGTGCAGATGTTCAGGCTTGGACTGGAGCCCTAAGACCCCGAAGGATTCCCAGAGCTCCAGCCGTAGCACAGACATCTACACTGTTATGTTATAGCCACACAGCTAGACCCCCATTACCCCCAAGCTCGAGTCAGCTGACCCAGGCCAGCCGCAGGTGTTTTATTGCAGTATAAACATATCCCTGCAGATCTTATACAGTATTGCTTTAGTACAAAGAAAATATAGATCCAGGATTTTCAGATAAATTCATACATTGCATAAACTTTTCAATATATTTACCTATCCTAAGCTATTTTTCTCTTTGTCCTTAATTTACAGGTACCACTTCCAGTAGCAATACAATGGTTGCTCCCACAGATGGCAATCTTGACAATAAGCATACAAAAGATAGTATTGAAGAGAAGTAAGTATCTCCTCAAAGACCAACAGTACTGAGTTCTTGACTATTGATAACTAGTGCAAATAACTGCAGTCTGATCGATTTCTCAGTTTACACTATATTGTTGCAGCCAATCAGATTACATATTCAAATCTCTGTTTCCTGATTGATTTATTAGGAACCAACAATGCATATATTTCTTGACCTCTAATTTACTCTTCCAGATTTGTGGATGCTCCCTATGTGGCCCTCCTATTTAAAGCTATCTGAGATATAAAAACAGAGCTGCTACAGTATCAGCCCCATAGGATTTGTGGGGCTTTTTTTGTTTGTTTTTGAAGGTTTTCCTACCTGGGGAAATTTACCAGCAGAACTATATCTGTATAATTTCTCTGGTATAACTCCCCATGTTGACACTCTTGTTCCGCTATAAAAGTGCCTTTTTCTGATTTAGTTTTTGTCATTTTGAAAACAGCATAAGCTAAAGTGGCAAAAGGTGTTCTTACTCTGGAATAAGAGTGTCCACACAGAGTTTTATACTGGTATTGCTACATTCTTATAATAATTGTGGCATAATTATGCTGATAAACTTCCCGAAGCAGACAAGTCCCATGTTATAACAAAACAAAACAAAAAATTTTACGTCTAATGGAAAGGGCTGTCTGGAGGGCAGTTTGCCTTAGGCCCCCTGTTTGAGAGGGACCCCAGACAGAGTGGTGCTATGACACCACACTCCAGGTCACAGTGCTATTCATTGAAGTTTTGCCCACCGACCCCTTGTCCCCAGTCATGACAGAGGGGCAAGAGGGCCACACCTGAGTGGCACTGTGATCCCATCAGATCACAACAACCAGAGCAGGGAGCTGGGCCAAGCCCTCTGAGACAGGAGCTGTTGTTGCAGGGTGAATGTGGAACAGGCTCATTCTCCAACCGTCCCCCAGCCCTCCCCTCAGTGTTTGAGGGCCCCCCCCCCCCCCCCGAGTACAAAAACAGTTTCAGATTTTGCCCTGGATCCTCTCTGTGTGGCTCTGCTAAAGGAGAGTTCTCCAGATATTTTTGTTGAAGGCATTCTGTGCAACATTCTGAACTTCACTTCTTTGAGTGATTGCTCATGTGTATTCCACAATAGGTGTGCATGCTCGTCTCTTGCACTGGTGCTGGAAGTTTTTCCCCTGGCAGTACCCATAGGGGGAGCGCCCCAGTGACCCCTGGAGTGGCGCCTCCATGGCGCAGTATAAGGGGAGCTGTGCTCTCCCGCCACCTTCAGTTCCTTCTTGCAGCCAGTGAAGGTGCATCAGAATTACTCTGCTCCAGCTTTGCTGTAGCTTGTCCCCAGAACTGCTTGTTCGTTCAGTATTAGTACCTGTAGTTAGTTAGCTGATCAGTTAGTTCAGTTAGTTAGAGTGCCCAGGCCGGGGCATGCCTCACACCCCGGGTTTTAAGTTGTGCGACACTTGTTGGCAGTCTGTGCCAAGGAGTGACCCACACGCGGACTGTCTGCGCTGTTTGGGAGAAACCCATATCAGCGATCGTTGCAAAATTTGCAAGTCGTTTAAGCCTCAGACCAAGAGAGAAAGGGATATTAGGCTCCAGGCTATTCTGATGGAGTCGGGGTCAGCGGTGCGGCAACCCCCGGTGCCATCAACCAGTGAGCTGCTCCCCATCCACGGGGCACGCCAAGAGGGCTACAAAGACACCTTCTTTGCAGTTCCACGATATGCATCTGAGGAAGTGAGCTGTAGCTCACGAAAGCTTATGCTCTAATAAATTGGTTAGTCTCTAAGGTGCCACAAGTACTCCTTTTCTTCTTTGCAGCAGCACTGAAGTAAACCCGGGACAGAGGCTAGACCCATGTCGGGCAGTCCTCGATCCCCACCGGCTTCTAGGCCTCTGACTCAGGTCGAGCGGAGTAGCCCGGCCCATTTGGAGCAGGCCTCCCCGGATGTCCAGATGCCCTCCGTGCCAGATGCCCGGGACGTTATGTCCATGCTGGTACCAGGAGCACCACCGACGTTGGCTCCACGCTCCAGAGGCAAGCCACCGCGGGGATCTCCGCAGTCGCCCCTGGCTCGGTACCAGTCTCGGTCGAGGGAACGTTCCCGATGCCGTTCGCTGCCCAGCAACCATTCAGGGCAAAGTCCATGTGGATCGCCCTCGACTCCCACCAGGCTGGTTGGGTTCCATCTGACCGAGACTCTCAGCACCGCTCCACCTCGAGGAGTGAATACTGACAGGACCGAGGCAGACATCGCCCAAGGTCCGTGTCTCGGAGGGGTTATCGCAGCCGGTCACAGCGTGGGTGTTGACGCCGTTCCTGCTCAGAATCCCGCTCCAAGACCCTGCCAAGGCATTGCCTCCACAGCCCCAGGCGTTGATCACCAGTGTCTCGCCGTTGCACGTCCGACCATTGGAGCCGATCGCAGAGCAGCCGTTACCGACAGTACCGGTCCTCAACCATGGGACCGCGATCCCAATGTGGGCATCACTCCCGGTCCAGGGACAGCGGCAGGTCGTATGTCAGCCCAGCCTCCATTCGTAGTCGTCCATCGATAAGCCAGACCAGCCAGGCCGAACAACCGGCTCCGCCGGTGCTGCAGCAGATGCAGTGGCACTGGGCCCTGTGGCTGGCCCAATGGTACCAGTGGGCACCCTGGCCTCTGAAGCACCGTTGGCCTCCCTCTCCAGACCTCTGAGGAAGGAGTCGATGGGACATACATCCTCGGCACCATGCCTGGAGACCGACCAGGTGGTGGACGCTTCCGTGCTCGCGGACACCCAGAGTACCACACTGGCCTCCTCGTCCTCCCCAGATGAGGCAGTTATGGCTCCGCCCCCCTCCGTTCCACAGGAGGACTTTAGGGCCCACCAAGAACTCTTAAAAAGGGTGGCATCAAACTTCCACCTCCAGAAAGAGGTGGACTCCCTGTTTAATGTGCTGTCCTCTTCGGAACCGGGCAGGGTAGCCTTGCCTCTCCATGAAGGAGTGGCAAAAATTTCAAATGCCCTGTGGCAAACACTGGCCTCGTTGGCCCCCGTCTCCAAGAAGGTGGAACGCAAGTACTTTGTACCTGCCAAGGGACACAAGTACTTATACACCCACCTGGCGCCCAACTCCCTGGTGGTCGAGTTAGACAACCACAGGGAACGGCAGGGCCAGCCAGCTCCTACCCCAAAAATAAAGATTCGTGGAGGCTGGACTCTTTTGAGAGAAAAATTTATTTGTCCTCGAGCTTTCAGTTAACCACGAGGCTCTCCTGGGCTGGTATGAGTTCAATCTGTGGGGCTCCCTGCCCAAGTTCAAGGACTCCCTCCAGGAGCATGATAGGAAGGAGTTCAAAGCGCTGGTGGAGGAGGGTACAGTGGCTGCCAGAACAACCCTGCAGGCAACTTTGGATGCGACGGACATGGTGGTCCGTCGTGGTGTCCTTGAGAAGGACGTCGTGGCTCCTGCTTTCTGGGCTGTCCAGCGAGGTGCAGACCTCCATGCAGGATCTCCCATTTGAAATGGATACAAGGCTGCATGGCATGAAAGACTCCCAAACGACCCTCCAGACTCTGGGTCTCTAAGTTCCGGCTCCGGCTAAATCTAAATTCAAGCCTCAGCAGACTCCCGCTCAGGCCACTGACCCAAAATATGAGGCCGCCTATAAGAAGTCGCGGGACTACAAGAGGTGCCCTCAGAGACAATCTCGGCCTGCCCCCCACTCTGTGCCCTCCAGGGCAAGCAGGCAGGGAAAAGGAGGTTTTGATGGGATGCTCGGGGGTGCCCTACCAGTTCTCATCAGGGATCCACCCTCAATAAAGCTTCCTTCTCCAATCAGTTGTGTGCTTTCCCCCTGGAGTGGGCGCGGCTGACCTCAGACTGCTGGGTCCTCCACACCATCTCCCGGGGCTACACCCTCCAATTTACTTCCTCCCCGCCCAACCATCCCCCATCCCTCCTGGGGGACCCTTCGCACGAAGCTTTGCTCAAGAAGGAGGTGGGGCGGCTCCTGGGCCTAGGAGCAGTGGAAGTAGTGCCCGGGGAGTTCAAAGGCAAGGGGTACTACTCCCGCTATTTCCTTATCCCAAAGGCGGACTCAGGCCCATCCTGGACCTGCGAGGTCTGAACTGGTACATGGTGAAGTTCAAATTCCGCATGGTCTCCCTGGCCTCCATCATCCCCTCCCTGGATCCCGGGGACTGGTACGCTGCCCTCGATCTGCAGGACGTGTACTTCCACATTCGTATATTCGAGTGGCACAGATACTTCCTCTGTTTTGCGGTGGGGCAGAATCGCTACCAATTTACGGTCCTCCCATTTGGCCTGTCCACTGCCCCCAGGGTATTTACAAAATGTATGTCGGTGGTAGCGGCCGACCTCAGGTGACGGGGGACTCCAGATCTTTCCCTATCTGGACGATTGGCTGGTCAAGGGCAGCTCCCGGTAACAGGTGAGGGATCATGTGATGCTCCTCCTGTCCACGTGCACCGCTTTGGGCCAGTTGGTAAACAACACCAAGTCCACGTTAGTCCTGGTTCAACGCAGAGAGTTTATCGGGGTGCTCCTGGATGCCTCGTTGGCCAGAGCCTCCCTCCCACCGGACAGGTTCAAGACTCTGAAGAGGCTCATCAATGCGGTCACAAGGTTCCTGGTGACAACAGACAGAGGGTGCCTCCAGCTCTTGGGTCACATGTCGGCGTGCATGTACGTGGTCTGTCATGTTGGACTCAGGGTGAGGCTCCTGCAGCTCTGGTTGGCCTCAGAGTTCTCCCAGGCCAGGGACAGGATAGACAAAGTCTTCACCATACCCTACTCGGTGATTACTTCCCTGTGGTGGTGGTCCGCCCCGAGCAACATGCTCCAAGGGGTCCCATTCAGGGATAGGGCCCCACCGCTGGAACTGGTGTCCCATGCGTCAGACCTGGGTTGGGGGCCCACATGGGGAACATTCAGACCCAAGGTCTATGGTCGGCTCAGGATCTGACCCTTCACATAAATGTCAAGGAGCTCAGGGCAGTATGGCTGGCGTGCGTGGCCTTCCACTCGCACCTGGAGGGCAGGGTGGTCAGGGTCCTCCTGGACAACATGGCCTCGATGTCCTATATCAACAGGCAAGGCTGGTCCTGATCCTCTCCCCTCTGCCATGAAACCCTTGTGGGATTTCTGTATAGCCCATGACATCTACCTGAAGGCCTTCCATCTACTGGGCACCTGGAATGTGTGGGCAGATTGCTTGAGCAGGGACTTCTCCTCTCAGCACGAGTGGTCTCTCCACCTGGAGTTGGCCCACAGGCTTTTCTGACTGTGGGGGACCCCCCAGGTGGACCTGTTTGCAAGTCGACAGAACTGGCACTGTTCCTGGTTCTGCTCCAGGGCAGGGCTGGGATGGGGCGCTATCTCTGATGCCTTCCTCCTGTCCTGCTCAGACCAGTTTCTCTATGCCTTTCCTCCGTTTCCACTGATCAGCAAGGTCCTGGAAAAATTAAAGAGGGAAAGGGCCCAGGTCCTTCTGATTGTTCCAGCATGGCCCAGGCAACATTGGTATGGGACCCTCATGGACCTGGCGGTTGCTCTGCCGGGGCCATTGCCACTCCGCCTGGACCTGCTCTCCCAGGACCGGGCTGCTTTCTCCACCTCAGTGGTTAGGTAGGGAGGAAAGGACATGCTCAGAAGGGGTTCAACGCGTCCTCCTAGAAAGCAGGCAGCCCTCCACGCGCCGTGCCGCACCTACTCAGCAAAGTGGTCCCGGTTGTCCAGATGGGCGAATGAGCGGGGCATTTCCCCGGTGTCTGCCCCGTTCCAGCTTATCCTGGACTACCTTCTCCACCTTAGAGCCCAGGGCCTGGCATCCTCGTCAGTCAAGGTCCACTTGGTGGCCATATCAGCCTTCCATCCACCAGTGCAGAGTCACACAGAATTCTCCCATGCTATGACTGGCCGGTTCCTCCAGGGGTTGGACCGACTCTTCCTGTATGCTAGGCTCCCGGTCCCACAGTGGGACCTAAACCTGGTGTGGGCCTGTTTCACGGGACTCCCGTTTGAGCCACTAGCCACGCGCTCCTGGTCCAAGTTCTCATGGAAAGTGGCCTTCTTGGTCGCAATCATGTTGGCCAGGTGGGTCTCGGAGCTCAGGGCCCTGACATCCAAGCTTCCATACATGGCTTTCCATAACGACAAGGTCCGGCTCCGTCCACACCCTGAGTTCTTCCCGAAGGTGGTTCCTGCCTATCACATGGGTCAGGACATTTTTCTACTGGTCCTCTGCCCCAAGCATCCAGTGAGGTGCGCCGTATCCACACGCTCAATGTGTGACGGGCTCTGGCTTTCTACCTCAAGCAGACCAAGCCGTTCAGAAAGTCCTTTCAACTGTTCATCGCCTCAGCTGAGTGCATGAGGGGTCGGTCAATCTCCACTGAGCAGCTCTCCAACCGGATCACTTCGTGCATCCGTACCTGTTATGATCTGGCGGGTATCCCCCCGCCACCGATTGTGAAGGCGCACTCAAGTCGAGCGCAAGCCTCGTCTGCTTCTTTCTTGTCCCATGTCCCCATCCAGGACATTTGTAGAGCTACCACCTGGTCTTTGATTCATATGTTCACCTCACACTATGCGATTGTCTCCCAAACCAGGGATGACACCGGGTTCGGCAGGGCTGTACTCCGTCCCAATAATTTGTGAACTCCTACCCACCTCCAACAGATATAGCTTGGAATCAACTATTGTGGAATACACATGAGCAATCACTTGAAGAGGAAAAGACAGTTACCTTTTCCGTAACTGGTGTTCTTCAAGATGTGTTGCTCAAGTGTATTCCACATCCCACCCTCTTTCCCCTCTGTCGGAGTTGTCTGGCAAGAAGGAACTGAGGGTGGGGGGAGCGCTCAGCTCCCCTTATACCGTACCATAGAGGTACCACTCCAGGGGTCGCTGGGGCACTCCCCCCTACGGGTACAGCTAGGGGAAGAACTTCCGGCACTAGTGCATGTGGCGAGCACATACACTGATTGTGGAATAGACATGAGCAACACATCTCGAAGAACACCAGGAAAAGGTAACTGTCTTTTCTAAGAGATATAACACAGAACTTGGAGCCCAGGAGGTTGGGCAGCTCAGGTAGCTTTTAGCCACCTTTGCACCTTCCCAGTCTTCAGCTATTCTTGGGGCTGGAGAAGACTCCAGCTAAAATAGACAGTGCTAGAGGCCTATCTGGGTTACAGCAGTCCCCCTGGGCTGACTTCTGAGCTTCAGCCCTATCCAGAACCTCTGCAGGTGTGCACGCTGCCACCACATTCAAAATATGTACCTTACACCCAGGCTTGCAAGTGGGCTGGGGGGTCTTTAGGAAGCAGCCATCTGGCTGTCTTCCACAGTTCTTGTGCTAGGGAAATCCTGTACTGGCTGGAAAAGAGGCTTTTAAGGCTCATTTACTCTGCTTTTAAGGCTCATTTACTCTGCTCTGACCATTTTCTATGGCAAAAAGGGGCCAGAGTGGGGCGTGAGGATCTCATCCTGTGAATATCTGTGTCAATTCATATATTGACTTTAAGTTTTGGTGAATGATAAGATCAACTTGAGTGTAAGCTCCTTTGGGGTGAGAACCACTCTTGTTATGTTTAGGGTGACCAGATAGCAATTGTGAAAAACCAAGATGGGGGTGGGGGGTAATAGGCATTTTACAAACATAACTAGGGTGATCAGATGTCCGTTTTTATAGGGACAGTCCTGTTTATTCGGACTTTTTCTTATATAGGTGCCTAACACTCAAGCTCTTAATAATTATTCTGTTCCCCTTTGAGATAACTATTATCAGTTTCAATATTTACTTCTCTATCATGTTTTATGTATTATGAATGTGTTATTTAATATGTACATAAACATTGTATTCAGCTAGATATTAATGCAGGTGTTTTAAAGAAATATACTACTGCAACAGATTGTCTCAGATAGTTACATTTAAAAGAAACCCTTGTGTAAAGCACTGAATTGCTATATCATTTTACCACGAAACACGCCTGATATTAACATTCATGTATTCATTTGTTCAGCTATGTTCATCTAGACATCTACAGTGGGTTGAATAGTAATTTGAACCGCCAGCACCACAGGCTAGAATCTCGCTACAGCAGCAGCTCTGGAGGATCATACGAAGAGGAAAAAAGTAATATATTTTTAAAAATATTTGAGTGAATATAGCCTAAAATTTTCACAAATATTAAAAACTGTTGGGTAAAGATTATAGGACAAATTCACATGCATTCAAAGAGCATGACCACGGACTGCAGGGAACAAGAGATGAGGCAGGCTGCTTTCTCATGCATCCAGCCCAAAAGAGCTTTCCCCCATCCTTTAGCCCTAATCTCCCAGTCCTAATTTTGCTGCTGAAATTGCAACTAATAAAACAGATACTCAGTTTCCACAGCAGGATGCAGGACAGGATGGGGAACCATATGTTGTAGTGCTTTCTCCTCCTCTTACTCTCCAAAGTGGGGTGTGAGCAGCAGTTTTTGGTTTCTCATCTTCCCAATTCCTCTCCACCTCCTTCTCAAATAGCCACCAATCAGCAAAGGAAAGTGTGATATCCCAATAACTTGAAGGCCACTCAGGTTTAAATGCAAACAAGAACAAACTTTATTCCAGGGCTGCACCCCCTCAAGGTTTCTCTTCCTCATGGTGCTCACTGGAGCCTTGCCCGTTCCTTTTCCTGGCTCCTCTTCCTGGTGTCTTAAAGGAGCCATGCTCCATAAACAGCCGTTTCCAAATAGTACATTTTCCACCTCCAAACAGGTTTTTTTTGTACAACCATACAGTAACAAATTATACAATTTAAACCTTCAAAATGCCAGTAATTCATTTGGTTGTTACACCACAAAGTCCTTCAGCCAACATGGGGGCCCACAGGAGCGTAAAGGTCTATGCATCACCCTTGGGACACCAACAGCTGGCAGATGCGGGGTTGGAAGTAACAGTGGAGACTCTGGGTTTGTCTTCACATACAGCATTGCAGCAGCACAGCTGCACTGGTGTAACTGCTTCACTGTAGTGCTTTAGTGAAGATGCTACTATGCTAATGGGAGAGCTTCTCCTGTTGGCATAGTTAATTCACCTCCCTGAGAGGAGATAGCTATGTTGAAGGGAGAAGCTCTCCTGTTGACATAGGTCTGTCTACTCTGGGGGTTAGTTCAGTATAACTACATTTCTCAGGGGTGTGGATTTTTCACATCTTTGTGTGACACAGTTATAATGATATAAGTCTAATGTAGACCTGGCCTGTGTTGGAGCAGGCAGTACCCCTTCAGCAGCAGATGGTGCAGTGGGCATTTCCACTCCCCCTTTCCCCTATGATGGTTTCCAGTATATGCACTAAATTACTGGTATGTCAATGGGACCCGTCTTGCAATTCGTATGTTACCACTCCTAGACATCTGCATTGGAAATGAAAGCTGTGATCCAAACTTGGACCCCCTTGCATAGTCTGTGTACAAGTACCCATTGCCCCACCACCAGGGTCTTCACCCTAGCCCTCTGTGTCATCTGTGTAACCTTTGTATCATGCCTGCTGCTTCCGTATGTGGTTGTGAACCTGATGTATAACACCTATATGCTGTGGATCTTTAAAATGGGGTTTAATAAGTAACGATAAGCACAACTCTTGCCCCATCATCAGGAAAGCTGGGGACTGACCTATTGATCTCTGGGGAACAGCCCAGTAATGCTGTAATAATGGGTGGAGAGCTTGCAGAAAGGCCAAACCCTGGGTTAGATGAGCCCAAAGTTTGTTCTTCAATCTGAGATTAAATCTCTCTTCACCCCCATTCGCCTGAGGATGGTAGCTGGGACTACAGACACGCCAGATCTCTTTATCTGCTAGGAATTGAGTGAAACAAGCAGAAACAAACTGCAGTCTGTTATCAGTAATTATCATTAAGGGATAATCCCACCTAAAGAACCACTCCTCCAGCTGATCACAGACAATTTGTAATGGTACTAGGCTGCTAGCTGTTACCTCTGACCATTTGTAAAAAGATTCTAAGCTACTTATAGAAATCACTGATGCTGCGGGGTGGGAATCATTTCTCCACATAAGGCTAGCTGTGTGGACTGTCACAGCCAAGGTGGCAGCAGGGTAGGAATCAGGGGTACACTGGCTTGCTTATAGGATTTACAACTAAGTAAATGTGGTTCACTATTTCTGAACATCTCTTCAATGTGACTATCAATTCCTGACCACTATACCGCCATGTGACACCTCTACCTAATATGTACCATCCCAAGGTGCCTTTTGTGGGCAATGGCCAGCACCTCTGTCTGCATGGCCTCTGGAAATTCCACCTATGAGTCCCAAAGTAGACCTTGATCACCCCATGCTGACAATTCATGTCTCACATGAAAATAAGCCCCCAGATAATAGTTTCTGGCCAATCCTGACAAACATATTTGAGAACTTTCTGGTAACCAGAGCCATCCCTTGGGTATGGCGAATCGGGGAGACCTCCCCAGACGCCACGCTTTGGGGGGTCCCGCTCTAAGATAAAATCCCCAAAAGGCAGGCGGGGAGGTGAGGCAGGAGGTGGGCAGGTGAGCAGGGTGAGGAGGTGAACAGGGAGGTGAGTGGCGGGCGGGGATGGGCGAGGAGGAGCCCCTCTGCTAGAACCTCCCCCTCTCCCCACTGCCTCTTGCCTGCTGGCAGCCCGCACCAATCAGCACCTCCCCGTCCCTCTCAGCCCCTACCGCCTGTGGCAGATCAGATGTTTTGCTGTGTCAGGAGGCGCTGGGGGGGAGAGGAGAGGAGCGAGGGCGCAGCGTGCTTAGGGGAGGGGGCAGAACTGGGCAGGAAGAGGCGGGGCAGGGGCAGAATGGGGGTGGGAAGAAGCAGGGTGGAGTTTGTGGGAAGGGGCGGAGTGGGGGCACGGGCTGGGCGGAACCAGGGGGAGCACCCCTCAGCAGATTAGAAACTCAGCGCCTTTGTCCTGGGCCACGCACCACCCTAGGGATGGCCCTGCTTGTAACAGTACATCCTGGGGCAGTGTCTCTAACAATGATTTGGGAGTGGCAATAGAGATCAGTCAAGGCATTATTATCCTCTTCCTGGCTCATAATCCCCCTTTCTGTGGATTTGTCAGGTGAAGCCCAGGACAGGTGATCAGCCCCTTGATTGCGTTTACCTGGGTGGTTCAGTACTGAGGAATTGCACTGATGCAGACGATCAGGCCGTCTGTGAATATGAAGGTGTTAGTGCCTTGGGCTGGATGGCATTAACAGTGTAGTTAACACCTGGTGGTTGGTGCGTGATGTGAAAGTGCAGCCATACAAATAATAATGCCACCTTTCTCATACCCATATGCATGCTAGGGCCTCCTCCTGCACTCCTGCCAAGTATTTATGTTCAGCTGAGGAGAGCGCTCAGGAGGTGAATGCCACTGGTTGTTCCCCCCGCAATGGATCTGGGAGAGAACAGCACCAAGAGCTACAGCTGAGGCATCATATGTGACAACAGCAGGGGCTCGTAAGGCACAGTGTGCCAGTGCAGAAGCTGATATAATATGTCGTTTGAGCTGGCATACTGGCTGTGAACACACTGGAGTCCAGTGTCAGACCACATTGCTGCGTAACAGGGTCCATAATCTTGCACAAAATAAAGATAATAGTTATCCCAAGAAATGATAGAAATTCCGACTTGTACATCCATATTTTGGACTGCAATGGAGAGTTTCCACGTGCCGACAGATGATGACCCACAAAATCCAGTTGATCCCAATGAATAACACACTTCTCCATGTTCAGGATCAGATGATGGTCCTTAAATCAGGGAAGTACTACATGTAGGGAAGCATCATGGTCAGAATGAGACGATCCAGGATGTCATCTTCATAGATGACCACCTCAGGAATGTCTGCTAACACTGAAGCCTGATGTTCTAGGGGTCGAAGATAACCAAAAGGCATCCTTTTAAATTGAAAAAAGTCCATATGGGTGAGAAAAGCTTTGAGGTTCCATGAGTAAGAGGCAAACATTATTTGGAGATATCCCTAGTGTAGATCCAATTTAGTGAGCACAGTTGAACCATGATCAGTAAAGGATAGCAGTCAGGTATGACTACCTTGTTCACTTGGCAGTGGTCCACATGTAAGTAGTCTCCCTTCCTTCTTTTTTGCTACAAAAAGGTTTAACAACCACAGCGAAAAGTCAGTCACTTCTATAATGTCCTCCTTGAGCAAGCGAGAAATCTCTGGCTAAGACAGGCTTTAACACCCAGGGAGGTGTGGCAGAATGGCTGTATAATTGGGGTGGCCAGTAGATCCACTCATGGACGATGCTCATACCTATGACAACATCCAAGTCCAGAAGAGACCTTGGGGAGTACATCTCTTCAGTCATTCTCCACAAGGCAGATTTCTGTGTTTTTTTAATCTAATACTTTAAAGCCCAGTGTCCAGAACAGATCCAGCCCGAGAAAGTTGGCCGTAAAATGGGAACGCTCCCACTTCTTGCTGACAATACGTCATGGGGAGATCCACCATCCTCTGCAAAGTGATTTTCACATTGCCATATCCATATAGTGAGGACTGTACTGGCTGCAAGGTGAAATATGCAAAATATCTATGATATATGGTATAGTTTATGAGTGAGACTCATGCTCCAGTGCTCATGCTCAGCAGTATATTCACATCCACTAAATGGCAGAGGTAGCTTTTAAAACTGTCCCGGTTCCATGATCCCCTAAGGGATGGAATCTTCCTCCCTCCCTGGTCATCCATATATGTGATGGCTGGGGCAGAACAACAACCAAAATGGTTAAGTTTTCCACATTGTCGACCCCTTTGTCCCTGAACTGGACACTCCCAGTTACCCAGTTACTTGAACCCCTGTCAATATGCTGTACTAGGATGGCTACAGTGGTAGATGCCCCCAAAGAAGAAGAACCTGGAGGGATGTGGGTCTGGGAAACAGAATAAGCCTCTTGAATTGCAAGTTCAAATTGATAGCCAGTCTCTACCGCCTTGTGAAGTGTCAGGGAATCTGTTTCCATAAGGAGGTGCTCCCGCAAGTGTAGGTATGAAATCCGCTCCATAAACCCATGTTCCTATTCTTGGCTCCACTTCCTGGTTTCTTAAAGGAGCCACACCTCATAAACAGCCATTCTCAAATACTACAGAAGGGACTTAATAGAGACAAGAAGCCAAACTGGGGAGCAGTGTAAAAATCTGGGGCAGATTGCTATTGGAGAGAAAAAAGAGGGAACATGGGATGAGTTGGGGGGGGGAAGAGGATGAATAGAAGTAAAAAAAAAAAAAGTGAAAATAAAAAGGAAAGGGGAAAAGGTGTATTGAATACAGAGAGAGCAGGTTTCAAAGAAAAGTAGATGGAAACATTAATTGAAAATTGTAGAAAATTTAGACTGAGGAAAAACAAAGGCATGAAAAAATGTGAACATAAAAGTTAAGGAATGATAGAAGAAAAAAAAACATTAGGGACCTAGCATTGTTCATTTATGTATATATGTATTTATTTATTTATTTTAAAAGGCTGTGTCAAGGTTCCTCCCCCACTCTGAACGCTAGGGTACAGATGTGGGGACCTGCATGAAAACCTCCTAAGCTTATCTTTACCAGCTTAGGTCAAAAACTTCCCCACGGTACAAAATATTCCACCCTTTATCCTTGGATTGGCCGCTACCACCACCAAACAAATACTGGTTATTGGGGAAGAGCTGTTTGGAAACTTCTTTCCCCCCAAAATACTTCCCAAAACCTTGCACCCCACTTCCTGGACAAGGTTTGGTAAAAAGCCTCACCAATTTGCCTAGGTGACTAGAGACCCAGACCCTTGGATCTTAAGAACAATGAACAATCCTCCCAACACTTGCAACCCCCCCCCTTTCCTGGGAAATGTTGGATAAAAAGCCTCACCAATTTGCATAGGTGACCACAGACCCAAACCTTTGGACCTGAGAACAATGAAAAAGCATTCAGTTTTCTTACAAGAAGACTTTTTTAATAGAAATAGGAGTAAATAGAAGTAAAGAAATCCCCTCTGTAAAATCAGGATGGTAGATACCTTACAGGGTAATTAGATTCAAAACATAGAGAATCTCTCTAGGCAAAACCTTAAGTTACAAAAAAGATACACAGACAGAAATAGTTATTCTATTCAGCACAATTCTTTTCTCAGCCATTTAAAGAAATCATAATCTAACACATACCTAGCTAGATTACTTACTAAAAGTTCTAAGACTCCATTCCTGGTCTATCCCCGGCAAAAGCAGCATATAGACAGACAGAGACCCTTTGTTTCTCTCCCTCCTCCCAGCTTTTGAAAGTATCTTGTCTCCTAATTGGTCATTTTGGTCAGGTGCCAGCAAGGTTACCTTTAGCTTCTTAACCCTTTACAGGTGAGAGGAGTTTTCCTCTGGCCAGGAGGGATTTTAAAGGGGTTTACCTTCCCTTTATATTTATGACAGGCTGTTTTAATCATTAATTTAGATTTATGATAGTTTGGCTCTTTCCTGTTTAAAAAGCAGGAAAGGGGTGAAAATCCCTTCTCCAACCCCAGCCTGGTTTGGGTGCTTGCTCTGGAGTATGGGCACACCAACTGTGACTGGTTTTATACTTCCCCAAAAGTAATGTTTTCTGCCCTGAAGTGCTTACTAATTTAAATAATTATGACAACATTAGGGAAGACCAAACAGGCAGGAGATGGGTACGATGTGAACAAGAGTCACAAATTCAAAATCCTAAGCTATTTTAGGGGTACTGCATACTTTTATTTTTTTGGGGGGGGGGAATAATATCTTTGGTTCCTACGTGTATTAAAGAGTGTTTTTCTGTTCACCAGCATTACTGAACCTGTCTGTGGGATAATTTTCTGTTTGAATACTGAACCTATGGCCTCTTCAATCCTTACTAATTTGCCTATTGGTTTAAAGTTTATGCATTATTTTATTAGACTCTTTAATTTTTGTCTGAAGTCCCTGCCTACGCACTGTATACTTTAAGCCACAATCTCCCATCCTCCGTCAACAAGAACCCCCTTTCCTCATCCTCCCTGCAAACACCAATCCTGGCTATTTTGTGACTTCTCTGTACCCTGCCTATCCTTGCAAATCGTAATGTTCATCTACTTTGTCATTTATCTCCCAGATCCTAAATGCAAATTGATCATCTACCAAAAACAGATGCTTCTTGGTACTGTGTACAAATGATAGAGCAGCGTTTTAATGTTTGTAGGTTTCAATTTGATTTCATCTGTGGCTATACCACTTTTAACCTACATATCTCATTATGAATGGTAAACCAAGGGATATTTAATGTGCAATTATTATTTTGTTGATGGAATGTGAATTAGAAGTTGAAAGCAATGAAGAAAAAACAGTATTTTAACTGTAAAATTTCAGGAGTGCTTTGCTCATAGCCATACCTTATTTTCATTTTTTTTTTTTTAACTAAAAAGTAACCTACCCACATTCGCTGCATCAGTTGCGAAAACAACTGAGACTCTTGGAAGCAAGGGGGAAATTCAGCATACCCCACCACAGGTGCACAAGTTCCCAAATACCATAGAAATGGTAGGTTCCCACTGCAAACGTGGGCTGGGACACAGACCATGTAGAACCGCACTGCCCTGCCTGCCATAGAAGAGAAGAGAGTATTTGCATGTGGTTCGTGGAGTGGTAGGAAAATGGCTAGTAGAACAGTAAAACGTGTATTCACTGGGTTAGTACAGGGTGCTCAGAAGGCTGGATCTGCCACTTATAGCTAGTGGACTGTTGTAGCAGCGGAAATGATGGAGCTACCTCCACCCCACCTACAGTTAAGATACAGAGTTCCATCAAACCCAAGTCCTCAGGCTTCACTTAGGGACATGATTTTTCCTGCTTATATCAGCCTTACTATTAGGACAGTTATTTTAGTGTGATTTAGTGATATGCTGCCTTCACCACTATCATTTTCCTTCCAGCTTTTAGGTCTCCCGGAGACAGAATCTAATTTACTGTTCCTCAAGTATGTGTCAAAGTGGATCCCACTGTAAATATGCATGCACCTCATGCATGCAAGATTAGATTCTTTTAAATAGCATTGTCTGTTGGGGCCATGCATGCATCCAGAGCGGTCATGACCCTTCCTTAGTTCCCTCTTATGCTTTTGACAAGAGGACAAAACCTAGCGAGCATCCAACCACTATTTTTCTTAGAGACTTTAAAATGTTAAAAAGAAAGTTTCATCTTCACATTCCCATTGAATTGGACATTCAAAAGAGAAAAGAAGAAAAAAAAAAAGAAAAAGAAAAACTACCTGTGTTTCCCCTGTACAGTGGGGTGAAGTGCTGTACTTTTGGCAAACTAAACTTTCAGGGTTCGGACCCTGGCTGTCCTGTGACACACTGATTCCCATCTAGGATGGACACAGATGATGATTCTTTTGCCCAGGGGAGAGCTGTGCCCTGGATAGGTCCTCTGTGTTCAAGTTCTTCTCCTTCAGGACCTGCAAATAATCCCAGATCTCGTGGCTTGAGGCATATCTGCTAGAGAAGTCCATGCAAGTCTGTTCATACCCAAAGGTGACAGTCACTAGCAGAGCAAGGCTGGAAAGCCAGCATCAGCCAGCACTCCCTTGACCACACATCATACCTGCAGATCAGGATCTGTGTCCACACAGTGATGTTCAGTGTGATGCTCAGTCATTGAGCTGAACAGAGCCCACATATAGCTCCAAATATGAAGGGAAGTCCTAGAAGGATGTAACGAAACAACACTTCTCAAAGAACAGATCCTCCAAGTCCTCAATCAGATCAAGAATGGCACAGAGAATGAGAGACCCAGTGCTAATCTTGGTGCTGTCTTCCTGGAGGTATCCACAATGGAGTCTAGCAAGAGCCCAAGCTACATCTGGGAGGAATCTGGATCATTTCTGGAGACATTTTTCCTGTGTCTCCTGGAACTGGCCCTGGAACCATATCACCCTACAGCACCACCATTTGAAGAGGGAGAAATACTCCTCACTGTCACCTGTGTACTTTTCTCTCCAGCATCAAGCAGAGATCCCTCTCCTCTACCTTTAAAAATTGACCCCAAGAAAGTTATTAGGGAGCTCTTATTCAGCCCTCCATCCCAGATGGGGAATATGAGTGGCACTAGGCCAGCCCCAACCAAGCCAATACCCATATGACACACTACCTTAGTCAAATTGGCCTTACAGGGGGACTGTCATCTCACCTGTCCAGAAGCAGATCCCCTCTCATGCTTCCAGAAAAAAGGAGATCCCATGCCCTGGTGGCATCATTAGCCAGGCTGTTTACACTTGAACTGAACGTGATCCACCAGGAGCAAGAAAAGGCAAAGGGACTACAGCAACCTTCATCTCCCCCAAAAGAGTCATCCTCATCAACAGACAAAGTAGTGACACCAGCTGCCATGCTGGCAATTGATAACTTCAAAACTTTTCAGGACCTCTGGTCTCATATTGTGGAATCCACGGATGCTGATACTACATTTATACCAGAGAAGGCTCATAAACTCTTTTTGATATTTTGAGTGCCCCACCTGTCAGAATTTCCCTCCCCATTGAGAAGATCCTGGAACCCACCAAAGGATAGTGAGAAGCCCCAATCACTCTTCCTCCCATTTATAAATGAGTGGAGAAGAGATATCAGGTGCGCCCCCAAAGGGCTTTGAATGCTTCTACACCCATCCAAACCCAGGGTCCCTGAGTTGTTGAGCAGCTCAGGAAAAAGCAAAGTCCACAAAAGGTGCACTTAAGAACAAAGATTAAAAAAAGTTGGACCTCTCTGGATGCAAGTCATATTCATCAACCTCAGTGCAACTTTGGGTGGCCAACTACCTGTGACCTAAGAACCTCTCAATGCCAACTGCTAGGGGAGTTACACGAATGTCCTGATCCTAATATATACATTCTGCTTCAGCAAAGAATATTGAGTGAGGTCTTATATGAAAGCCAAGGTATCACTGGTCATTAATATTGTTGTAAAATGTATGTATAGGTACTGTACACAGTATTATGTATGTACACTAAAAATATGTTCCTAAAGTCTGTGTCAAGGCAGAGTTGACAAACAGGTTTCTGCCCAACAAAAGGTGTTTATTCACCTGTCCCTTGGTCCATGTGTAAATTAAGCATGTAAGCCAACCCGGTGGAAGCCCTATTTGAAGTCAATGGTGGGATGTGAAATCAAAAGGGAAGTAGCTCACCAGAGAATAAGTTATAAGGGGAAGGAGTGTTATCCTAACTCTGCAGTACAGACGGCGGCAATCCTCCCTGATTGAACTAACCTCGTTATCCCTAGCCTGATTCTTGCTTGCATATTTATACCTGCTTCTGGAAATTTCCCCTACATGCATCTGAAGAAGTGGGTATTCACCCACGAAAGCTTATGCTCCAATACGTCTGTTAGTCTATAAGGTGCCACAGGACTTTTTGCCGCTTTTACAGATCCAGACTAACATGGCTACCCCTCTGATACAGTACAGACAGTGAACTTTGGGGAAGGTAATGAGAAGGCAAGGAAAGGAAAACACCCATTAATCCCTTACCTAGGAAGTAATTGGGTAGTGTGATTACATTCATGAAGACAGGATCTCAAGCAGGCTTCGTTGAAATGCTGCCAAGGATATTTGGGGTGAGATACACTTTAGGATGGAAGTTAGCCTGTTAAGTATCTAGAAATTGATTTTTTAAAAAATATGTAACCCTTTTGGTTTCTATTATACTTTCTCACTATCTCTTGAATCTTGAACCTTTGATACTAAACTTCTTGGTTTCACTATAAATCTATCTCAGTGCTGATGTATTATACAAGCAGTTGATTCTGAGTTGAATCATTGAAGCTGGTGTGTACATTGTTCCCTTGGGGACTGCACACCTGGTATTACTGTGAGCATTTAGCCCATGAAAGCTTATGCTCAAATAAATTTGTTAGTCTCCAAGGTGCCACAGCTACTCCCCGTTCTTTTTGCTGATACAGACTAACACAGCTGCACTGTGAAACCTGTGAGCATTCAGTGGATAAGGAGCTGGACACTTCAGGGGAACACTTCACAGGGGCTTGGTGATTGTGGTGCACCTATTCTTAACCTGCAAGGCAAAGTAAGGGCTTGCATAGCCCAGAGGACATTGTTTGGGTGGCTAATAGGCTGGTGGTGTCAGGAAGCTGGCACCCAGTTAAGCTAAAGTCAGTCTTCCTCTCAGTGGAGGCAGGGGGGTTACAAAGTGATTCACAGTCCTGGCTACCCAGAGGACCTTCAAATTACTGTGTTCTCTTTGTCAAGTACAATTTTCTCACGTGGGAGGTGGTCACTCCTTTCCTAGCTAAAATCCTGCAGGAGTACAGGGATGAGTTGAAATAAACAATCAGAGGGTCAGAATGTTAAGGGAAAGGTCAGGTTGGCCACAGATACATCTGATACAGCCACAAGGTCGATGACCATAGTTATCACAATGAGGCAGACTTTATGGTTCTAGATGTCTGGCATACCATGCAAGACAGAGGATGTTATAGGGAACCTGCCCTTTGAGGAAATGGAGCTCTTCAGCCAGAGTACAGACGGAGCGCTCCATTCCCTCAAGGACTTGCGCCACCGTATGGTCCTTGGCAATTTACACACTGGCCCCTTATAGGAAACCAGCCCCAGCAGAGGCACAGAGGACATTATCCAACTTCTGGGACTGTCAGCCAGAGTACCATCACAGAAAGATGTACATGATGCTGCTTGCCACACTTCACCTGTGACCACTCAAGCACTGGTTCAGGTTGCTCTGTTCCCCAGTGAAACACCAAATGAGCAAAAAGATCATGGTTCTACTCATACCTCACAGATCTGAAATGGTGGAAGGAAACTGAGAATATGCGTGGCTAGGTACTGTTCTCTGCCCCCTCCCCAACAATGACTTTAGTCACAGACACCTCAGAGATAGGTTGGGGAATCCACTTGGACCATCTACAAATGCAAGGAATAGGGTCCCTGGAAGACATGGTGCTCCACATCCATGTCATGGAGGTCAGAGCCACAAGGCTAGCCTGCATGTCCTTCCTTCCTGTTCTTCACAGTTCCACAATGCAGGTCTTGATGAACATCATGTCAGCAAAGCACCACAAAAAAAAGCAAGGAGGCACAAGCTCTGGACATGGTGCCACAGGTACAAATTAACCCTGATGGCTCATCACCTCCCAAGAGTCAGCAACAACCTGATAACCCCCCAGAGCAGATATGTTACCACTCACAAGTGATCCCTGCAGAGTTCTATCATAGAACTAATCGGGCGGGGGGGGGGGTTTCCTGTGATAGACCTGTTTGCCCCCAAAGACAACACCAGGTGCCAGAAATTTTGTTGCAGAGAGGATATGAGCCTGGGGCCTTCCCTCTGCAGTGGAATCTATGTCTCTTCTGTGCTATTGCACCCATTCTCTTGGTCTTCATGCTGATTTTCAAAATTCAAAAGGGACAGCCATTATTGTTCTCATAGCTCTGCACTGGCCAATGCAATTTTGGTTGACGAAAATGCTACAGCTGTTCATTCAACCACCAGTTCAGCTCCCAGACTGCCTGGACCAGTTTTCACAGCACCATAGGAAGATTCACCATCCAGACCCACCTGGATGACAACCAGGATGTTGTCTGGTTAAGTACCGTGGATAGGGTTTGCTTTAGACAAGTCCAGGACATCCTGATACAGAACAGGAAGATATCTACCAGAAGGACCTTTTCATCAAAATGGAAGAGGTTCTCAATAGGGGTGACCCACCATGGGCTGGACCTTATGCAGGCTTTGGTACCAAAGGCTCCCAACTACTTCCTGCATCCGAAACAGCTTTTGTTTAGCACCACTAAGGTCCAAGCTGCAGCAGTTTCAGCTTGCCATCGATGGATAGTCATGCTTGGTCTTCTCTCACCCAATGGTATCAGAGTTCCTGAAGGGCCTGTTACCTACATTATACTGGTCAGGGAACTTGCTCCTGCCTGGCACCTCAATGTCATCTTCTTGAGACTCATGGAGTCCCCTTTCAGAATGCTTTGTACTTCATCTGGCTCTGAAGACAGTCTCCCTAGTTGACTTTAGTCAGAAGAGTGAGTAAGTGCCAAATACTTGTGGCTGATCCCCTCCCCACATTGTATTTCATAGGGTTAATGTGATCCTGAAACTTCACCCTAAATTAATTCCTAAGGTGGTCTCAGAATTCCATCTGAATTAATCATTTAACATGCCTCTCTTCTTTGCAGTAAAACTCCTCTTCAGTGGGAAAGAAGCAGCAGCACACACTGGGCATTTCCAGAGCCTTTTTTTACTACATCAACAGAACCAAACTGTTCAGACTGTCTTTCTGTTTATTTCTGGCTATAACTGGCCATTCCAAAGGCCAGGCCATCTCATTACAAAGAATATCTAAGGTGGATAACATAATGTATCTCACTGTCTTTTCAGTTAGCTGGTGTAGCTCTCCCACCAAATGCCAAGCCTCACCCCACCAGAGCTCAAGCAGTATCCTCTGCCTGCTTCAGAAATGTGCTAGTTTCAGAGATCTGCAAGGGAGTAACCCACTGATTTTTATCAAGCACTATGCATTGTACTGAGCTGCCAGAGCAAGTGCCAAGTTTGGGAGAGCAATTCTACAAACCTGTTGGACTGATGCAGTTGATACTCCTAATCTAAGTGTCCAGAAGGGGTACTGTTGCTAGTCACCTACAGTGAAATCCACACTGACAAATGCTCAAAGAAAGAAGTTACCTACAATAACTGTGGTTCTTTGAGGTCTTGTTAGTATGGATCCCATAACCCACCCTCCATCCCCATTTTTGGAGTTCTGTGCTTCCCTGGACTTTGAATTGTAAGGGAACTGAGCAGGGGTTAGAGTTGTTCTGCCTTTTATGGGTTTGCATGGGAGGATAAGGAGACACAGGAAGTGTACATGACCCTGACAGACACCCTTATTCAAAAGATTCCAATCTTGCATATGTGCTGCTTGTGCACTTACAGTGGGATCCACATTGACTATAGGGTAAGAAACTACTCTTTGTTTTAACTTTTGTCTGAATGGCTTTTCTCTTCTGGACACTTCTGTTTCCCAGGACCTACAGCTTCAAATCCTGGGGCATTTTTTAAATTATTACTATGTAGAATATTAGGTGGAAGATTACTGTTAGTAAATTGTACATTTTGCTTGGATTGACAAATCAAAAAGAAAAGTAAAAATAAATGTATTTTGATAGGTGATTCAATGCCGCTGTATTCCAACTGGCGACTGAAAGTGATGGAGCATAATCAAGGAGAGCCTCTACCCTTTCCACCTACTGGGGGTTGTTGGTCACCACTGGTGGATTATTTACCTGAAACTTCATCTCCAGGCATGTCTCTTCACAGGTAAATACTAACATTACATGAAAGGGACAGCAATTCAGTTCATATTAGTTTAAATCAAACTACTGTCTTCATGCATGTGCTGTGTAAAATAAGAATAGCCTTTCCTTATTTGTTACATTTCCTGGGTTGCTCAGAATTCAAGAAGTTATGATGTCTTAGCTACCTTTTGATTTTGAGGACTAAAGCTTTTCTCATCTGCTGTGTGGCTTATTGTGATTTTTATGTTTTTTCTTTCTTGCCTTTAAGACTTTCATAGTCTTAAAAGGGGATATTAGTTAAGAGTATCTTTAAAACTCCTACAGATCTTCAAAATGTAAACAGTTGTATTCTGATCTCTTAACAATTTTTTTGTTTCTTTAGGTGTAACATAGCAGTGATCCTTTTGACTGATTTGATAATTGACTACAGTGTGAAGGTGGAATGGGGAGGCTACCTCCATCTTTTACTTCATGCAATTTTTATAGGTAACTAAACTATTACTGAAATATCATGGTTTTTTTTTAAATCGAGGAAAACAGCAGCTTGTAATCTTGGCTTTGAAGATTATAGTAATTAAAAATAACAGCCTTTTTTGACATAACTAGTCTTTTTTTCCAAGGCTGAATGAGATTTAATATTTCTTATTCTTTATTTATCAATAAAATCTTTGCAGAAAGTACAGAAAGGGTCTCTGGTGTATGAAATATTACTGTCTTCTATATTGTTGTGACAATCTGACTTTAAAAACTGTCTTCCTATAACATAAAGGAAGAATACTTTTTCAAGTTGAAAAAAATCCACTTTTAAAAAAAACATTTCCCAGTCATTTTGGTTTATATAAATACAATACTAATAAGTGTCTTCTTTAAAATTAACACTGTGGATAATATATAAAAGCTAAAACATACTAAATGCCTGTAAGCAGAACATTTTGGGCTAAATGCAGCCATGATGTAAGCAAGTGCAACTGCATTTACTTCAGTGAAGTTACACATATTTGCACCAGAGCTAAATTTGGTCTGTTGTGTGATAGGAAACAAACTAGTGCATCTCTTTTTCTCCTTTCTCTTGTACTCTTTTGGCCATATTTCCACCTTATTATAGTCCATTGCTGCCCTTCACCCCCAGCCTCTCTTGGGCAGCATACATCTGCCGTGAATTTGTATCCCCACTTGATTTGGCTTTTTCTTCTTCTGAGCATGTACAATTAATCAGACAAGTGTGCTGGACCAGAGAATCTTTTCATGTTCCTAATGTTGCTTATTTCTTGAGACAAACATGTAGGTAGGAAATACAAGTGGGCATGAGAGTTTGGACTCCTTTACAAAGCACTGTCCATTGGGGCCACTTGTCCTTCTCCTCTTGTATAGAACGTGCAATTAGCCTGGAATACACTTAATGTCCTCAGTGCTTCTCTTGTTGTTCTTCCCTGTGTTTTCAGCTCCATATATTTCAGTGTGGTGAGTCTTTCAATTTGTTTGAATAAAAATGGTGGGTTTTTTTTAGTACCTGTGCAATGGCAGGAATCATCCACAATATGGCCTAGTGCAGAGGTGGGCAAACTACAGCCCGCGGGACCGTCCTGCCCAGCCCTTGAGCTCCCAGCTGGGGAGGCTAGCCCCTGGCCCCTCCCCCGCAGCCTCAGCTCGTTGCGCCACCAGTGCCCTGGCCCACCGCTTCTGCCGGGCAATGTGGCGGTGTGGCTGGCTCCGGCCGAGTGGCGGGGCTGCGAGTTCCTGCTGCGTGAGCGGCATGGTAAGGGAGCGGGGAGATTGGATAAGGGGCAGAGGGTCCTGGGGGGCAGTCAGGGGACAGGGAGCAGGGGGCGGTTGGATGGGGCGGAGGTTCTGGGGCGTGGGGGCGGTCAGGGGACGGGGGGGTGGATCGGCGTGGCAGTCTGGGGGGGGACGACTGTCAAGGGGGGGTGAATAGGGATCGGGGCAGTCAGGGGACAGGGAGCAGGGAAGGTTGGCTAGGGAGTAGGATCCTGGGGGACAGTTAGGCGGGAGTGTGGATAGGGGGCGGTGCAGTTAGGAGACAGGGAGCAGGGGGATTTGGATAGGCGTGGGAGTCCCGGGGGGCCTGTCGGGGGCGGGGGTGTGGATAGGGGTCGGGCAGTCAGGGGACAGGGAGTGGGGGGGTTGGATAGGGGGTGGGAGTCCCGGGGGGCCTGTCGGGGGTGGGGGTGTGGATAGGGGTCGGGCAGTCAGGGGACAGGGAGTGGGGGGGTTGGATAGGGGGTGGGATCCCGGGGGGGAGGGGCACGGTTCAAGGGGTGGGTACCAGGAGGGGGTGGCCAGGGGACAAGGAGCAGGGGGGTTGGATGGGTCGGGGGTTCTGAGGGGGGCAGTCGGGGCAGGAAGTAGGAGGGGGCGGATAGGGGGCAGGGTCCAGGCTGTTTGGGGAGGCACAGCCTTCCCTACCCCGCCCTCCATACAGTTTCGGAACCCCGATGTGGCGCTCGAACCAAAAAGTTTGCCCACCCCTGGCCTAGTTGGTTTATTATATGAAATAAACATAATATATAAACACCCTCTTGCTCAGCTTGGTAATGTTTTTTAAAACAGTAAAGCCAGAGAAAGTTTTAATATATTGAAGTTATTATAGAAAAAATAAAAGGGGAGATGGAAGGGAGCATATCCTCTGTTTCTCCAAATAGCCAAAATCTAAATCATTTTCATTTGTTGTTGGTGAATGTTTCTTTACCAAAAATAGATATCATTTGTAGAGATTGATATAGACCACTAGGACTGTTGCTGATTTTAGTTAATTGCATATTTAATTGATTAACCTTTCTATTTTCCTCTTTAATTTTAGGGTTTGACCACTACCACCCTGAAGTGTATGAGCATTGTAAACGCCTGCTTTTGCATTTGTTGATAGTGATGGGCTCCAACAGTAATGTCCAGTCTGTTGCTTCTGTCCTTCTCAGGAACAGGGAGTTTAATGAACCCAGGGTGCTTACTGTCAAGCAAACTGCACATTTAGATTATACTTTCACAGGTAACCACAGCAACATTGTTCATGTTTCATTAATTAAAACAACACAGAAGGTCACTTTTTGATTGGATTTAAATATTAAAATCTCCATTGTTTGTAATTTATTTCACTTCCAGTTTTGTCCAGTTGGATAAAATTTCTCTCTTCCTTGAATTTTTCATTAACCTAAAATTAGTATAAATGTTAACATTTTGTGCGCAGTCATCAGCAGTAGCGGCACAGCTGAATGTTAATTGCTGGTTTGCTGCTGCTGTGGAAACTGCAGAGGAAACTGTCAGCTGGTCATATAAAATAGCAACTACTTTTTTGTGATTTTAAAGGAGAAATAGGGAGATATTTCCTCTATGCATTATAGAAACTTTCAATTTTGGACATAAGCCATTTGACATTGTATGATTTAATAGAATACCTTAAAAATATTACAAGATTTTAGCATGATCTTTGCTTTTATTGTTGTGCAAAGAATATGAGAAAACATATATCATCTGAAATGATCATATAGTAGGAGAGATCTGTAAATTTCACTGGAAACATTTTTTATGAAACTTCACTTTTGATTGTATCATAGATTTGTGGAAAATGTGAACAAGGATTAATTTTGTTGACTCGTGATATTTCATATTCTCTTCAGCAGATGGCAGCACCTGCCATGCAACATATTATTTCAATGTTGTATCTGGGAAGTAGTTTTGTGTTACGTGAAGAAAAAATAGTTTGTAAATTCTTATGTAAATTTGGTTGTCGAGAATATGAGGACTGGGTAGAGCCAGGCATATTGCAGGCATATTTTGTATAAACTTACCCATAGAACTTTACCAAATGCAATTCAGTTCTGATCTATAAAACCACTCTTGTTCTAGTTCTTGGGCTCTTGAGTAGAGCTGGCCAGAGACACGTTATGTAAGTTGGGTTTGTAGCATGAAAAAACATTCACTAGAGATCAGGATGAGAAGGCCAGCAAACTTTTTTTTAGGTTCTGTCCACATTGAGGATTGAAACAGTATTGTTCAAGAGATTAGCCCCACATGGGGGAGTAAGCAAAATATTATAATAGTGATGTTTTTAACTTAAAATTAGGTGATTAATTTAATAAAATATCCTATATCAGCTTTATTTCATGAATCACTGATACTTTTTGAATTTTGCAGTAGAACATTATATAATTTAAAAACTATATTAAGACTAAATCCTGCAAGCAGATCTAGTAAATGCTGGTTAAATAATTGATTAAAATGGCAAGTTATACAATTTTAATAGATTGCATCTTTTTGATGAGACAAAGGCCCTCATCTGACAAGATACTAAGTGCGGATAGACCTCTTTGTGGAACCCAGTTGGTCTAAATAGGACTCCATGTGAATACAGGGGCTATTCACACAGAGATACTTGCGGGGTCAGATCCTAAATATGTAGTTAAGGGACACAGATACTATAAAAGTAACAGTGACTGGAGAAATACTATCCATATATGACCCAATTCTCCTTCCATCTGAACAGTGCTCAGCATAAGCTGGGGGACTGATGCAGGGGTTGGCTGCAAAGTTTTCTTTAAGCCACTTTTGCCCCCGCCACAGTCCAATCCTGCAGCTGTGCATGCATCAGTCCAGAACACAGCAAAGGCTAATGATCTACATCGGGTGCTAGTGGCCCTCAGCACTCCAACTGCAGACATCAGCTAGTCAGACACAGACAAACTCTGGTCGTGCCTTCATTTTCCTTGGCTCCATTACCTGTTACAGTACTTGGGAGAATGGTGGTATAGAAGCTATACAGGTTGTATTTTGCAGATGGTTCCCATGTGAAGAGGGAATGTGCCAGTAGCCAGATTAAGCTGATTTTAGAGCAGCTTTATGCATCTAGAGTGGCATAAAACATCTCTAACTTATTGGTGAATCAGCCTTACATATTAGTGTTTAATAATTAAATTCATTTGTGATCAGATTACATTTCAATCAAAAAGCCAAACTGCATTATCAGGAAACAGCTTGTCCTCTTGACTTCTACTCTACAAGCATGTGTGTTGTAATGCTTTCAAGTTCAACTACTGAATCAACTTGTTAAGGATGTGATGCCTACAAGTACAGGGACTGATGGGTTGTCACTTCACCAGAATACTAATATAAAAATGAAGTCATTACTATGATTGTAGTTATGGATGGGTTATTCGTTATTATTTATTTAGGCCCCAATTATGCAAGAATTTATACATGTGCTTAACCTTAGGCATGCCTGTTGACTTCACTGAGTCTCCTTGCATGCATAAAGTTAGCATATATGTGTTTGCAAGATCAGGGCTTTACTGGTAAAATACTGAAAACTCTTTTGAAACCTATCTCATAAAATGGGTAATTCATATGACATTGTTTTAAAATTTATGTTTTCAGTGTTGGCATTGCAAACAGATACTATTTTGATGGCCTAGAAGGTGAAAAGGAGCATCCTGTATATTCAGTTTGAAAATATTTTAATTATCCTAATCAAAGTGCATCTTTTGAGAACCAGTGTATCATACTAATACATTTTTTGAAGTCTGATGTGAAAATGCCAAACTATAATATAATCATAGTTGTTTTTCTTTCAGCAGGTGTTAATGATTTTATACCTGATTACCAGCCCTCCCCAATGACAGACTCAGGGCTTAGTTCAAGTTCTACCTCTTCTAGCATCAGTTTAGGAAATACCAGCGCTGCCATTTCTCATCTGCACACCACCATCCTCAATGAAGTTGACATTCCAGTAGAGCAGGATGAAAAAGTGAAAACACTCATGGAATTTATTACCTCGAGGTAACACTTCAAGATCAACCATGGTCAAGGTGTATGGAAATATGGCAAAATGGCATATTATTTGGCATGAAGTTGACTATTTTTCTCTTCTGTTTATCATCAATAAGATCTTAAATTTGATCTTAAATACTCTCTTGTTATGTGCGTGTTATTTGTATATATAATAGCCTTCAAACCATTCTACTTTCTCTACATCCTAAGGGCAGTTGATTGGCCATCTCTCCTCCTGAGACTTCAAAAGGCTATTGATTGGTGAATTCCCCACTGATCTGGGGATCCCCTTCCCCAGGGAAAGCTTTTCAGGGTTTCAAACCCTTTCCTCTCTTCAGCAACTCCAGTCTCACAACTGCTTCCTTTAAAGACAATTGAATCACATTCTGGGATTTGGTGGGCTGCAGAATATGCTACATGCTTAATAGAGTCCCATATCCTTCCCTGTAGAAGATACTTAAAGGTCTGATCAGAGAGGGTCTTGAAGGCTGTTGTGGGACCTGGGTTTGTATGGATCTTCAAGGTGGCCTGGAGAAAGAGAGGGCTTGTGTGTTGACTGGGGAAGTAGGAATTGGTGGCAAAGTTTAGTTCTAAAACTGGCAACTTTCAAAGGGTTCCTATTTTCATATGATAATTTGTTTAGTGCTTTCAGAGTCATATAAATAGAGCCGAGAGGATACAAAATTTGTATCCGCATCCGATCTGCAATCTGCAAAAATGATCCATGGGTATAAATCAGATATCCACAGATTTGCAGGGCTGAACATATAAACCTGAAACTCTAAATAGAACTTAGTGGTCAAAAACTAGATTTTGGTTTGCAGAAACTGTGGAAACTAAAAAAGAGTTTTTACACAGCCCTAGAACTTTACAATAATGTGGTGTTGGGTTGTGGTATTTTTGCAAATGTGTAGCGTAAGTTAGAATCACTTGCCATTAGGGTAACTACACATTCCCCCCTCCCTAAATTCCTCCTGCAGTTTCAATTGGATTGAATATGTTGCTTTGTTTTTTGTTTTAATTGCTATATAATATTGCTGCACGTTTTTTAACAGCTGCCATATTTCATTCCTGAGAAATCTGTTTCAGTATACTGTATGTAGTTGATAAAGTCTTCTGGAATTCTTCTAGGTGAAAAGCACTGTATAAATAGATAATGATAATAGAGATCAATATAAAATAGATAAATATAAAAATGTTTTATACTTTTATGCTATGCTATGTTATATGTTGGGTTTTATATTTCTAGGAAAAGAGGGCCACTTTGGAATCATGAGGATGTTTCAGCCAAGAACCCTAGTATAAAGAGTGCTGAGCAGTTAACTGTGTTTCTAAAACATGTGGTGTCTGTGTTTAAGCAGTCAAGTTCAGGTATGTTAGAAAAGAGTTAATACATTGTAGAATTTTAATAAGATAAAAATCTTTGTGAAATAAATAAGAACGTCTCTTTAAGAAAATATACATAGATTTCCAGGCTTCTGCTTTCACCCAGTAGATGTTGCACTTTTATGTGACACAGTTCATAACTGTGTTCAGACTTGGATATGTCAACATAACGTGTGCTTGGAGAGAGAGAAAATGTATATTACAAGCTTACTGCGGATATTTATTGTTTAAATCTTGTGTCTTTCTTTCCATCTGTCTAATTTAATATTTAATACTTCTGTTTAAGTTTTTGGGAAAGCTGTTACGTGATTGGATGGATCTTTATGAGGGATTCCAATTTAGCAAAGGGGGTGAGGGAGAAGAAGTAGTAGATAAAACTAACTTAAAAGCCAACACAGAGGTGGCTATAATAATCTTGTCAGTAGAAAAAAGAAGTGTGCAATAACACTGGTAATGTATGTAATAATTACAACTTTCTTTTCTTTTTTTAAATCTGCTGTGTTACTTGGACATACATTTGCTTTCGTAGCAGGATTTCAGTTGGAGCACCATCTTAGCGAAGTTGCTTTGCAAACTGCACTTTCTTGCTCCTCTCGACACTATGCTGGGAGATCGTTTCAGATTTTCAGGGCTCTGAAGCAGCCTCTTTCTGCATCTACGCTTTCTGACATTCTCTCCAGGCTTGTAGAAACTGTAGGAGATGCAGGAGAAGAAGCACAGGTATTCGCATATTTTCTTATTTTCTCTCCCCTGCAGCCATCTCACTTACAATTTTCCCATTTTATTAAACAATATTTTAATTGTATTTTTAATACCATAATAAAAGATAAAAGCAGTATGATGGGCTTAGCTGCATTTTCTCCTTAAATGAAGAAGAAAGGGGTATTAAAAGTGATGTGACTGGAATCGGATTTAACTTCTGTAACACTTTGAATTTTCACTTTTGAAGAACAAAACAAAAATAATTCGTGGTTATGCTGAGCACTTTGTTTTCAAAAGCAACCCTGTAGTTTCCAAACATTTACTTTCAGAGACTCTGCACTCTGAACTAGATGTCTGAGGTGAAGTAATCGGCTTCCTGGCAGCACCCATACTTTTTATAATTCAAAATATGCCTCAAGTATTTTAAAATAAAACAATATAATATTAAAGAAGAAACAACAATTTTAGTGTGTACCGATATTTAGATTTATCAGCAATATATTGTATCTTTACAGTTTATCCTATGTCACTCCTTGCAAAAGAAATTGACTATCCTATTCAAACCACAAAAAGAGGGACTAAGTCATAAAGTATAAATACACCCAGTGGAATAATGGAACTTGATAGTTATCTTGTGAGAAGTATTGGACCAGAGAATATAACACAAATAAATTTTGATTGTGTCATTAACTAGTTTAAAATTAAATTGTATACTGTTCTTTGTTTTATATTGAATTTGCACCATTAATTTGAGTCGTGCCTCATTAGGATCATGATGAAATTAGATCAGAAAGTTATGAATCAGTCCCTAACATTGTTTGTTCTATTTGTATATCACAATCAAGAGGTCCTACGCAATCTGCACTGTTGTACATACTATAACATATAATAACCTTGGACCTTTTTCAGGGTTTTGTCATAGAGCTACTTCTGACTCTAGAATCTGCCATTGATACATTGGCTGAAACCATGAAGCATTATGATCTTATATCTGCACTTTCTCAGTAAGTACTTATACTAGTCAAAGTACAGTATTCATGGGAACTATTAGTTGTTTATTACTCATAATCAAAAACGTTTCTGCCATCATTTCAATTTAGACTTAATACAAGGACAGCATGCTGTTTTCAAATGTTCATATCTTTGGGCTCTTAGTCAAATTTCCTGAAACTGATGTCAGTTACTCATTACTTTTTCTATTGCTAGGTGATAGAGCAAATTAGGCACTTCTAAATCAGTGTGTTTTTCTCAATTAAGAAGGGGAGAATTTGTAAATCAAATTTGTTAGATCTGGGTTTTGTTCACATCCGTGCTGCTGAACTATTGGACCTCAATTCTGTGAACCATTGAGTGCCTTCAGTTCTGATTAACTTTCGTGGAAATGAGCGCACTCACCATCTTTTAGGATCAGACCCTATCTGACTGTGGTTGTCACATAAGCACTCTGTGCCTCAGTTTCCCCATCTGTAAAATGTAAGTAGTGATACTAAATTTTTTTAAGTGCTATAAGATCTCTGGATGAAAATTGCTATATCATGGTAGTTATTATTTATATTAATTAGGATTACAATAATTTGTAAACCAAATTCCTTCAACTGCAGCAGATACTAGACCACATTTAGAGCTGCCTACTCGGCATTCCAAATTTGTTGCTTTTTATTATAAAGTGTAAATAAAGGTCTGTAATTTTTCTTCCCCATTCTGTGTCAAACTTTCAAAATGTTCTCATCTTGTGTATGAGAGCAGACTTGAAAAATTACATTGTAAATATTATGGTTCCCTTTGCCCCCAAGGACTTGCGGTGTTAAAAGGAAAATGAGCCTGGCCAAGCATAATTATATATTATGCTACAAATGTTACTTTCACATAAGGCTCTTGCCAGTTATTCATGCTTTTTTTCATATCAAGATTGGATTACTGAAATGTGTACACTTGAATAGAACTTGGAAACTTCATCTAGTGCAGAATGCAGCTACCGATATACTTTGAGATACTTGATGCATGAAATATGATCTGTAGCCAGTGTTAACTTCCATTTGGCTTCTGGGTACAATTCAAAGAGTTAGCCCTAGGTAGTCAGGGTCTTGGATAAAGGCTTAGAAACTGCTTCTGTTTGTGTTTAATCCTGGCAAATATACAGTATTTCTCACCATTGAACACTGGCCATAATGGGAGTTGAGGGTGTTCAGTACTTCACAGGTTCAGGCTCGAAGTCCCAGACTTTAGGAGCTGATGGTAAGGCATTGTCCTTGGAGGGCCCCGACTGGAATTTGCTTTCCCCACTGGTCTGGCGAAGCTCAAAAGTTTATTCAATTTTGGGGCATTTGCTACCCATGTCTTTTCACTCGGGTTTTGGACTTAAGGCCTGTACTACAAGGGGTTGAATTTCTGGGGTGGTATAAGGAGGTGTTTTTGAGCAATGAGATGTATTCTAGGATCTAATATATATGCCTACTAGTGTTGAGAGATGTGTTTTATAAACTGAAAAAATAATCCATACTCACATGCCCCTCTATTACTCAAAAGATTAAATAGGTTATTGGGGTTCCTCTGTATAAATTTAGGCTTAGTTCGAAGGTTATTGATTACAATGTGGCATTTATACTGTATATCCACATAAAATGGGTTCCAGAAAATGTTGATATCTTTCGTAAATGCTCCTGAGTCTCAGTATGAAAGGCATTGAAGATATGGATCTGTCTAGGATGCTACCTTAAGAGAAATATAAGGACACGTAAATAACCTCATTTCTTAATTCCCTCCCTTTCCTCATCTGTAAGAAAATAGATGAGAATTCCAAATCTTCATTCCTAGCTGACATTTTTCAAGTTTTGACCAATATGTCTAATTGTACTAGATCCCTGGTTGGCTCTCTTATCTTGGTAATTTCTTATGTCTGGAAAACATTTCTTCCCTAGCTATGGTGTTGAAGTAATAAGGCAGTCTCCCTCTCTCCAAGAACTTCATTATGATATAAGTGTTTCCGGAGACCTACTCACTGATAATAAAATATACTCTGCGTGTGCTGGAGGATTGATTTTTTGGAGCCCTTATTTTTTAGGATGCACATTATTGAAGGTCTGATGTTTTACATGCAATAATATATTTCATTGCTTTTATTTTAGAACCTCATATTATGATCCTGTAATGGGAAACAAGTACGCAGCTAACAGAAAAAGCACTGGACAGATAAATCTAAGCACAAGTCCTATTAGTAGTGGCAATTGTTTGGGATATTACAGCAATGCAAGGAGTAACTCTTTGAGACTGAGTTTAATTGGTGACCGGAGAGGTGACCGTCGACGGAGCAACACACTGGATATAATGGATGGAAGAATAAACCATGGTGGAAGCTTAGCAAGGACTAGAAGCCTCTCCTCTCTGAGAGAGGGAGGAATGCATGATGTGCAGCCCACTACTGATCCCATCAACCTGATGGCCACCATATTTTGGATTGCAGCATCCTTGCTAGAATCGGATTATGAATATGAATACCTCCTGGCTCTCAGGCTGCTCAACAAACTGCTTATTCACTTGTCTCTTGATAAATCAGAGAGTCGGGAGAAGATAGAAAAGGTGCAGAGTAAACTGAAATGGAATAACTTTCCAGGTCTTCAGCAGCTCTTCCTTAAGGGCTTTACCTCAGTGTCTACACAGGAAATGACTGTTCACCTCCTCAGTAAACTCATCACGGTCTCCAAACATACATTGGTTGATCCCTCCCAATTAGCAGGTATCTTTAATGAAGTTATATGTAACCATATTGAATTTGGTAGTAGGTTAACTGAAAAATAAATTAATCTTTGGTATTAAAATCAGTAGTGATATACATTGTCAGTGAAGAGCAAAAGTAAATCCCGTGGGCCTCAGCATTGTTACACTAGGTACAGTGTAGATTATGATCATTTGTCTAGAGACCCGGTGCAAAGAGTTTCTTTGAGTAAACCTACTGGAAGATTGGAATTGTATATTACATTATAGTAAATTTGTTTCCAAAGTAAGTAAGAACATACATCAGTTTTTTCCTTCTGAAACCATTTAGTCATAGTGGCCTTGGTTTAGTGCTGTTCTAAACCTTTGCATATTCTCTTAAGAGCTTGCCATTGTGCTGAATAAGAGCAGGTTACTTAGTAATTTTGTTTAACTGATTAGGTGATCATTCTACTTCCATCTTAAATAATAAAGCAGTTTTGGTTACAGAGATCTTATTTTTAAAATACTAAAAGTTCGTTGTGTGCTCACATAACTTCAGCACCATTTGTTTGTCTGCAGGATTTCCTCTTAACATCTTGTGCTTACTGCCTCATCTAATCCAACATTTTGATAACCCAACTCAGTTCTGTAAAGAAACAGCAGACAGGATAGCGAAGGTATGTAAATATTTTTTAAAATAACATTCAGGGAATTATTCACAACTTAGACTTTCACTTTTACAGCCAAAATAGAGATGTACCTTTCATACCAATTATCTCTCTAAAGTAGTACAATGCTGCTTTTCCAGTAAATTTTCTTCTTCCATGTCTAAGACCTATCTATAATAATTGTGTTAATGAGAAGTAATTGTTCTCTAAGGGCCTTATCTAAAGTTCTGTGAAGTCAGGGGGAGTATCTACACTGAAATCAGTGGTCTTTGGATCAGGCTCTAAGTACTCCTCTATAGGATCAGAGTAGCCATTAGGCTCAACCTATAAATTGGGAAGGTAAGAAGCAATTCTTCCTGTTGCTAGTGTTGCAAAAGACTTTTTTTTTTTTTTTTAAATTAAAAAAAAAAGAGATGGTTGTCACAGCTAGTGAACTTAATTTCTTTAAATCACATTTATAATTTTTAATTTTCAAGTGTATTTCACAGTTTAATTCTAGTAAGGAAATGGTCCTTACCTTTGAGACTGGTGTGTTTTGGAAAAACAAGTAATGTACAGTTTTTGTTACTTGAAAACAATGATTATCTTGTGGAAAATTGATTTAAATGACTTTTTAAATTGTATTCTTTATGAAAGTGGGGTAAAATATGCACCAGCAGTTCCCAAATGAATCCATGGTCTATTGGTGGTCCCCAGAGCACTTCATTGGAAAGAAGAGCATGGAAATGGAAATAAGATGGCAGCTATACAATAGGGCAGGCAGTGTGACCTACTGAATAGAACACTGGATTGAGACTTGAGTTCTATTCCAGAATCTGTCTCAGTTACCCCATCTGTAAAATGGGGATAATCATACTGACCTCATTTTGTAAAGTGCTATGTAAGAGCTAGGTAGTGGTATTGTTATAAGAGCAGGAGAGGAACAAAACTGCCCTCAGGCACAGGATCCATAGTGTGAATGGAGCTGCCAGTTACCAGAGGGAGGGGAATGTCCCGAGAAGAAGGGAACAAGACAGCTAGATATATGTCCAGGGGAACAGATAGAATAAAGGACTAGGTGTTAGGGCATGTTCAAGGGAGAGGAGGAGAAGGGTGCAGGCAACAGCAAAGTATATGCAGAAGAGCAGGAGGATAGAGAAAGAGAACTGATGGGAGGGGAAGATTAAATGAAGATCAGCAGTGAGCAATGTAATTAACTTTTTTTCAAAAAGGACAAACGCTTATTTCATTTAAGGCAGTTAAAATACATATGAACTTTTATTAGTAGGGCTGTTGATTAATTGCAGTTAACTCACGCAATTAACTCAAAAAATTAATTGTTAAAAAAATTAATCATGATTAATCGCACTTTTTATCGCACTGTTATACAATAGAATACCAATTGAAATGTATTAAATATTTTTGGATTTTTTCTCCATTTTAAAAAATATTGATTTTTAATTACAACACAGTATACAAAGTGTACAGTGCTCACTTTATATTATTTTTATTATAAATATTTGCCCTGTAAAAATGGCAAACAAAATAAATAGTATTTTTCAATTCACCTTATACAAGTACTGTAGTGCAATCTCTTTATCATGTAAGTCCAACTTACAAATGTAGATTTTGTTTTTGAATGCAGTTATGTAGCAACAACAAAAAAATGTAAAACTTCAGAGTGTACAAGTCCACTCAGTACTACTTCTTCAGCCAATCGCAAAGACAAACAAGTCCATTTACATTTACGGGAGATAATGCTGCCCGCTTCTTATTTACAACGTCACCTGAAAGTGAAAACAGATGTTCACACGGCACTTTTGTAGCCGGCATTGCCATGTATTTACATACCAGTTATGCTAAACATTTTGTATGCCCCTTCATGCTTCGGCTGCTGTTCCAGACAATATGTGTCCATGTTGATAACAGGTTCTGCTTGATAACCATCCAAAGCAGTGCGGACCAAAGAATGTTCATTTTCATTATCCGAGTCAGATGCCACCAGCAGAAAGGTTGATTTTCTTTTTTGTTGGTTCAGGTTCTGTAGTTTCCACATCGGAGTGTTGCTCTTTTAAGACTTCTGAAAGCATGCTCTATACATTGTTCCTCTCAGATTTTGGAAGGCACTTTGGATTCTAAAACCTTGGGTCGAGTGATGTAGCTATCTTTAGAAATCTCATATTGGTACCTTCTTTGTGTTTCGTCAAATCTGCAGTGAAAGTGTTCTTAAAACGAACAACATGTGCTGGGTCATCATCCGAGACTGCTATAACATGAAATATATGGCAGAATGCAAGTAAAACGGAGTAGGAGACATACAATTCTCCCCCAAGGAGTTCAGTCACAAATTTAATTAATGCATTATTTTTTTAACGAGCATCATCAGCATGGTTGACTGTGCGTTGTGTGAAAAAATACTTTTTTGTTTGTTTTAAACCTGCTGCCTATTAATTTCATTTGGTGGCCCGTAGCTCTTGTGTTATGAGAAGAAGTAAATAACACTTCCTTATTTACTTTCTCCACACCAGTCATGATTTTATAGACCTCTATGATACTCCCCCCTTAGTCATCTTTTCCAAGCTGACAAGTCCCAGTCTTATTAATCTCTCCTCATATGGCAGCCGTTCCATACCCCTAATCATTTTTGTTGCCCTTTTCTGAACCTTTTCCAAGTCCAATATATCTTTTTTTGAGATGGGGTGACCACATCTGCACGCAATATTTAAGATGTGGGCATACCATAGATTTATATAGAGGCAATATGATATTTTCTGTCTCATTATCTATCCCTTTCTTAATGATTCCCGACAGTCTGTTCGCTTTTTTGACTGCAGCTGCACATTGAGTGGATGTTTTCAGAGAACTATCCACCAGTAAAAAAGTTTAACGGTTACCGGTAGGAACATCATGTGCCAGTTTTTCTGTCCGGACTTCCCTGGTTTAAAACAGACTTAACTTGAAGCATGGATGCCGTGGTGCAAGCCACTCAGAGTGCCTGTCACATTGCTAGGGAACCTGTAACTAAGCTGTAGAGCTCCAGAAGTATGGATGGCGTGGAGTGGAAAAGTAAGTGCAGCCTAGGCGGGGACAGAGCCAGGCCTGCCAGGAGATGTACCCCCTCCCAGTCAGCCTTCATTGATCAGATTTTACAGCTGCCCTCTCTTAGTGAAACCCCCTCCAGTACAGCTACCCCCAAAGGCATGACTCTAGCCCTAGGTGGTTATGTTATTTTAACAGTGTAAATACTCTGCACATTTTTTTATATTGAATAGTAATTTTAAATCTTCATCAGTTTTCTATATTATTTTTACAGTAAATTCAAATTCTTGAGCCTGACTTTGTAAAATATAGATGTTCTTGTGGTTACTTTGTCCTCGCTGTTACTGAAAAATAAATCCTAAAACTTGAGAAGAGTATTACACATTCCATATACTCAATAATTTAGTGGGTGAAGGAAATTAATGTCTTTTTTTGTTTTGTAGGTTTGTACAGAGGAGAAGTCACCAACCCTTGCCAATTTGGCGCATATGATGAGTTTATACAGTACACACAGTTATTCCAGAGACTGTTCTAACTGGATTAACGTAGTGTGTAGATATTTGCATGACTCCTTCTCAGATACCACATTTAACCTTGTAACTTATCTTGCAGAGGTAAATTTTACTGAAAATGTATTTCATTTCGACAGCCTGATTTAAACCATGCCTTTATTGATGACACATTTTTTATTTTTCACACCTGAAAATTTTAAAAATATATTTAGAAAGTCTTCTATGGAATAAAAGTGATATTAAAAGATAGTAGGATTTGGAGGGGAGAGGGTGGCTAAAACCATTTTTGAGTAGTGAATCTGAATTTTTAAATTGAAATGGTCATCCCGCCAATGGCAGGTCCATTTTTTTATGGCAGTAATATTTTGCAATAAATCTTAAGTTCTGTCCCTTTACATCAGTTACTGGCACAGAGCTGCTTTTGCTTCTTTTTCATTCCTATCAAAGTCTCGATAAAGTACATATATTTCGGTTTTAAAGAAATATATTTAGAATATATATTAAAAGAAATTTTCTGATCCACATTAAGCTGTAATTTAAAGTTGCTCTCAGTAGAAAATAAATTTTAATCAGAGAGTAAAGAAGTAAATATTGTGTGGCATATTTTTCTAATTGTTTTGAGCACACAAAATTTAGTGAATAGTTCTGCAAGCCCTCCATGTGCAGAACTGCCTCTAATGTAAGTGCTCTGCATGGAGAGCTTACCAGAACTGGCCCTTAAAATGCATTGCTTAAAACTGACAACCCCAGTATCTCTTGATTTTTATTTTCCCCTGTATGAATCTTTGAGTTTTTGTGAATATTTTATTGATAAAGACCATAGCAATTGTATGGATCAAACTTCTGTAAGCCTTATAGATCAAAAGTCCTGTATATAACATTATTTGCAGTTTTTCCTGTTCTTGTACAGTATTGTTAAAGAAACATACATATAAATTCAGGGAGCTTTGGGATTTAGAAGAGTTGTATTCTGCTGTATTCTCTTTTCCAAGCCAGATCTTGAAGTTTTGAAATAAATCTTTAATTTACCACATAAATATAAATATAAAAGGGAAAAAGGAAATCTGTATCAAAGTTAGCTAGCATTTATTATTATATTATGACCTTTGTACTGTGTGCTGCCATCAAGCAACCTGATTAAAATGAACTTTTTCAATTTTATTTTTAGCTGTTAGAGAAAGGGTTATCCAGTATGCAGCAATCTTTATTGCAAATCATTTACAGTCTTCTGAGTCATATTGACCTGTCTGCAGCACCAGTGAAGCAGTTTAATCTGGAGATCATAAAGGTTATTGGTAAATATGTTCAGGTATGTATTCTGAAAATGTAAATAACCAGAAAACATTGTATATTTATGAAGTCAAGAAAAATTTCATGCAGATGCACTTAGCACTATTTTTGAATGCAGATTATTGAAAAATATAGTCACTTGACTTTACTAAGATGACAGCGCTAAGTGAAATCCAGTAGTGTTTGTTTTATAAGTAGTGGACCCAAACCTGTATACACTTGCCTATGTATTTAACTGTACTCACATTAGTAGACTTACTGACTTTAATGGAACTACTTACAAGAGTAAATTTACACAAATATCTATTTACAGGTTTGGGCCTCTATGTATATAGTGATAACAAAATATGAGCTTTCAGCTATTAGAGTGCAATTTTGTGAATAAGGGAATATGTTTACATCCAAATACTGCAGAAATTCCTTCTTTAGGCATATTTGTTTTCAAAGAGAAGCTTCACAGTTAAATGCTTATTTGAACTACTTGCACCAATATTAATGTTCCTCAGCTGGACACAGACACATTAAAGTACAGCTTCATGAAATTCAAGTACATTTCTTTAGATGATAGCAACCATGACAAAATTATGCCTCTGGTAATTCATTGTTTCACATTTGCAACACAGTTTATAGAAAATGTAATCCCTGGAAGAAATTTTGGCTTTTTATAGAAAAACTTCACAAAAATGCCTGAAGTGTATAATCATTTCAATCTACAAAGTTCTGATTTTTTTTCTTTATCCCTCAACTTTATTGTGAAATGTAGTTCCACAAAATGGCTTAATCGTAATTAACCAGGAAGAGTAGTATTCTCTGGAAATTTTGTTATGATAGATATGCACTTTAGTTATTGTCCTCTTGTCAGGAGACATTAGGCATAACTGGATGATCAATGTAACCATAGTTTGCTGGCCTGACATCTGCTCTCTTCACCTTTAACTTCTTTAGGAACACTTTTTTTTATCTCTGTTGAATATAATCTTAATTAGTAATTTATGTGAAGAAGAAATTAGCTGTTGGAATGCTGGTGGTAATGAAAGAAAAGTACATAGTCGTAGCTGGATGCTTTGGCAGAGTAGAATTTGTTCTTTTCAATAACACGAAGTGAAAAAGGAAAAGAAAAGAAACATTTTTATGATGCTTTAGATATGGTAGGATTGGCTAGTTTCTCAGGACTCTACAGTGAGAATCTACTGTTAATAATTAAATTTAGTAAAGAACTACCCAAGACTGCGTACATTTGTAGTGAGATGTACACAAGCATTGGGCACACCATAAGACTGAAGGCCAACAGATATCCATTACCAGTAAAGGTTCAGTTATTACTACAATTTGGAGAGTGATTGTTTATCTTATAAAATAGTAACTTTTAAAAAGTAACTTTTATTTATTATTTTATTTAAGAAAAAATCATTTTTACAAAGGTGTGAAACATACTGTTGATAAAGAGATTGCCATATATTTAAATGTTGTTTAGCAACTGTGTATATATTTTCAAAGACTGAAGCTTTTTCAGTCAGGGAGAATCCTAAAACTTTGAGCAACATAAAAGCTCACCCTGCTGATATGCTTCTTCTGATGTGTTTTCGCTTTCTCTCCTCTCCTCCCCCCACCATCTTCCCAGCTGGAACTGCTCACTATTTTGAAGGCCATCAGTATTCAATTAAAGAGAGTGCACTTAGCCCATATGCTTCCTGTTGTGTTCTCGTACTCTTGTCCTGATTACTTCAAAGGCTGCTTCAGCCTGACCCCATATAAAATGCTTGTAGATGCTTCTGCTTTGTTTATGTGGGGGGTGTCTGAAACTGATTTAAAGAATAAAACCTTTTTTATGTATATATTGTTAAATTTAACCTGCACTGAAGTCTAAATAGTTAAAGTAAAGCTGCAGGAAGATATATCATCTATTCAAAATTTTGCTGAATCGCTTTTAAAATAGCATTAGAACAAATAAAGCAACAATCTTGGCAAAAATCCATCTAGTTCAGCTGTTTGGTTGTGAACTTGCTGTTTAAAATGAAATTAACAATTTTGGATGATTTGAAAAAAGACTTCAGTAAAGCTGCTTGAATTCTGAAATGGCAGAAGGAAGAAGAGGAAAATAGAGCCACTTTCCTGGAGCACTTTTAAATTTGAGCAAACTGCTTCCTTACTTCAAGTACCAATTCACAATACAATCCTTTGGACGACTAAGGCAATATTACCTTAGTACATAATTTTAAAATGTTTGTTCCAATAGAAACTGCTTCAGTGGTTTTGGTTACTTTTCATATAGAAGCACAAATACCTTCATGCTTTCTTCCATGCTGCCCCCACACACTTGGTAAGTGCTTCTACACAGCCACATCATTAGTCACCTTCAAATCCCTCCTCAAAACTCTGATGCCTACACAAATTTTCACAATGGGTAATTTCACTCATGGGCAGAGACCACTGCCTTACATGCAGGTTAATATTGTCTCATTGTTTCCTTGTACTCCCCCCATCTGTCCGTGTCCAGCTAGTCTCTTGTCTTATATTTAGATTGTAAACTTCTTGGCACAGGGATGATCTTTTTGTTCTGGGTTTGTACAGAGCCTAATACAGTGGCATAGCTAGGATGGGACACCTGGGTGGGCCCTGACTTTGGGTGGGTGGGTGGGCATTGAGGGGGGCAAGGGAGGGGCAGGAGGGATCGGAGCTGCTTCCCCTCACCCTCTCCAGCCAGCCTTGCAGTGGCGATGGACATGCTGGCCAGGGGTCCCTGGGGGCCCATGCGTGCATCTGGGGAGTGGGGTCAGGGTGCAGGGGCTTCCCTGCTTAGCCTGCCTGCCCAGCACTCCATCCGGGGAGGGGGGTTGGGGTGCAGTGGCTTGTCCCGCTCCACCTATATGCTCGGTGCTCCAGCCGGGGAGCGGGGTTGGGGTGCGGGGCTTGTCCCACTCTGTCCACTTGTAAGGCGCTCCAGCCAGGAAGAGAAGTTGGGATGCGGGGGCTTGTGGGCGGGCAAGCCCCCGTACCCTAACCACGCTCCCCGGCTGCAGTGCCGGGCAGGCTAAGTGGGGCAAGCCCCTGCGCCCTGAACTCACTCCCCAGATGTGCGCCTTGGCCCCTGGGGGCCCTCTGGCCAGTGTGTCCATTGCCCACTGCAACGCAGAGCGGGGCAAGCACTGGGGCCGGAACAGAGCCTGGCAGGGTGGTGGTTGTCTTGGATGCTAAGTGGGTGGGCCATTGCCCACCCAGGCCCACTCGTGGCTATGCCCCGGCCTAATCGGGCGGAGTTCTGGTCCATGAGAGGGGCTCCTATGTGGTACAGTAATACAAATAAATAAAAATAATAGAAGAGGGCCAACTTCACTCTCAAATTCACACACATACTAAATATATAGAAAGCTTCTGTAATCTCTTTCCTAGACAGTAGTCTCTTTTAAAGGGGTATTATCCAATATCCAGAATTACCTATTTTTTTTAGGTTTTTAAAAAATATTTTATCATGTTAATTGCAATATTGCTCTATTAATAATTTTTTATAAAATAAAAAATACAATTTCTTGACAAAATCTTTCAGTATGTACTTAAAATTGCTGGTAAATATAGCTGTGATTTAAGTACAGAGAAAACAAAAGCAAATTGATATTCAAATATTATAATCCCCATTCTGCATATAGATACCCCCGTTGTAAAATAATATTTTTTGGAGTTCTTTTTCACCCTTACATCTGTTTTCAGTCTGCAAGATTTGCAAACATACAAAGCTAACTACCTAATACATCAGTTGTCCAGTAAATAATTATGTCAGCTTTAACCTAAAAATTCACGTAGAAACAATTTTTTAATTAAATACCTTAAGGATACTTTTATGGTGCAACTATTATTTGTGGCAAGTGTCATAACCCTTACATTAATTACTTTTTCTCTCTTAAACCTTATCTAAATATATCCGCATTAAGTCACTCTTAAAAAAGACACAACAGTGGTGGTTGTTTGAATAAGAGATGCACTTCTTAATGAGAGCACTAACTTTAACACCTAATTTGCTTGCTTTCTAATGTTTTCTAATTCATACATTCTTGAAAGGTGATATATATTTAAATAACTGATATCTGTCTGCAGCTTTGTCTCCATCTTAATAAAGATTTTGTCTGTGGCATTTCCTTAGTTTTAAAGTACACCTAATATGAAATTTTGGAAAGCAGTGAGTTTGTAGAGACATTCTTCTTGTTCTGACTTTGAAGTCCGCAGGAAGAGAACCCTACTCGTGCATACAATCTAAGAAGTAGAAGCAAGGATATCTCTTCCTGGGAACCTCGTGGAGTCTGCAGGAAGTGGGAGAATGGACCAAAAAAAAAAAAATCAGCCCCTTCAATGTATTGCAGCTTTGCTCCTTTCTTTCCTGTAAATCTCCTGAGGTCCCCAGGAGGGTGAGACCCACTACTGCAGACTTTAAGAGGAACACAGGAGTTAGAGCGCCAACTGGGTAAATAGGATGTTTACTGAGATGTACTCAAACCCCACCCCCTATTGGTCACCAACCGGTTGATTGTGATTGACTGGTCGATCTTGGAGACTCTCCCTGTTGATCACAATCTCAGGCCACTAAAAGTCTGGTAGTGTAGCGGGGCTGCCGTAAGGCAGGCTCCCTGTCTGCCTTGGCACCACGCTGCTCCTGGAAACAGCCAGCATGCCCTTGCAGCCCCGTGGGACGGAGGAGCAGGGGTTTCTGTGCACTCCTGCCTGCAAGCACGACCTCTGTAGCTCCCATTGGCTGGGAACGGGGAGCTGTGGCCAATGGGAGCTACGGGAGTGGTGCCTGCAGAGAGGGGCAGTGTGTGGAGCCACATACCCCCGCAGGGGCACATTGGCCCCTTCCGGGAGCAGCATGGGGCAAGGGCAGGCAGGGAGCCTGCCTTAGCCCCGCTGCATCACTGACTGGGTGCTGTCTGAGGTAAGTGCTGCCTGGCAGGAGCCTGCACCCCAGCCCTGAGCCCATTCGTGGAGCCCATTCAGCACCCCCATATCCCTTCCTGCACCCAAACTCCCTCTTAGAGCCCATACCCCCTCATGGACCCCAACCCACAGCCCCAGCCCGGTGAAAATGAGTGAGGGTTGGGGAGAGGGAGGGATGGAGTGAGCAGGGTGGGGCTTTGGGGAAAGGGCAGGGTAGATTCTGAGTTGCACTTAAATTCAAAAAGTGATCTTATGTGTAAAAAGGTTGGAGACCACTATCCTATAGGCATTAGGATCCTCATTGGGGCCCTCAATCATCACCCTCAGGTGTCTTAGAATATTCCTCAGGTGTCAACCAAAGTCCTACTCCCCAAAACATGCACAAGCCTTGTGAGCTAAAATTGGATCATCAACCAAATGAGAAGTCTAAATAAGATTGTCAGTTTCCCAATTATACTATTTTGACTTGAAAGGAGGCCAACTACTCTATTTGGGTTTGTTCTAATCTGCAGTCTAATAACGGTCCCCAACACGTTTCCTAAGGCTTGCAGTTGGGTGATGCCCAGATGACCCTTTCCAAGGCTAATCAGGAGAGAAGGCAGCGAGCCTCATGGGATGTGCAGAGCCGTGGAACACCCTCATGCTGCTACCATTCCCTCCTTATGCACCTTTTCTCCAATGCCTCCCCTTCTGCTACTTCCAAAGACTCCTTTTCTCACTTTCCTTGCTCTACTACCTGCTTTCCTGTATGCTCTGTTATCTCCACTTTATTGTCTCTCTCCTTGAGGAGGAAGCAGAATGCAGGGTATATCCCCATCCCTACTATCCTCTGCCCCTTACAGACCATAAGGCCTTAATCTAGAATACAGAACACTGGGACAAGTTGTTTGTAGAAATGTTAGGAAGTATTATTTCACTATATAAAGTTCATTTCTTTATCACAAATTTTTTTTTTTATATCTGACTAACACATTCTAACAATTGTGTTTATCACAATGCATACATACATCAGACACTTTCAAGGCACATTCCTTCATGTAATGTCTTAATGCACTGTATAATGACAGTTTTATGCTATTCATTGCCTGGAGTGAACATGGCAGCTGAAATTTTGCCATATTTTGCTTTGTGCCTTCCAGACTTATATATACAAAGGGTACACATTGATATTGAAAGAGGTGAGCTTTTCTGTACGTGTTTTAAAACGGAAAAATCTGTGATTAACACCTGTCCACCTAAAGTATCATGAACAAAGTCTGCTGTGTGCTATAGATTGCTACATTTACTGGAAGTAACTATTTTGTAATGTGTGTACATTTTATTTTCTGGTAGAGTCCATACTGGAAGGAGGCCCTTAATATTTTGAAACTGGTGGTGTCTCGATCAGCAAGTCTCGTTGTACCTAATGATATTCCAAAATCTTATGGAGGTGATATAGGTTCTCCTGAAATCTCATTCACAAAAATGTTTAATAATGTCTCCAAGGAACTACCTGGGAAGACCTTAGATTTTCATTTTGATATATCAGAGGTAATTCTTATCTATAATTGGAATGTAATAATGACATCATATTACAATCTGAGATTCTCTTATTACTCATGTTTATAATGCAAGAGTTTTGAAAGATGTAATTAGAAAAAAAATAAATACAAACCAGTTTTTAAGATTTAATAATATTAAACTCCTAAGTAGTTTATTTGTCAGACTTAATTAAATTAGACTACTACTGAAAAGTGAACTTTGGGTCCTGTTTGGGCTCAATTTGTGTAATCCTTCCTCTTTGAGCACTTCCTCATTGGACTAGCCTCATTAAAGTCAATGGGACTACTCACATGAGAAAGTGGTCACCAATATAAGGGTTGCACTGCCAAGCCCTTAATCATCATAATTTGCCAAGAATTGTATATTCCATTTTTATCTCAAAAATAATTTAATCCTATCCAGTGTATTCCAGTCTTGTCATAAAGCAGCCTATCTAAACTTCAGTCAAGATTGCATCTTTCTCACCAGTAGCATCAACTTTGACCTAAAAGGGCTTCAGCTATCTGTGGAAAATAATATGGTGCATATATACAAACCAAAAATGTCAGCTGTACATAAATTATTTTGTGATTCAGATTACATTCCAACTGGGACAGAGTTCGGGTCACAAATTTTAGTGCATTAGAATTTTCATTTTGGGCTGTGGTTATCAACAGTAAAATGGGCAGTAATTTTTGCATTAAACAAGCTCAGATTTTTTTTTTTGTGGAATTTGATGTATTTTCTCTGACTGTTTAACGAGTAGAGTGCAAGTTTTACATGTACATTTCTCACTGAAGTCACTAGGTTGTCAAACTAGACCAAATGTGTTTTTATACTTTATAAACACACCTTGTTACATATTTTGCATTTCAAACAAACTGTTTCACAAAATCCTTCATTTAGTCATAAAGCCAATAGTAGAGTTTGGGGCCAGTTTAAAAAAAGGGGGCAAAAAAGAGTACATTAACAGGCCATAACCAACTTCCCAAAGCTTGAGAGAGTTCAGATCCTGTGTTCTGGTGTTGGCCCAGATATATTTTAAGATGAGATTTGAAAAAAGATTGGCTTTCCTGTGTCAAGCTTACATATTTTTAAACAGGAGTGGGGGGCAGCAAATATGCAAGATACAACTTCATGCAAAATATGGGTATGTTCTTCGTATTCTGGCTCATGCTGCACCTATGGTGTGTGGGTGCTTAGTATAATCACATATGAGGTTCTGCTGTTGCTTACGAAATTAAATTAGTAAACTGAGTTTTAGTGTAATACTACTAGTAGTTCTGAAATTGATAATAATGTCTTACTAATAAATATTTGAATTTGAAACTAACATTTAGACAAGTTAGACAAACACATGTCAGGGATGGAATAGGTATACTTAATCCTGCCTTAGTTCAGGGGGGATGAACTAGATGACCTTTTGTGGTCACTGCCAGCCCTGTATTTCTATGATTCTTTGATTTTATTTTATTTTTCATCTGGCAGACCCCAATTATTGGGAATAAATATGGTGATCAGCACAGTGCAGCTGGCAGAAATGGGAAGCCAAAAGTCATTGCTGTCACTCGGAGCACTTCTTCAACTTCATCTGGGTCCAATTCCAATGCCTTGGTCCCTGTCAGCTGGAAAAGGCCGCAGCTGTCACAGGTACATTATATGAAAATACAGCAAAATCCATGTGTCTCAATAAAAAGTACAGTGTAATGTATATAGTGTGTGTGTTTGAAATATAATTTGGAATCAACAGTATGTCTTAACAGTTACTGAATATTAGTTAACTATTTTGCAATGATAACTGTATTGGCATAATGAAAATCTTTTTTCTTTAAAGATATTTCTTAAGACCTCAACATCTGAGATATCTGCTTATAAGTATCAGATGTTTTACACTTGTAATCTGCCTGGAAGATTTTGTATTTCTAATAAGTATTATGCTATGTGATTGATTTATTTATTTATTTATTTATTTTCAGAGAAGAACGAGAGAGAAGCTAATGAATGTGCTCTCACTGTGTGGTCCAGAATCTGGTCTCCCCAAAAATCCATCAGTAAGTATTTCTAAATTCCAGTAGCAAATACTAGTGCATGTTCAGGTCTGATAGTATTAATAAGAAAACAAAAAATATTTTGTCATAATTGCAGTTCAGAAATTCACAAAACTGGCTAATAAATTTCAAATTGTAATTATTAATGAGGAATCATCAAAGGTGCTTCCAGTTAAGTACAGCAGGAGTCCATTCTTGGTCCAGTGCTATTCAGTATTTTTACCAATTACCTGTAGGAAGATATAAAATCATTGCTGATAAAGTTTGCAGATGACACAAAGATTGGGTTGCTTGCTAAATGAAAGGTCATCCCATCTAGGAACAAAGAATGTAGACTATACCCTGGAAAGCAGCAACTCTGAGAGGGACTTAGTTGTCATGGTACAGTGTTTTTCAAACTTCGGGTCGCAACCCAGTACTGGGTCGCACGGCATGTCAGGCACTAAGTCTCTCTGGTCAGCACCACTGACTGGGACGTTAAAAGTCCTGTCGGCGGTGCCGCCCAGCTAAGGCAGGCTAGTCCCTACCTGTTTTGACACCTCGCTGTGCCCCGGAAGCAGCCAGCAGCGGGTCCAGCTTTTAAGCAGGGGGCTATGGGGCTCCGTCTGCTGCCCCCACCCCAAGCACTGGCTCCGCACTCCAGCCAATGGGAACTGGGGGGAGGGTGGGAGGTGCCCGCGGGCGAGAGTCACGCAAAGCCACTTGCGTGCCTCCGTCTAGGAGCCGGACTTGCTGCTGGCCACTTCAGGCGCAGCACGGTCCATGGTGCTAGGACAGGTGGGAAGCCTGCCTCTGTATCTTGGCTGCACCGCTGACCAGGAGCCACCAGAGGTAAATCTGTGCCCCAACCCCCTGCCCCAGCCCTAAGCCCCCCAAACCTAGAACCCCTTCCTGCACCCCAAACTCCTCATCTCCCAGCCCAGCCCAGAGCCTGCACCCCTAGCCCAGAGCCCTAACCCTCTCCTGCACCCCAACGCCCAGCCCTAACCCCCCCCAAACCCTCATCCCTGGCCCCACCCCAGAGCTTGCACCCCGCAGGCCAGAGCCCTGACCCCCTCCCACACCCCAACCGTCTGCCCCAGCCCTGAGCCCCTCCCACACCCTAAACCCCTCATCCCCAGCTCCGTTGGGTCACGGGCATCAACAATTTTCTTCAACTGGGTCCCCAGAAAAAAAGTTTGAAAACCTCTGTCATAGTACTAACATGGCTACCCAACTGAACACAACCTCCCAGTGAGTTGGCTGTGGCTCAGGTTAACATGAATATATAAACAGCCGAATACTGAGCAGAAATGGGGAAGTATCAGACAGCAGAGGACTTGCTGCGCTTGTCTGTTCGTGAATCACCACTTCAAGAACATTTGACTGTGGTGGCTTTGTCTTCGGTGTCCTTGGCACTTCCTGGATTGGTGGCTGACTTATTGTTGATGGCACTGTTGTCTGCATCACGTCATACCCATCATTCATGGGTTACTGCTGACTTCCTGTTCAGTACTGAGAGGACTGACAGTGCAAATGCTATTTTTGGTACTGACAACAATTTTAGAGCACTCTGTATCTGCGGGTCTGATACCAACTTCTTCAGTTCCAATGCCTATTTCAGTAGTGTGTACCAGTACTCAAAGTGCCTTCGACTGTACCGTCATCGGTGCCAATGAGGCTGGCATAGTGGACTGAAGATGATGTGGGCCATTTATTGGCTCCATCTGGAGTGGCTCCTTCATTACTGCCAGACTACTTGGAAGGGTCTTATGGATCAAATGTGGAAATCTCTCCATCTCCTTCGCGATACTGCTCTTAGAGATTTGTCAAGACCTCCTGCATATCGCTACTGCTCCCGCAGTAGGGAAAAAGCATCCTGGCTTAGCTCCTACTAGCCACCAATCTCATATCCCTATCCCTAGTGACCTCCTTGGAATCCCTAAGAAGTTTCTCATTTGGCAAGGTCCCAGTCATCGACTCAGTCCAGGGCCAGATCATCTGTTCCTACAGGGGTCTCTCCACCTGGACCACCTGTTCTAGAGCTACAGTCTGAGGGAGCTCCCTCTGACCTGGTACAGCCTGAACCTTTGATACAGTTACATATGTGACCACATGAGATTCCAGTGATTCTGCTTTCCTCTTTTTCCTCTTCATCAGATAATGCTATGGTGCCTGAGTCCTCATCTCCAGTACCAGAGGAGATGAATGACATCGTCACTGGGTATTCGGGCTGTTTGTTCAGAACACCCATAATTTAATGGCTGTTCTTCAATTCTCAACTCTTGGGAGAGTCTTTCTCCCTAAACATAAAGTGATATTGAAACCTGCCAAATCTCTGTGGAATATGCCAGCATCTATAGCACCTGTAGGTATGTGTTCTGACCTGGGACCATGCGGGTTCTGGGCTACTGACACTTCCACATTGCCACTGGAAGTTTACACTAGGATTTCCACTGGAAGACGCTGTTGAGCTAGGCTTTGCAGAAAGTACTGCCCAGCAGGGCCTGAATGGCTTCCACTAACATCCCACTGATAGGCTGATGCTAGTATTTAAACCAGAAACCCATCATGGGGATCTGTCTGAGCAACAGCACTGCCTGCCTGCCTCCATTCCAGACCTTGTTGCTGTCGACCCTAGACTCTGGCTTCTGACTCCGGTTGGTTCTCAACTATTTGCTTGCTGTCTATAACCTGGCACCTGATCCTGACTTCCTGATATCCTGACCCAGTTCACCCCAACTCTGCTATTCGCCTGCAACTTGGTGCCTGACCCAGACTTCCTGACATTGTGACCCTGCTCCCCCTCAGCCCTGCTACTTCACTCCTGATTGCAACTTAGTAGCTAACCAGTGCACACAGTCTGCCCACGACCCATCCTGACAACGTCCTCATGCAAGAGAGTGTTTTTTTGAGTGTTTTTTCTTGCATTCACCTCCTAATTCCCTGGTTGTGACTGCAGAAACTAAGAGAGTCTGGCGGGGAGGTATAAATCTACTAAAGACAGAGTCTAAACGGTTAGATTTGATGGGGAGAAAAGTGTATTCAACCTGATCATTGCAAATCCACATTGCCAACCAGCAAACATTATTGTCTAAATAAGACTTTGTAAATTAGGACTCCATGTCCAAATTTATGGATAAGTTCCGTGAATCTCCAGGGAAGAGTTTGAGTCATTTATTACAGAGGGACATTTGGTGGCCAGGATGTCTTTAAAGTTAGCACTGGATATGGCAGATGTTTCATGTAAATCTGTGGTTTTAGCTGTGACGATGAGAAGGGCCTCGAGGCTATAGAACTCTAGCATAGTTCTTGAAGTTCAACAGGCCATAGAGAACTTATCGTTCAGTCAGTTTTTGTTTTCTGAGAAAACTGTCTAGACTTCACATTCGTTTAAGGACTACAGATCTACTTTATGGTCTTTCAGTGTTTACGCCCAGGCCATAAGAATGTCATTTTGCAGGTCAACAACATCACCAGCAATATTTCTCTAAGCGATACTTTCATCAGTTGTCCTACCCTGCTAGGTAGCAAAGTTTATCTGGAAATGGACATAAATTAAAGAGGCAAAAATCTTCTGGCTCTGCTTTTACTCAGTCAGCCTCTCCTCCATCTTCAGGGAGGAGCAACCTATTTGACTTTTATATCAAGAACAGCATACCACTTGTGAACGTTTCAAACCTGTCTCATCAGTCTGGAGATAGATTGTCTCACTTCTACAGTTCTTGGGAAACAATAACTATGGACAGATGGTCCAAGCACTGTCTGATTAGGTTACACCATACAATTTCTGTCTATCCCCCCAATTCTACTTCCCTACCTATCCCTTTTCAAGGACTCCTCTCATGAGCCTTCTGTTCTGCCCACCATTGTAGAACGTCCAGAATCTCTGGAGGCAATTGGACAAGCCTGTGACTTGCAGGTAGGAGGACAGACCAACTTCAACCATGCCTGAAGAGGAGGAGGATGGAGGTTCTTCAGCAGGTTTGGCCTTTGTGTGCTCTAGGAGCTATAGAGGAGGCTCCTCCTCTTCATCAGGGAGAGGGATTCTACTCTTGGTACTTCCCGATCCCTAAGTCCAAGGTAGAGGGTGAGATGGATCCTCAATCTCTGCAGTCTCAGCAAATTTCTCATGGTTACTATTCTTCCTGCCTGAAATTACAATGACTGGTTTGTTGTTCTCAATCTTCAGGATGCCTGTTTCCCTGTGGTGATTTTCCCAGGCTATGGGAAGTTCTTGAGATTCCTTGTTGTCAGTCAACACTGTCAGTACATGTTTCTTCCCTTTGGCCTGTCATCAGCCCCACAGGTCTTTACCAAATGCACGAAGGCGGTAGCAGCCCATGTCAGAAGGAGGGGAATTCATGTCGTCTTGTACCTATATGATTGGCTGGTGAGAAGCAGATCTAAAGAACAAGTCCTTAGTCATGTCCAGTTCACACTGGACCGCTTTGATCAACTGGGGGTGATTTTTCAAAAAAAATAAAGTCGATATTGACTCCATCTAAAAAAATCAAGTTCTTTGTCCCCCCTTCTCGCGTCTATGAATTCAAAGGTCTTTCTCTCACACAAGCAATTCCAGACAATTTGGTGCCTTTATCTGGATCTCCAGTCTCATTCTTTGACCATGGTCTGTGTATGCATAAAGATACTAGGACATGTGGCTGAATGCATTTATGTGATTCAGCATGAAAGATTGCATCATCATCCTCTTCAGGCATGGTTGAAGTTGGTCTGTCCCCCTAGCTGCAAGTCACAGGCTTGTCCAATTGCCTCCAGAGATTCTGGATTTTCTACAGTGGCGGGCAGAACAGAATAATGTATGCTAGAGTGTTCCCTTTGCCCATCGTCCACTTTGGTGACTGATGCCTCCACACTAGGTTGAGGAGCACATCTAAGGGTATGTCTACACTACGAAATTAAATCTATCTTATAGAAGTCAATTTTTAGAAATGGATTTTGTACAGTCGATTGCGTATGTCCACACTAAGTGCATTAAGTCGGTGGAGTGCGTCCACAGTACCGTGGCTAACATCGACTTTCGGAGAAGAGTCCGCAAATTACAAATCTTAAAGGCAGAACCTTCATATACTTAGTTCAAAGACACAATGTCCTTAAGTCAACATCCAGAGTTTTTGTCCAAGGTATTTACTTGTCTATATTCTTTCCTAAGCTGCACTCATATGTAGATAAGGAGCATTTCCATACGTTAGACGTAAGGCAGTGCTTGGTGTTCTGTCTGGAAAGGACTCAACCATTTCATTCATCACCTCAACTTTTTGTCTCCTAATAGAATTTCATAAAAGATCTGTTGGTTTCCATACAGACAATTTCCAAGTGGATAACTTCCTGTATTATCACAGTTTATGGAGTAGCTCAGACTATGTCCCCACAAACATTATGGGCTTATTCAACAAGAGCCCAAGCAATGTTGGTCGCATTTCTCAGAGATGTTTTAGTATTGGACATTTGCAGGACTACTACATTGTCTTCTGTGCATACTTTTACCAAACATTATGCTATTACTGCAACATCTAGGTCAGGTGCAAGCTTTGGGAGAACAGTTGTGCAGTCACTGTTTATGCAGACTCCAAACTGCAGTACCTATCAGAACTTGCTTGTGAGTTGCCTGAGTGGAAAACACATCTGCAACCGCTCAAAGAAGAAAAGACTGTTACCTGTATTGTAACTGTTGCTCTTTGAGATGTCGGTGCGGATGTGTATTCCACGTCCTGCACTCGGTCCCCTCTGCATTGGAATCTCCAGTCTTAGAAGGAGCTGAGAGGGGGTCAGGGTGGCACCACCCTTACGTAGCCACAGGAGGGGCTACAAGGGCCACAAGTTGCAAGTGCCACCATGACAGGTACTGCTAAGCAAAGTTCTCTGGCTTCAGTGCACTAGGCATGTGCACACCTGAGAGAAATACGTGTCTGCACTCACATTGTGAAGAATAACAGTTGCAATGCACATAAGTAACCATCTTTTATGGATTCTTCATCACTTAAATCAAAATATGGTATCTTTCTAAAAGATCAGCGGAAGTTATTGAGCTTACTACAGGAATTAATGAGTGAAACACTGTAGCCTGTGTTATGCAGGTCAAATTAGATCGTCATAGTAGAATCTTCTGGCCTTAAATATCTGTTTATCTCATGGTTCCAGAAATTAAATCCTGGAGATTTCTTCTCCCCTTATTGCATCTTTCAAATTCCCAGTTAATTATATGCATTGCCAGGAGAATTACATATTGTATAGTTTAAGAGTAAAGGCTTCTAGTAACACTGTATCTTCCATCTCATAGGCTTCCCTGTATGTTATCTATTAACGTTATTTAAGCCATGTTTATTTCCATTATTATCTATTTCTGTAGGTTGTGTTTTCTTCTAATGAAGACTTGGAAGTTGGGGATCAACAAACAAGCCTTATTTCAACAACAGAAGAAGTAATTCAAGAGGAGGAAGTGGCTGTGGAAGATAACAGCAGTGAACAACAGTTTGGAGTTTTTAAAGATTTTGACTTTTTAGATGTTGAGCTGGAAGATGCAGAGGTGAGACCCTGGACTTTCTTTTTTAGAATTGGGGTTTCTATTTTAGAATGTTTTAAAAGCTGGGTTATGTTGGTACAATATTAAGGATTGGACAGCAGTCCCAAAACTTCACTGATTTTGATTTCCATCAAAACAAAACCTTGACTACAAATTTTGCAATGTCCGATGCAGGTCCCAGTTGTCTTTATGAAGTTGGGTTTAACTCCCCACTTATTCTGTAAGAATATGTTTTGTAGCCAGGGAAATAATAATTTTGACAGCATAAGATTTTGTTATTAAGACTGTGAAGCTTTGCCCACTGTGTAAGAATGCTGTCTGGTGCGATGGAATAGCATATTAAGAATGCACGCAATGTTAGGTACTCATGCGTTTCTACATTTCCAGAATTTCAAGTAGTAAGATAGCAATAGTATATACTGAAATGGAATACTATCTCAATGAATTGTCAGACTATCCCACCTGTGACAAAGCTCTGTCCTTGCCTCCGTGGGTCCTGCGTTTCCTGGCGGATTTCGCTAGCCTCAGAGGCTCACCGTGACCCTCCACGTAACCCTTCTTTCTCTAGAGACAAGGGTCACAGTCTACTGAACCATTTTCATCATAAGCCAGCAAGGGAGGTGAGGAGAAATTATCCTTCCTTGCACAGTCTCTGTTGTCTCCCAGTCTCAGTGATTAATCAGGGGGCAAAGGTGGGGGGGAGAAGCCTGGGCCCACCCTCTACTCCGGGCTCCAGCCCAGGGACCCTAATAGTAACTGCTATGGTAGCTGACCTTTTAGAAACATGACATGTACAATTCTCTGGGCTACTTCCCCCACAGCAGCCCTCATTTCCTCAAGCTCCACTTCACCCTTACTTCAGGGCCTCCTTCCTTGTGCCTGATATAGTGTGTACTACTCAGCCTCTCCAACAGCGCAACTTCCTTCCACAGCTCCTGACATGCATCCCCACCTGACTGACTGGGAGGCTTTTAATTAGTTTCAGCCAGCCCCTGATTGGCTTCAGGTGTCCCAATCAACCTAGCATTCTCCCTGCCTTCTGGAAAGTTCTTAATTGGCCCCAGGTGTCTTAATTGACCTGGAGCAGCTTCCATTTCACTTAACCTGGAACCAGGGATTTGTTTAGCCTGGAGCTAATATATCTGTCTCCCACTACTTTTCTATAGCCATCTGGCCTTGCCCCGTCACACACCCTATCACACAAGTTTTATATTTATATATATTTATACGTTTATAAAGCTGCCCTTACCTTTGCCATTCATATTGTATCTGATTTTGTGCATTTGTTTTCTTTTTTCACATTTTTCATTCTGTTAAAGTAATGAAATTAGGTAATAAAAGGTTTAAAAGTTAACAGTAATAATAATAATTCATATTTGTTTATTTTTTGTATTGTGGTAGAGCCTCCAGACCCCAACTGTGGATCATGGTCCCTTTGTGTTAGGCATTGTATGCACACAACATAATTTAAAGGTCTTAAACTGACCCCCAAAAGAAGGAGTGTGAAGAAGGGAGTGAGAGTGAAAAAAGAAATCAGTACTGTCTGTAATTCACCCTTGTTACATCTGGTTATTATAGTACCTACAAAATATTAAATTAATTAAGAACCTTGGAAGGTTTTTAGATTCAGATGAGTTCAAAAAAGCCTAGATATTCATCTGAACTTTGAGATGCTCTCTCTTTGCATCCCTGGTTTCTCTATCCCTCTTTGCAGGCTCCTGATCTCTTTTTTCCTGATTTCTTCTCCCTTCCCCGGAGGCCTCCAGCGCCTTACATCTCTCCCTTCTGCTGATTCTCGTGTCCCCGGGGCAAATTACTTGTCCAGTACGCGTATGCCCACACACACCAACGAGGTGTCTGGTATTCTGTGGCCTTCCCTTTTGTCCTATATCTGATCCCCCTAAATTAACTGAGAATAAGTGAACAGTTGAGAAGAGGTAGATTCAAAAGCATTAAGACCCAATAGAAAAGTGGCCACAACTGCAGGCCCTACAATTTTAACATCTAAAAAACAGACGGGTTTGTGGGCCGCATACGTATTGCTTTTCTTGAACTTCAAAATGTGGTTCAATGTCAATTTTAATAGATCAGGCTGAGGTACAGCCAGTTCTTATGCTAGCTCAACCAGTTCACCCAGCCCTATGTCAAAATTGTGCACTGCCTGTTACCAATATATGATATGGAGAGTTAACCAACAAAAACACAAAATTTTTAAGTGTAGGACATCACTTTTATATGTGACATAATGGAAATATAGTAATTTATATTAGAATTTATATTAAAATATCCTGCATGCTTTTTTGCTAATACTTAAATGTTAGTAATATTAACAGTCTGAGGAAAAAATAGATTAGTTTAAGGATGTTTTCAGTGCTTTAATCCCTAGCTCTTCATTTACGTTTGCATGCAAATACTCTGTCCGCTTCTCTGGAGCAAACAAAGTCACTGAGAAAAAGTTGGAAAATATGCATGCTTGCATACTGATAACATTTTGAATCTCCATGAGAGACAACCAGTTGCTGGAGTAACTTTGGAATTGGTATTGTCAAGTTTGAGGAGACTAGACCTGTGGGCTGGTTGAGAGAACCATTCTTAAGGAATCTTATTGGCTATATCATTGAAGGATTGATAAAGTCCCCAGAAGAAGCCAAAGATCTTACCTGTCCACTTAGAATGGAAAAATAGTGACTAAAATATAGATTTCACTCAAAACCACACACCATCCTTCATATCTCAATTGGAAAATGAGAAAAGGGAGGATCCATACATTTGTGTTTAGGGTCCTCTTCATAAATATTGATGTTGAAAAGTACTTAATATCTTTCAGAATGTCTAGTTAAAAATATGTCAAAGTTTTCCTCCAATATGAGTATAATTATGACTTCATATGTTTTGTCAACTGGATGTGGACAGTTAAAGTCAATTTAAGATTCCATCTGTGTTGAAGTTCAAGGATTTCATTCACTGCTTGTTTAAACAGTTGTTTTACATGTTACACCAAGGAAAATGTACCATAGACATGTTGTTTTAAGTGTTTTGTCTCATAACCAATTTTACATGAAAAGAGAAGTTAAAATTTTTTTAGCTTTTTTGACAAAAGCTTTTTCCAGAGCTTGAATCAGTCTTCTACAGTTGGCAAATCATACATAATAGAACCTTTTCCCCTGGTTATAGTGTATCTTAAGTGTTTGTCCTCGTTCTTTCTAATTATGTGTGTTTTCCTTTTTGCTAACCAGGAGCTGCAGGTAAGTTGCAGCCTGGTGCAGTGGCTTGTTTAATCTGTTGTTGTCTGTGGTGTGTTAGTCTGTGCTTTGTAGTCAGATACATGTAATATTGGTACAGATGTGATTGTAGACAACATATTTAGTGAGACCCCAATACAAGATATTCGAGAGAAATTTGAGAATCGTACTTCATTTTATGCGAATTGCAGATCATTTGCCATATATCTTAATCTTTTAAAGTAAAAACATCACTTAATATATTTAAAATTACAATAAAATTGAAGGGCTGATTGAAACTCTGTTCACAGTGCATTCAGTATTCCTGTGTCTTCTGTGTTGTCTTGGTGTGATCATTTCATTATTATATATTTGAGATATTTAGCATAAACTTCCTTTTGATTTTATTTTATTTTACAGGGTGAAAGTATGGACAACTTCAACTGGGGAGTCCGTAGGCGTTCACTCGACAGTATTGACAAGGGAGACACACCATCCCTTCAAGAATGTCAGTATTCTGGTAGCACACCCAGCTTGAACTTGACCAATCAGGAGGATACTGATGAGTCCTCAGAAGAGGAAGCAGCCCTGACTGCAAGTCAGATATTATCCCGATCACAGATGGTAAGTCATTCTTCTGTGAAAAGAATCAGTTTATAACCCAAGTTTATTTAAGCTTTAGTTAAATGAGTCTATCAACGGATCTCTTCAGAGAACATTTTTCGTGCCATTGTTATAAAAACTGACAGCTGCAAACTTAAATCTTCACCTGCATCTTTTAGAGGCAAATACTGCTCAAACCTTCCACCCGTAGTCGCAGAAAGCCTTGGATGCAGCTGCACTAGTGCAGTTCAGCTTTTGGGGAGGCATTTCTGAAGCCTATGAAGTGAGTTCACAATCTCAACTCAGCAAAAGAACTCTTCTATCAGCAGTAGATACATTACTGTTGAGGTTCCAGTGCAGTGTTCTTTCTTCCATCAATGCTCATTAAATATGTAGTACAATTTTTAAAAAACATTATAAAGATTATTCTTGTTTAAATATAAGATCTATGTTTTTCGCAAAAAGAAAAGGAGTACTTGTGGCACCTTAGAGACTAACCAATTTATTTGAGCATAAGCTTTCGTGGGCTAGAACCTACTTCATCAGATGCATGGAGTAGAAAATACAGGAGCAGGTATAAATGCATGAAAAGATGGGAGTTGCCTTATCAAATGTGAGGTCAGTCTAATGAGACAATTCAATTAACAGTAGGATACCAAGGCAGGAAAAATAACTTTTGTAGTGGTAATGAGAGTGGCCCATTTCAAACAGTTGACAAGAAGGTGTGAGTAACAATAGGGAGAAATTAGGTTTAGGTTTTGTAATGACCCAACCACTCCCAGTCTTTGTTCAGGCCTAATGTGATGGTGTCCAGTTTGCAAATTAATTCCAATTCTGCAGTTTCACGTTGGAGTCTGTTTTTGAAGTTTTTTTTGTTGACGAATTGCCATTTTTAGGTCTGTTATTGAGTGACTAGGGAAAATGATGTGTTCTCCTAATGGTTTTTGAATGTTATCAATCCTGATGTCAGATTTGTCCATTTATTCTTTTTCATAGAAACCGTCCATTTTGGCCAATGTACATGGCAGAGGGGCATTGCTGGCTGATGGCATATATCATATTGATAGACGTGCAGGTGAACAAGCCCCTGATAGTGTGGCTGTTGTGGTGTCCCTTGAATAGATATGTGGACAGAGTTGGCACTGGGGTTTGTTGCGAAGTTTGGTTTCTGGGTTGGTGTTTTTGTTGTGTGGTGTGTTGTTGCCTGTGAGTATTTGCTTCAGGTTGGGGGGCTGTCTGTGAGTGAGGACTGGCCTGTCTCCCAAGGTCTGTGAGTGAGGGATCATCCTTCAGCATAGGTTGTAGATTCCTGATGATGCACTGGAGAGGTTTTAGTTGGGGGCTGTAGGTGACGGCTAGTGGCGTTCTGTTACTTTATTTGTTGGGCCTGTCCTGTATTAGGTGACTTCTGGCATCCAGCTGTCTAAGGAGTACCGTTGATGGGCTTGAACATGAGTCCTAGAAAGTCTTCAGCTAAAAGGAATGGGAATGAGGGATCACTGAGTGCATAGAGAATCCTTCCTAGGAAACAAAGAATGGAAGCCTTGCATAATGACTTAGCCACTCCTAGTCTCTGTTTAAGCCTAAATTAATAGTATCCAATTTGCAAATGAATTCCAATTCAGCAGTTTCTCGCTGGAGTCTGGATTTTAAGTTTTTTTGTTGTAAGATAGTGACCTTCATGTCTGTGATTGCGTGACCAGAGAGATTGACGTGTTCTCCGACTGGTTTATGAATGTTATAATTCTTGACATCTGATTTGTGTCCATTTATTCTTTTACGTAGAGACTGTCCAGTTTGACCAATGTACATGGCAGAGGGGCATTGCTGGCACATGATGGCATATATCCCATTGGTGGATATGCAGGTGAACGAGCCTCTGATAGTGTGGCTGATGTTATTAGGCCCTGTGATGGTGTCCCCTGAATAGATATGTGGGCACATTTGGCAACAGGCTTTGTTGCAAGGATAGGTTCCTGGGTTAGTGGTTCTGTTGTGTGGTATGTGGTTGTTGGTGAGTATTTGCTTCAGGTTGGGGGGCTGTCTGTAGGCAAGGACTGGCCTCTCTCCCAAGATTTGTGAGAGTGTTGGGTCATCCTTCAGGATAGGTTGTAGATCCTTAATAATGCGTTGGAGGGGTTTTAGTTGGGGGCTGAAGGTGACGGCTAGTGGCGTTCTGTTATTTTCTTTGTTAGGCCTGTTCTGTAGTAGGTGACTTCTGGGAACTCTTCTGGCTCTATCAATCTGTTTCTTCACTTCCGCAGGTGGGTATTGTAGTTGTAAGAAAGCTTGACAGAGATCTTGTACGTGTTTGTCTCTGTCTGAGGGGTTGGAGCAAATGCGGTTGTATCGCAGAGCTTGGCTGTAGACGATGGATCGTGTGGTGTGGTCAGGGTGAAAGCTGGAGGCATGTAGGTAGGAATAGCGGTCAGTAGGTTTCCGGTATAGGGTGGTGTTTATGTGACCATTGTTTATTAGCACTGTAGTGTCCAGGAAGTGGATCTTTTGTGTGGACTGGACCAGGCTGAGGTTGATGGTGGGATGGAAATTGTTGAAATCATGGTGGAATTCCTCAAGGGCTTGTTTTCCATGGGTCCAGATGATGAAGATGTCATCAATATAGCACAAGTAGAGTAGGGGCTTTAGGGGACGAGAGCTGAGGAAGCGTTGTTCTAAATCAGCCATAAAAATGTTGGCATACTGAGGGGCCATGCAGGTACCCATAGCAGTGCCGCTGATCTGATTTCTCCCTATTGTTACTCACACCTTCTTGTCAACTGTTTGAAATGGGCCACTCTCATTACCACTACAAAAGTTATTTTTCCTGCCTTGGTATCCTACTGTTAATTGAATTGTCTCATTAGACTGACCTCACATTTGATAAGGCAACTCCCATCTTTTCATGCATTTATACCTGCTCCTGTATTTTCCACTCCATGCATCTGATGAAGTAGGTTCTAGCTGAAGAAGGTTTATGCTCAAATAAATTGGTTAGTCTCTAAGGTGCCACAAGTACTCCTTTTCTTTTTGCGAATACAGACTAACATGGCTGTTACTCTGAAATCTATGTTTTTGTAGTTTTTGACAAAAGAAAGCTTGGATTCCTCATTTGCAAGCTGAAATAATTGAAGTGCAAAAATAAATAACAGCCACAGATCTTATGGGACTTCTATTAGCGTTCCACCTTTAAAATTGCTAATCTGTTCCATTCTCATTCATTATGTACTATATAAAATAGACTAATGCAATACTACTTCCTATGTATGTCTCATTTGTATAAATTATCACAGGATTAAATTAAATTTTCTCCAGTGCAGCTATTTGCAGGTCTAAATATTCATACTAGAGAAATCTGTGATGATATTCTAGATGATTTTGTAATGTGAAAACAAATATTGGTTGTCAGTAGTAGTTTTTCTTGTAGGAAAAGAATGATCTTCCTGTTATGGTCTTCTTCCCTTACAGTTAGGTGTTGATATACCACCTAAGATCATCTTCCATTTTTAAATTTTGAAAATAGGTTAAGATATAAACTATACCTTTGGAGATAGGATAACTTAGGGACTTTGTAATGGGTTATAAAGCCTTCTCTGTCTTGTTCGGTAGTGCAAATTCCAAGGTCTTGGTACAGTTCTGGGAACAGGTATCCACATCACAAAAACCACAATCATAATTGGCACTAAATTTTCATCCTTAGCAGAGAAACAAAGGATTGAGTGGATGTGGAATCAAAACAACTTTTTATTTTTATTTATTCTTTTAATAAAATTACAATAATTTTAATCCAGGTAAACATTTAAGTATTACAAGATTTCTCATTATTACAAGAAATTGTCTACTCTACCCCATCCCAAATAAAAAAAACCTCACTAAATTGATCATGTATACATAAAATGATAGCACAGAAATAATCACTTTACCATCAACTATATTTTTTTTAAAAAAAAGCTGTAAAGAGAGCCAGAAATCAAACATAGCTATTCATAGGTAGCAAAGAACTATTTAAATTATCCTGATTAGCACCCCATTTAAATTAGCTTTTTTTGGCGTCATTATGTCAATAGGAAGACTCTATCATCACTATAGCTGAGGTAAAAGAAACATTTTTGGTTTTTTTGATCTTCAGAAAATTTCTGTTTCACAAGAAACAACATAAAAGCTTAGATAATTAAAAGAATTTAGGAGATAATGTCAGTATTTTTCTAATATGATTATGGGTTCTTCAGATACCAGGAAAAATTAAAACTTTTATTTTAAAACAGTATATTACCCTATATTCTTCATATAGAGTATGTCTACACTGCACTTAAACACCTGCAGCTGGCTCGTGTCAGCTGGCTCGTGTCAGATGGTTCAGGCTGCAGGGCTATAAAATTGTGGTGTAGACATTCAGGCATGCGCTGGAGCCTGAGATCTGGGACCTGGGACCTAGCGCCGCGGCGCCAGCCTGAGCCCAAATGTCTACACCACAATTTTACAGCCTCACAACCTGAGCCACACAACCCAAGTCAGCTGACACAGTCCAGCCATGGGTGTTTAATTGTAGGCATAACCACGGTATGCATAGTATATTCTAGGTCCTATGGTGTTGCCAGAGTTCCTGTGACCTTTCTGTTTGACACAGATGAAGTGATATATCTGAAGGATATATAAGAGGTATATGAAATATATTTAGACCGTATAGTGGGGAACAAATTTGGCCAAGAAATTCAATACGAATTATACTTGTCAAATAACTTGACCCTTTAATAAAGATTCTGGAATATGTGATGCCCTTATATTAATATCACCAATGAAACCAAATCCAACTTTATATTAATAAAATTCAGATAATTTGGATTGCTGCAAAAATTGCTCTTAGTGTAACTATTAGAATTGTATTAGCAGTCTGTGTCTAGCTAGTTGAACTGCCTCAAAAGCAGTAATGCTGGTTGGGAAGAGAGAGGGAACCTACTCTTTACATCACTTTGGTGTTACAGTGACATTGGCTGGAAAAAATCTTCTCTACTACCATCCTCCTTAATTATCTTCCTCCTTTTAGGACACCTATTCAAAAAGAGGAAATAAAGACACCTTGTTACCGTACAAAAATGGAAATTAGAAATTATAGACTCAAAAAAGAAACAAATCCTTGGAGGTAGTCATAGGTGAGGCACATTTATGCAAAAGCTTGCACTATCACTGCCCAGGCCAAAGAATTTCAATCTAGCATCTTTCAGAAGCACAAAAAAATCTTTATTAACAAAATAGAGAACATTTTCTGTGTACCAAAAATGACCTTTAAACTCCCTTTGAAGGAAAGTTAAATGTTGGAGACATGCACATAATGTTTTGAGTGGCGATGTAGAGTACTTTATTAATATATGGGGGTTTTTCTGTGATGTGCAGATAAACAATAATACTTATTTGGTTGAAGCAAACTATTTTCAAACAAACTTCAGTTAATTTCTTGTTGTCTTTAGCTTATACGGTTCCAGTCATCCACTGAAATATTTCACATTTGTTTTTTTTCTCTCTTAGTTAAACAGTGATTCTGCCATAGATGAAACAATATCAGATCGTGCAAGTTCATTATTGCAGTCTCAAGACTCCACTAGCAGTATGGGAACAGAAGAGGTGCTTCAAATAAGAGCTGAGACCCCAAGTTTGGAGGCTTCGCCTCTAGATAACTCTAGCAACCAGCTGCCTGAGGTGGGGAGAAATGTGGGCTGGTGCATGACTGATTTGGGCTCTTTCTAGCACTGCATAGCAGCTTTTGCTTTCTTTTCAACAGAATTTTCATCTGTTAAACTGATTATTTGATTTATCTTCAATATTTTTAACCTGTTGGCCTTTCTTATTGAATATAAAATTTCTCCTGGGAATGAAAATCTCTTATGATGGACTCAGGAAATTTACCACAGATTAAAAATATTCTTGACGTACTATTAATGAGCATTTTGTGGTGAAGAATAACAATAGGCTTGTGTGAGAGATGCTTTTCCTGGGTATGGTGAAAATCTTTCTGTGGCAATATTTTCTTTTAAAAACGTTTTGCTTTTTTGCTTTCTTTGGGTTTATGTGATTTGGTGCTATGGATTGGGATTAAAACCTCAGGTCAGCTGTGTTAGTAGTTGATTCAATCAAATAAGCCTTTAAAAAGGATCTCAGAATTCTAGTGGTGTATTTTTTTGGAAAGCCCTGTGTGGAGTAAGCCAGATTCCAGCTAATAGCCGCCCAGAAATCTGTGAGTATTTTAGTTTCTTGGTTGATTTAAGATAACAAAATTAATTTTAAAACAAAACTAGTTCACTTGCTACTGTTTCTACAGTACCTAATATCTTTAGATGAAAACTTCATATATGGAGGTTTTATTTGACTGGAAAGTGAACTTGACTTGTTTTAGGCTGCCTTTTGTAATTTCTAGGTCTAGTAAAGATTACCAGGGTAATTTTCAATTCCATTATAATTGGAAAAGCACTGGATTATTTATTGCTTGTCTAAAAAACAAAAACAAATTCTGTCAGCTCTTATGGAAAAGTAAACTCTCCCAATATAGTATTTGGTTAACGGGGAATGAGGGGACTATATATTCTTGGAGCAGTACTAATCTCTCCACCATACCAAGCTAGATGTGGGACAGAGGGGCACTATAGTGAAGGAAAGTAAATCCTGGCTCAGTGGATCTGCATCTTCCTGGAACAAGATTCACCAGAGCAGGGTCCTCTGCTTCCTTGCTCTCCATTTCTGGTCCAGTCTCAGACGCAGCTTATTTTTCTTTTTCTTACTTCTTTCTTTAGCCCTTCCTATCCCCCTTACTTTTGTTTACTGTGTTCTTCTCACCACCCCCAACACTTGGTTAAAAGACGTATATTGTAATCATTTGAAAACCCCTACCAAAAGAAATATCCTTTTATTCAAGTCTAAAACTATTTCTTATTAAAACCCTGAATGGATACACGGAGTGTAAACTGAGTTGTAAGACAACTTCAGCAACCTTGCACTGCCCAGTGGAAAGCATGACATCACAGCTGCTTGGCTGGATGAGCTTTCCCTTCATTGGTGGAGAGATCAGTTAGGTGAACAGCTTGTATTGCTGTTATAGTTGAAGGTGTATGACTAATTCCCCGTCCAGCATATTAATGCCCCTGTTTTTCAAGTGGATCCAGGCAGGTAAATGCTTACCCACATGAGCCCCATTGAGGCCAGCGGGGCTCCTTGGGAGTACAAAAGTCCACCCATGATGAGCCAGTTGTAGGTCTGGACCCTAAAACTTTATCACAACTTGTTTAATTTATATCGTTTGTGCTAGTCCTGATAGAAAATAAAATGGAAACACTGGAATTTTATACGTAAGGGCCCCTCTCAGCAGCCAGTGATTTGATACTAGTAAGACACAACTTAAAATGCTACATTTGTGTTTCAAAGTCATACAAATTCATCTAAATGAAACCTGTCAACTGCTCCATTGTTTGCATTACCCTGTAAGAAAACTTGAAATTCTTCTTTGAATGCTGGTTCATACCTGTATTCCACTGTGGGCATGCATGCGCGCTATGCTTCTGAGACAGGAAGATTTTTGCTAGCAGTGTCTGTTGGTCCGTGCCTGTGCCCTTCCTCTCCTCATGCTTCAAACTGAGGGCATAAGGTGTGGTGCAGACTAACCACCCCTGTAGTTCCTTTCTACCACTGTGTAGTCTGAGATGGAACTTCCTCAGTGTTCATGGAGTGTCTCTCTTCCACTCTTTCTGTAAATATTTTAAATATATTGTTAGTTTTAAATACCAAGCCAGTTCTTAGTTCTGATAATTAAAGTAGTTAGTACTCTTTTTCCTTTGAGACATTCCAGATACTGGTCTGTGAGAATAACTCCCTACCTGTTATGGTAAAACAATGATCTGTCCTAATCCTGACAGTTTCCCTATTTACTTAACTCTTTGCATTTGCTGAAGTAAATTTTGGTTTATTGGATACTTAGCATAAGAGAACAGGATTATAGAAAAGGAACAGGCCAATTTAGGATATATAATTGCTATAATATTTATACTTAATACATACTAAGTATTATAGCAGTTATATAGCCTAAATATATAAACATATGATGCAAATAGTACATATTATTAACTATAAATATATATACACAAACAACAGTATACATTAGTCAACAGATTGGTCCATGAGGCCCCAATCTGACCCAGACTGGGCAGAGCCACCTGTACAGTGGTCAGAGGTGCCAAGAGGCATGGTTCCTAGCACAGGGACCTTGGACTCATGGACTGAAAAGAATAGAAACCAGTACTCCTCTTCCTTGCATGGACAAGAGAGTGAAAAGCACACTCTTCAAAGGAAAGAGAGCCCCTTGCAGATCCTCTTCTAAGAGGAAAACTTCTTCCCCTGCACTATGCAAGTTGAGTGATCCCCATTACAGGAAGTTCAGGTGTTCAAAAGGGACATGGTATTGACCCCTGAGTTCCAAAGAATAAAAGTGCCTCCAGACCAGCACCTGCCACAGCAGCAGTGGGGCCATCCTCGGAAAAACACTGTTGTTGGATAAACACAAAGCACCCCCTTCACTGATGGTTAAACTTCTCACCAGACTGACTCCACTGGTCCAGGCAGACACGACATCTCCTCAGTCAGCAGATAAATATACAGCCTGTGAGGACATTGTTGCCCACCCAGATCCAGAGACCGCCCCCCCATCTTGTTGTACCCAGTCCTTTCAAGAGAGATCTTGACACCATTGGTCCAGGATTGGCATGAGAGAGAAATCCACTCTTTCATGCCTTCTACCAGCAGGCGGATCCCAAGATCCATGGTACCGTCTGCACTGGAACTTACTTTTGCCTCTTCTGGCAAATCAGATGACAATGTGAGGGAGTCCATCCCTCCCCCCCCCCCAAAAGGCAGGAGGTTAGCCCAGATAGAGGATCCAGACTCTTGCTCTCCTGCTCTCATAAATCAGGGTCCCCAACTCAGAACTGGTGGTACCCTATGCTATCCCAACAAACATTCGACTCATTTCACTGGCCCTACTGGGGACAATGGGATCTATATGTGCATTACCCAGAATCTGTATGTTCCCATCAGAAATCACGCCATCCCTCCCCTCACAGAGAGGAACCTGAACTTCCTCAGAAACTGATAGAAGAGGGAAGAGCAACTGGAACCGATGGAACCACTGGCTCCAACAAGAACGTCATCATCTTCCCCAGATGAGGCAATTGTGCTGGCCTCATCTTCTCCATCTGGAGATCACAGGCAATTTTAGAATCTATTAAGGAGGTTTGCAGAGACACTCCAAATCTCAGTAGAGAGACAGTATAGAAGACTTCACAAACTTTTAGACATCTTACAGAGCTATGGGGCCTAGCCTGGAGCCTGCTACTGTTGTCTGGAATAAACCAGCAATGTGTGTTCCCACTCTAAAGAGGACAGAGAAGAAATACTATGTAACATCCAAGGGAGCAGAATATTTATTTACACACCCTGTCCCAAACTCATCAGTCATCCAGGCTGCCTTGGAGAAGAGCAAACAACATCAAACCCAATCCACTCCATCTGACAAGGATGCTAAACGTTTAGACTTACTGGACAGAAATGTCTTCATTTCAACCACCCTACAATTCCGTATAGCCAACTGCCATGCATTGATCTCCAAATACAACTTCGTTAACTGTTCCGTGATTGCAGAATTTACAAACTTCCACAGGAAGATAGAACTCAGTTTCAAGTTTTCATTGAGGAAGGAAAATTGATCACTAGGTCATCCCTCCAAGCTGCATTCAATGCATGAGACATGGCCTCGCTGTCTATGGCGACAGCTGTTGTCATGCATCGAGCATGGTGGCTTTGCTCCTCTGGATTCCCCAAAGAAATCCAATCTACAGTGGAAGATTTGCCTTTTGAAAGGAACAATCTGTTTAGTGAGAAAACAGGTAATTTAACAGATCTGTTGGCAGATAACAGACAGATGGGTGCTTAACATCATCCATGCAAGCTATACTATAGAATTTCTCCCCCTATCTGCTCCAAAAGCTGCTTATCCATCTCTCTTCAGGGACCACTGTCATTAGAGGATACTCATTCAAGAGGTGGGCACTCTCCTTTGACAGGGGGCTATGGAATGCATACCTACCCCACATCTATGGAAAGGGTTTTACTCCAAAGTATTTCCTCATCCCCAAGAAAAAGGAAGGATTGAGACCCATCTTGGAACCCTCAAAACTAAATGTCTTCATCCACAAATCAAATTTAAGGATGGTCAACCTGTCCCCAGTGAAATAAAGGCTGCTGGTTTGCAGCTCTCAATATGCCTACTTCCATATAGACATCCACCCCACACATAAGGTTTCTAAGGTTTGCGGTGGGCCTGAACCATTATCAATATAAGGTGCTCCCATTTGGCCTTGCTACAGCACAAGGGTATTCACAAAAATACACCCAGTAGTGGCAGCCTACTTCAGATATCAGTTTTTCCCTACCTCGACATCTCACTACTTATGTGGGAAATCTCAGCAGGAGGTATTGACAGCAACCACTTTCCTGCTCAGTCTTCTATCACTGGGACTCTGCGTAAACATAGAAAAGTCTCCATTTTAGTTCCAGCACAAACTATAGAATTTATCAGAGTGACTCTGGACTCTGTCAGGACCAAAGTGTACCTGCCAAAGGACAGATTCCAGTCCATAGAGGAACTTGTCAGTCAGCTCTGGCTGATCCCGCAGACATCAGTTCATTCATGTATCATCCTTTTAGATCACATGGTGTCCTGTACATATGTGATCCCCTTCATGAGACTTGTCTCCATTGCCTGACAGGCTTGGATTCGATTAGTATACGTAGCAGGCAGACAAACAAGGTATGGATAAGCTTGTCTCACTCCCACACAGCTAGCTTCTCTAGCTTGGTGGGAGGATAGGGATGAAGTGTGTGGGGGAGTGCCCTTTACTCCTCCACCAATTATCACAGATGCCTCCTTGTTAAGATGGGGTGCCTGCCTGGATGAACATACAGTGCAAGACACGTGGACTCCCCAGGAGTCCGGGATGCACAAAGACTCATAGACTTTAAGGCCAGAAGGGACCATCATGATCATTTAATCTGACCTCCTGCACATTGCAGGCCACAGAACATTCACCCACCCACTCCTGTAATAGGCCCATACCCTCTGCCTCAAATCTTGATTTAAAGACTTCAAATTACAGAGAATCCACCATTTACTGTAGTTCAAACCAGCAAGTGACCTGTGCCCTGTGGTGCAGAGGAAGGCCAAAAAAAACCCAGGAAGATTCCTTCCCAACCCCAAATATGGCAGTCCTTAGACCCTGAGAATGTGGGCTCAGTCCAACAGCTTAGACACCTGGGAAAAAATTCTCGGTAATAACTCAGAGCCCTCTCCATCTAGTTTCCCATCTCCAGCCCTTAGAAATATTTGTTTCTAGTAGTGGATGGGCCATTGTGACAATGTCAGCATACCATCCCCTCCATAAACTTATCAAACTCAGTCTTGAAACAAATTACCATATATAGTCATTCATTACCCTCATAGAATCATAGAATAACAGAGGTGGAAGGGACCTCTGGAGGCCATCTAGTCCAACCCCCTGCCCAGAGCAGGACCAATCCCAACTAAATCATCCCAGCCAGGGCTTTGTCAAGCCTGACCTTAAAAACTTCTAAGGAAGAGGATTCCACCACCTCCCTAGGTAACGCATTCCAGTGTTTCACCACTCTCCTACTGAAAAAGTTTTTCCTAATATCCAACCTAAACCTCCCCCACTGCAACTTGAGACCATTACTCCTTGTCCTGTCATCTGCTATCACTGAGAATAGTCTAGATCCATCCTCTTTGGATCCACCTTTCAGGTAGTTAAAAGCAGCTATCAAATCCCCCCTCATTCTTCTCTTCCGTAGACTAAACAATCCCAGTTCCCTCAGCCTCTCCTCATAACTCATGTGTTCCAGTCCCCTAATCATTTTTGTTGCCCTTCGCTGGACTCTCTCCAATTTATCCACATCCTTCTTGTAGTGTGGGGTCCAAAACTGGACACAGTACTCCAGATGAGGCCTCACCAATGTCGACTAGAGGGGAATGATCACGTCCCTCGATCTGCTGGCAATGCCCCTACTTATACATCCCAAAATGCCATTGGCCTTCTTGGCAACAAGGGCACACTGTTGACTCATATCCAGCTTCTCGTCCACTGTCACCCCTAGGTCCTTCTCTGCAGAACTGCTGCCTAGCCATTCTGTCCCTAGTCTGTAGCGGTGCATTGGATTCTTCCATCCTAAGAGCAGGACTCTGCACTTGTCCTTGTTGAACCTCATCAGATTTCTTTTGGCCCAATCCTCCAATTTGTCTAGGTCCCTCTGTATCCTATCCCTACCGTCCAGCGTATCTACCACTCCTCCCAGTTTAGTGTCATCTGCAAACTTGCTGAGGGTGCAATCCACACCATCCTCCAGATCATTAATGAAGATATTGAACAAAACCGGCCCCAGGACCGACCCTTGAGGCACTCCGCTAGATACCGGCTGCCAACTAGACATGGAGCCATTGATCACTACTCGTTGAGCCCGACAATCTAGCCAACTTTCTACCCACCTTGTTGTGCATCCATCCAGCCCATACTTCTTTAACTTGCTGACAAGAATACTGTGGGAGACTGTGTCAAAAGCTTTGCTCAAGTTGAGGAATAACACGTCCACTGTTTTCCCTTCATCCACAGAACCAGTTACCTCATCATAGAAGGCAATTAGATTAGTCAGGCATGACTTGCCCTTGGTGAATCCATGCTGACTGTTCCTGATCACTTTTCTCTCGTCTAAGTGCTTCAGAATTGATTCCTTGAGGACATGCTCCATGATTTTTCCGGAGACTGAGGTGAGGCTGACTGGCCTGTAGTTCCCAGGATCATCCTTCTTCCCTTTTTTAAAGATGGGCACTACATTAGCCTTTTTCCAATCTTCCGGGACTTCCCCCGATCGCCATGAATTTTCAAAGATAATGGTCAATGGCTCTGCAATCACATCTGCCAATTCCTTTAGCACTCTCGGATGCAACGCATCCGGCCCCATGGACTTGTGCACATCCAGTTTTTCTAAATAGTCCTGAACCACTTCTTCCTTCACAGGGGGCTGGCCACCTCCTCCCCATGCTGTGCTGCCCAGTGCAGTAGTCTGGGAGCTGACCTTGTTCGTGAAGACAGAGGCAAAAAAAAAGCATTGAGTACGTTAGCTTTTTCCACATCCTCTGTCACCAGGTTGCCTCCCTCATTTAGTAAGGGGCCCACACTTTCCTTGGCTTTCTTCTTATTGCCAACATGCCTGAAGAAACCCTTCTTGTTACTCTTAACATCCCTCGCTAGCTGCAACTCCAGGTGTGATTTAGCCTTCCTGATTCCATTCCTACATGCCCAAGCAATATTTATATACTCATCCCTGGTCATTTGTCCAATCTTCCACTTCTTGTAAGCCTCTTTTTTGTGTTTAAGATCAGCAAGGATTTCACTGTTAAGCCAAGCTGGTCGCCTGCCATATTTACTATTCTTTCTACACATCAGGATGGTTTGTCCCTGTAACTTCAATAAGGATGCTTTAAAATACAGCCAGCTCTCCTGGACTCCTTTCCCCCTCATGTTATTCTCCCAGGGGATCTTGCCTATCAGTTCCCTGAGGGAGTCAAAGTCTGCTTTTCTGAAGTTCAGGGTCCATATTCTGCTGCTTTCCTTTCTTCCTTGTGTCAGGATCCTGAACTCAACCATCTCATGGTCACTGCCTCCCAGGTTCCCATCCACTTTTGCTTCCCCTACTAATTCTTCCCGGTTTGTGAGCAGGAGGTCAAGAAGAGCTCCACCCCTCGTTGATTCCTCCGGCACTTGCACCAGGAAATTGTCCCCTACAATTTCCAAAAACTTCCTGGATTATCTGTGCATCGCTGTATTGCTCTCCCTGCAGATATCAGGATGGTTGAAGTCGCCCATGAGAACCAGGGCGTGCGATCTAGTAGCTTCTGCGACTTGCTGGAAGAAAGCCTCGTCCACCTCATCCCCCTGGTCCGGTGGTCTATAGCAGACTCCCACCACGACATCACCCTTGATACTCAGGCTTCTAAACTTAATCCAGAGACTCTCAGGTTTTTCTGCAGTTTCATTCTTGAGCTCTGAGCAGTCATACTGCTCCCTTACATACAGTGCAACTCCCCCACCTTTTCTGGCCTCCCTGTCCTTCCTGAACAGTTTATACCCATCCATGACAGTACTCCAGTTACGCGAGTTATCCCACCAAGTCTCCGTTATTCCAGTCACATCACCCTGTTCATTTATAAGTCGACCCCCCAAGATGGATAGGTAAAAATAGTAAAAACTGTATGATCCTTTCATAAGCCGACCTTATATTTCAGGGGTTGGCAAACTTTGGCTCCCGACTCGTCAGGGGTTGCTGGCGAGTCGGGAATGCTCCAGGTAAACAAAACATCCCGACTCGTCAGGGGTTGCTGGCGAGTCGGGATGTTTTGTTTACCTGGAGCATTCATAGGCATGGAGCCCTTTAATTCCCTTTGGCTGTAGTTCGCCGTTCCCAGCCAATGGGAGCTGCGGGAAGTGGCACACCACTTCCCGCAGCTCCCATTGGCTAGGAACGGCGAACTGCGGCCACAGGGAATTGAGGGGCTCCATGCCTGCAGACACTCCAGATAAACAAAATGACAATGCATTAGATATTCAATTCAATGATTTCATAGAGTTTAAAATCATCAAATTTTGGTGTAGACCCATTTATAAGCCGACCCCCGCTCTTTGATGCATCACTTTTTTACCAAAAATATTTGGCTTATGATCGAGTATATACGGTAGGTATTTTTGCCCCACTACTCCCCATGGAAAGCTGTTCCAGAACTTCACTCCTCTGATGGTTAATTTAATGTCATGCCTAAACTTACTTATGGCCAGTTTATATCCATTTGTTCTTGTGCCAAGATTGGCCCTTAACCTAGATAACTCGTCTCCCTCCTTAGTGTTCATCCCTCTGATGTATTTCTAGAGAACAATCATATCTCCCCTGAGCCTTCATTTTGTTCGGCTAAGCAAGACAAGATCCTTAAGTCTCCTCTTCTAAGTTAGGTTCTCCGTTCCTCTGATCATACTAGTAGCCCTTCTCTGCACCTGTTCCAGTTTGAATTCATCTTTCTTAAACATAGGGAACGAGAATTGTACACAGTATTCCAAATGAAATCTCACCAGTGCCTTGTATAATGATGATAACACTTCCCTATCTCTACTGGCAATACCTCACCTGATATGCATCCTAGGATTGCATTAGTCTTTTTCATGGCTGCATCACATTGGCATTTCATAGTCATCCTGTGATTGACCAGTATACCCAGGTCTTTCTCGTACTCTGTCACTTCCAACTGATACGTCCCCAGCTTATAGCAAAAATTCTTGTTGTAAGTCTCTAAGGGCATGACCTTGCACTTTGCACTATTAAATTTCATCCTATTTCTGTTACACCGATTTTCCAGGTCATCCAAATCTTCTCGTATGACATTCTAGTCCTCCTACATATTGGCAATGCCTCCCAACTTTGTGTCATCTGCAAAGTTTGTTAGCACACTTCCATTTTTTATGCCCAGGGCACGAATGAAAATGTTAAATAAAATTGGGCCCAACACTAGTTCTTGAGGAATTCCACTAGTAACCTCCCTCCACCTGGCAGTTCACCTTTCTGCATAACCTGTTTCAGTCTCCTCTTTAATGATTTTGTCATCCATCTTCATCAATTTAATAATTTCCCATGTGGATCTTTATCAAATGCTTTAATCCAGGTGAAATGCTGAAATCCACGTAGATTAGATCTACATTTCGTTTATCTAGAAAATCGGTTATCTTGTCAAAGAAAGAGATCAAGTTGGTCTGGCATGATCTACTTTTTGTAAAACCATGTTGCATTTTATCCTAATTACCATTTACCTCTATGTCCTTAACTACTGTCTTTCAAAATTTGTTCTAAAACCTTGCATATAACTGAGGTCAAACTAATGGGCCTGTATTCATTTATGGCAATGTATACATTTAGGTGTTTGGCCATACCTAGAGTGTCTTTAATCTGCACCCCTCTTCAGTGTTTAGTGGTCTCTCTTCTTCTTTCCTGGTTTTCTTTTTATTTATATGGCTAAAGAATCTTTTAGAATAGGTTTTACTTTCCTTTGCAAGGTCTAACTCTGCCTGGCTTTTCGCAGTTCTCACTTTTTCTCTACACTTTTTGACCTCAAAGAGGTAGTTTTCCTTGCTGATCCATCCCTTGTTCCATTCCTAATAGGCTTTCTCTTAATAACCTGTTTTGAGATGCTTCTCCATCCACTTTGGTCTGCAACCCTTCCCTATGATTTTTTTCCCCTTGCTTGGAACGTAGGCTTCAGATAGTTTCTGCAACTTTGACTTTTACTTTCAAGACTCACATTCAGATCCTTGAGTTCTTCTTCAGTCCAGTCCACTTCCCTAACTAATTCCTTACATTTTTTAAAAAGTTTTTGCCCTTTTGAAATCAAGGACCCTAGCTGCAGGCCTGTTTTTGTTTATCCTTCCAATTTAAACTGAATTAACTCATGATTACTTGAATCAAGGTTGTCCTCTACAACCAGTTCTTCTATGAGGTCCTTGCTACTTACCAATACTAAATCTAAAAGGGCATCACCTCTTCTTGGTTCGGTGACTGTTTGGTGAAGAAATTTGTTGGCTACTGCATCCAAAGATATGTGGGCGCTACCATTATTAGTAGCACCTGCCCTCCAATCTGTAGCTGGGAAATTAGTCTCCCATAATCACACAATACCCAGTAGTATTTATTTTCATTAAAAATATTAAAGAGGTCGCTATCTATATCCAAATGAGATCATAGGGGTCTGGGCAAACCAGGTGCAGTATCGCAGTTGAGCCTCTGTTACTTTTCTTCTTCAAAGTGATTTTGACTAGGGGTGTAAAGCGATTAAAAAAATTAATTGCAATTAATCCTCTGTTAAACTTTAATAGAATACCATTTATTTAAATATTTTTTCATGTTTTCTACATTTTCAAATATATTGATTTCAATTACAACACAGAATACAAAGTGTACAATGCTCACTTTATATTTATTTTTAAATTACAAGTAATTGAACTGTAAAAAAAAAAGATAGTATTTTTCAATTCACCTAATACAAGTACTGTAGTGCAATCTCTTTATCATGAAAGTTGAACTTACAAATGTAGAATTATGTACAAAAAAACCTGCTTTTAAAAAATAAGAATGTAAAACTTTAGAGCCTGCAAGTCCACTCAGTCCTACTTCTCGTTTAGCCAATTGCTCAGACAAACAAGTTTCTTTACATTTGCAGGAGATAATGCTGGCCACTTCATGTTTATAATGTCACCTGAAAGTGAGAACAGACATTCACATGGCACAGGCGTCGCAAGATATTTATGTGCCAGATGCGCTAAAGATTCATACGTCCCTTCATGCTTCAACCATAATTCCAAGCATCATGCTGATGACGGGTTCTGCTCAATAAAAGTCCAAACCAGTGCGGTCCGACACATGTTCATTTTCATTATCTGAGTCAGATGCCATCAGCAGAAGATTGATTTTCGTTTTTGGTTGTTCGGGTTCTGTTTCCATATCAAAGTGTTGCTCTTTTAAGACTTCTGAAACAAAACACCTCGTCCCTCTCAGATTTTGGAAGACACTTCAGAGTCTTAAACCTTGAGTCGAGTGCTTTAGAAATCTCACATTGGTACGTTCTTTGCGTTTTGTGAAATCTGCAGTAAAAGTGTTCTTTAAATGAACTGGGTCATCATCCGAGACTGCTATAACATGAAATACATGGCAGAATGCAGGTAAAACAGAGCATGGGACATACAATTCTCCTCCAAGGAGTTCAGTCACAAATTTAATTAATGCATTATTTTTTTAACTAGCATCATCAGCATGGAAGCATGTCCTCTGGAATGGTGGCCGAAGCATGAAGGAGCATACGAATGTTTAGCATATCTGGCACGTAAATAACTTGCAATGCCGGCTACAAAATTGCCATGCAAATGCCTCTTCTCACTTTCTGGTGACATTGTAAATAAGAAGAGGGCAGCATTATCTACTGTAAATGTAAACAAATTTGTTTGTCTGAGCGATTGGCTGAACAAGAAGTAGGACTGAGTGGACTTGTAGGCTCTGAAGTTTTACATTGTTTTGGTTTTGAGTGCAGTTATGTAAAAAAATAATCTACATTTGTAAGTTGCACTTTCACAACAAAGATTTCACTACAGTACTTGTATGTGATGAATTGAAAAATACTGTTTCTTTTAAAAAACAAGGAGTCCTTGTGGCACCTTAGAAACTAACAAATTTATTTTACAAAGCCCTGGCTGGGATGATTTAGTTGGGGATTGGTCCTGCTTTGAGCAGGGGGTTGGACTAGATGACCTCCTGAGGTCCCTTCCAATCCTGATATTCTATGATTCTATGATTTGGGCATAAGCTTTCGTGGGCTAGAACCCACTTGCTTATGCCCAAATAAATTTGTTAGTCTCTAAGGTGCCACAAGGACTCCTCGTTGTTTTTGCTGATACAGACTAAGATGGCTACGACTCTGAAAACTATGTCTTTTGTTTATCATTTTTACAGTGCAAATATTTGTAATAAAAATAATATACGTTTTGATTTCAGTTACAACACAGAATACAAGATATATGAACATGTAGAAAAACTTCCAAGATATTTCATAAATTTCAGTTGGTATTCTATTGTTTAACATGTGATTTAAAACTGCAATTAATCATGATTAATTTTTTTAATCGCGAATAACTTTTTTGAGTTAATGGCGTAAGTTAGCTGCAATTAATCGACAGCCTTAATTTTAACCCCAACAGATTCTGTTTTACCAATCCATCACTTCTAATTTCTTTACAGTCTACCTCATCATTAATATACAATGCTACTTGACCACCTTTATTTTTATTTCTGTCTTTCCTGAACAGCACAGAGAATTCAATACTGGTGTTCCAATTATGAGTACTATTCCGTCATGTTTTCATTATCCGTTGTGATAGAGCTCCTTCTCTGCCACAGTGGGTTCCGCGCTTCCACTTAGTGGTGGGCTGGGGCATTCCTCTCTACCTCAGAATTTCCCCACGCCCCTGGGCTTGCTGTCCATACCTTGCCTGAGCTGGGTTCCTCCCGGCCTCCCTGATGGGGGACAGGGAGGGGGAAGGGAGCCTCTTAGTCTGTGGTAGTCTCTCCAGGCGTGGTGGCAACAAACCAGGCACCCAGTTCAGTCTCTCCTCTCTGGCAAGATCTCTTCCCTCGGACCTCCAGGGCCCAGAAGGACTGTTCACCCTGTTAGATAGGGTTTTCCCTGCCCTTCACCTCTGTACGTGTGCAGTTTTTCCTCCTGGTGCTTGTCAGCATCTGCATCGCCCAGCTCCCCAGTAGCGCGCTTTCCTCCTACAACTCCTATCGCGTGCCTATCTGGCTGGAGGGGAGGCTTTTAACAGGTACTGGCAGGCCCTTGATTGGCCCCAGGTGTTCTAATTTACCTAGAGTAACCTCTGTTCAGTTACCAAGGGAAAAAGGACCTACTTATCCTGGGGCTAATATACCTGCCTTTCAGCACTCTCCTGTAGCCATCTGGTCTGACCCTGTCACACCCTGTAATATCTAGTTCCACTTCCTGAACCAATAGTTCTAGTTCCTCCGTTTTGTTATCCAGGCTCCTTGCACTGGTGTACAGACATCTAATTTGTTTCTGATTGACTGCACCCAGATTCTTCACTTGATTAAGTACAGTTACTTCACTGTGTATATGTCTAACTGGTCTGTTACTGCCGTTGGTACTTTATTTCCTCTTGTCCATTCTCCTGCCTTCTGTTGTTCCTTTCTTCATTGCTGTATCCTCTTTTTACTTGAATCTCCTCCCACTCAGAATTAGTATCAGGTGTAGAAATTACATGAGCATTCCCCCAACCGACTTCCCTGAATTAGTAATGTAAAGTTTTTTTTAACCAGTTTTGCCAGTCTTCATCCCATAAGTCTTATTTCCCTCCCTACTTAGGTGGAGTCCATCTCATGAGAACAGTCCTCTGTCCATGAATGCCTCCCAGTGGTCCAACATCCCAAAGCCCTCCAATGCCTGTGCCATCTGTTGAGCATCATGATCTTGTCTTTTCTTCACTCTCCTTTTCTAGGAACAGGTAGAATCCCACTGAAGATCACTTGAGCCTCCATTCCTTTAAGCATCTTCCCCAGCTTGGCATAGTCTTCCTTGATGCATCCTAGCAAGAATCTAGCAGTATCATTTGTCCCCATGAGCAGAACAATCAGTGGATACTTTGCTGCTCCCATAGACATATTAAAACTGCAGGCAGTCCAAGAAACCTGCAAGCAGTTTCTCCCAGTCATTCAGTCAATGCATAGTCAAGTGATGTCAGATAACATAACAACAGATTTCGACGTCAACAAACGAGAAAGTGAGATCCATCTCCCTCTACATGGAGACAGTCAATCTGTGGAACTGGTGTATTCGACACCAGATAACCCTGTCAGCAGTACATCTCCCTTGGATACACAACGCTGTGGCAGATATTTGTCACCAGACCACAAATGGGAATTGCATGATTCCATGATACAGAATATATTCCATCAATAGGGGGTCTCTATTGGAACTGTTTGTGTCACAGCAGAACAGACAATGAATGCACAGTTTACTGCTCCAGAGTAGCCGTAAGTCAGGACTCCAGCAGTGATGCATTTCTAGTTACTTGGTCAGGACAACTAAGGTACTCCTTCCCACCCATCCTCCTCTTACTTCAGATTCTCAGGAAGATTGCACAAAATGGGGCAATGATCATTCTGCCTGCTCCCAGATGGCCAAGACAATTCTTCAGATGACAGACTTCCTCAGATGTCAGTACGCCCATATATCAGCATCTAGATCTTCCCAGACCTTTTGACCCAAGACAAGGGCAGGGTCAGACATCCCAGTCCAGCTCCCTCCACCTGACAGTCTAATATTTGGAAGGGTGTCGAACTTAAAGAGGTCATGTTCACAGACAGGCCAGACCATCTTTAACAATATTAGGAAAGACTCCATGAGGAAATGCTATGTAGCTAAGCGGAAAAAGTTCTCGATCTGGTTACAGTGTCACCAGATAACTCCAGAGGAATCCAATGTCCCTCCTATATTTAAATATCTCCTATCCTTAAAGACAACAAGTCTTTCCCTTAGTTCTCTAAGTGTCCACTTACAGCTATCAGCCCTGTCATCCTCTGATTGATAACCATTCAATCTTCACCCATCCTGTGACAGTATATTTTCTGAAGGATCTGGTCAGAACCTTTCCTCCCATGATCAAACCTATCCCAACATGGGATCTCAGTTTGGTCCTCTCGTTGTTAACAAGTGCGCCATTCAAACTCATGGCTTCATGCTCTTTAGTCTACTTGATATGAAGGTGGCCTTTTAGGCAGCCGTCACCTCAGCCAAAAGAGTAGGTGAACTGAGGGCCCTTATGGTAGACCCACCGTATACAATCCATAAGGATAACATTTCTCTCAGACTACATCCTTAATTTACCACCAAGGTGGTCTTGGGTTTTCATCAGACACTCCGCCTACCTTTTTCCCCAAAGCCACACGCCGCCAGTGAAGACAGTAGACTTCATTCATTGGACATCTGTTGGGCCATGGTGTTCTCCCTGCAAAGAACAAAATCCTTTTGGAAACTGCCTAGATTATGTATATCATTCACAGAACAGAGAGGGGAAGCAACCTCTTCCCAAAGACTTTCCACGTCGATTTTGGCATGCATTGTCCTGTGTTATGGGTTGCTCTTCTCTTACAGGGAGTGAGCACTCGCTCCACTGGAGCTCAGGCCACTTCTGTAGCCTCTTTGGGTATGTCTTCACTGTAATTAAAAACCCACGGATGGCCTGTGCCAGTGGACACAGGCTCAGGCTAAGGGGCTGTTTAATTGGAGTGTAGACTTCTGGGCTCAGGTTGTATCCTGAGCTCTGGGATCCTCCCACCTCCCAGGGTCCTAGAACCTGGGCTCCAGCCAGAGCTCAGAAGTCTACACTGCAGTAAAAAGAGCCACAAGCCTGGTGAGCCCAAGTCAGCTGGCATGGGCCAGCTATGGGTTTTTAATTGCAGTGTAGACTTACCCTCTTTGTGGCATTCCTGTCATCAAAATTTGTAATGCAACTATGTGTGGGGTTTGATCTGTACCTTCATGAGACTCTATGTCCTAGTGCAGGCTTCAGCAGCTGATGCATCTATCAGTACAGCAGTACACCTGTCATTGATATAGCAGAGGTCCTTGCCACCCTCTTCAATGACTACTGCTTGTCAGTCACCCGTGTGGAAAATACATTGGGATCAGAACTCAAAGAAAGAAGTTACTTACCTTGTATAGTAACTGGCATTCTTCAAGATGAGTGGTCCCTGTTGTATTTTAGTACCCACATTACTTCCCCTCTGCTTCAGATCTTTCTCTTACAATTTGCAGTAGAGAAGGAACTGGAGAAATGGTTGGTCCACACCACCTCTTGTACTCTGTTTGGAGAGTGAGGAGAGGAAGGATACATGTGTGGACCAACAGACAGTGTTACCAAAAATCTTCCAGTCTCAGGCACATGGAGCACATGTGTGCCCACAGTAGAATACACATAGGGATCACACATCTGGAAGAAGTCCAGTTACTGTGCAAGGTAAGTAACTTCTCTTTAATACAGCATTTTTCCTTTAGCAAAGGTTCTGTTTTGCTGATCTTCTTGTGCTGCAAGTTCTTGTTTGTTTTATTCCAGGGACAGATTTATGGATTTTAAAAGTTAGTAGTCACAACCATAATAATTAGAATCCAAAGTGTCTTTCTCTTTGGATTATTAAAATGTTTAATTTTGTCTCATTTATATAAAATAAAATGCTACGTTTTGCAAGGGTGAGAAATTCTGATCTGCCATTTTGAATTTGTTCTTTAAACCTACATGAGTTTACAATGTCCATATAAGGACATAGTCTCAAATTCTGAAACTGACTGCTCAGATGGATCCTTGCACCTGCACAGAACTCTAATAAAATCAGTGAAGCTCTACATCAGGGATCTCATACTCAAATCACCACGAGGTCCACATGAGGCCTAGTACATTGGCCCGAGAGCCACATCACTGAAACCTTAGATATGTTATAATAGCCCTACAGAATAGAAATGCTGGGGCAGATCCTCAGCTGGTGTAAATTGCCATAGCTCCACTGACTTCCACTGAACTCTGGCAATTTATACCAGCCGATGATGTGCCCAGCTGTATGCAGTGTTCATGTTTAGCCCTAAGGTCTAAAATTGCATCTCTTTCTCACTTGAGGCCTTGTTGGAAATGGCCCTGAGAATCAGACCATGGGATTTGAAAAGTAAGTGACTGGAAGAGTAATCAAAATGCAGAGTGAAAGTGACTGGGAGAATGGGAAGAGACAGAATGAGGGAAACTCACTGATATGGGGGAAGAAAAGAATTGAGTCATACATAAAGAAGAAAGCTCCTGTCCTGTTCCACGGAACAGACAGATTTAAAGTAACTAACATCATTCACAAGAATGAATCCATTTACCTCCTTCATACCGCTGCCCCAAGAATCTGCTCCCCCAATGAGTAGTTCAAAGACATCAGTGCAAATTATATTCTTTACATCCCCTGTTAAATTACTGCTGAAGAAACGCTAAATGTAGTTGTGCTGCAAGGATCCGTTAATTCATATTTTACCACTCTTCCCCTTCCCTGCCCCCATTCCAACCCCTTCCCCAAAGTCCCCGCCCCCTCCCTGTCTCTATTCCAACCCCTTCGCCAAATCCCTGCCCCAGCCCTGCCTCTTCTCCTCCTCCTCCTCCCCTGAGCACGCTGCATCCCTGCTGCTCCCCCCTCCCTCCTGGAAAGTCCTAAGTGCCGCCAAACAACTGTTTGGCGGCAGGAAGCACTGGGAGGTAGGCATAGGAGCAGGGGTGCGGCATGCTTGCAGGGGAGGAATTTGGCTGCCAGTGGGTGCTCGAGCCCCAGAGCACCCACGGAGTCGGTGCCTATGGCGGGCCACAGGAAATAACTCCGTGGGCCGCGTGTTTAAGACCCCTGCTCTACATGGATGCAAGGGTCCACCTGCACAGATCCAGTTGTGGGATTGGGGCACTAGGTGGTAAAAAACGGAATATTAATATAATCTGTTAAAAGACTGTTCCAACTCTTCTCCTGTAGCTCAGTTCAGTCATACAAACATTTTTTTCTCTAAGATTCGAGTATCTGATTATTAATTGTCTCTAAATGTAGAAGTTTAACCTAATTTCCATATTCTGAATTTGCTTACAGTTCAGGGCCACCATCCTGAAAACCCTTTGAAGATGAGACTACTTTGTATAAGGAACTGGGCTCCCCTTCCCCATGCATTTTGCTTTGCAAACAGTCCTCACATAGTCCCCTGTAGGTTCAACACAGCATGCTTTATTTACAGTGTCTTATACGGGTTTGTGTCCCCACAGCATAAGACTTCCCCCAAGCTCTACCTAATCCATAGGCACAGGGTGCGATGGGGAGAGAGATCTCATCTCTCTGAGACCCTGGGTGTCTGCTCTTCCTTCCAGCCGTTGCCTCCTCCTTTCCTGTCTCCCTTTTAACTGTCCCCAGCTGACAAGCTGAATCACCTTGTTAACTGGTTAATGACCCAGTCCTTAATTATCTCCCAAATTTGGCCCCTTTGGGAAGCTTATAGAGTGGTGAGTTGGCCTTAAGCTACTCCCATTCTGTCACAGGATCCTAGTTTTATAACATTGCAGCACAACCTAGTCTCTAAATCTGTGCTCTAAAGATGAGGCATTATGGAAAAGTGACTGCATTGTTAATGAAGATTTTTTCTTTACTTACCTTGACAGTTATCTGCAAACTGTGTTTGCTTATAGATTATATTAATATAAAATATGAGCAAAACTATACATATGGAATTAAGGGAATAATACATTCTTGTAGAAAATATTTGTACTCTAAAGAAAAAAGTTTATTGTACCTGGTTAAACATTCTTTGTTCTCTTATGTGGATGCTGAAGTGAAAGTAAAAGATTCCAGCAGTTTCCAGAAATACCCACCCCAAATTATAAATTGCAAGTTTCAAAAGGGACTCTGTGTAGTATTCTGTGTCAAAGCCTCCAGCTGTCAATCCCTTCTTCCTAAAAGCAGATAGAGCGTAGAAATAATATGCTAAGTTTTCCTTTGCATCAGAGAATGTCTACACTGCAATAGGGAGCACATGTAGACATACCTGAGCTAGCTTTGATCTAGCTAGGTTAACAGTAGTTCTGTTATGTCTATGTATGCTGCAGTCACACCTCCCAACTGCCTTCCTTACGAAAATGAATACCCAACAATCAAGCACGTTCTTAAGGAAGGATACAACATCAGTCTGCATCACTACTGGCATTGCAGATTCATTAAGATTTCTGAAAAATTATGCCATTTCCCATGTGTTCCTTATGCTCTTCTACTACATACAGTTTAACTGAAAGCACTTCTCTATTAAGGAGTCTAGAAAATTTCAACGAGAAGACACATTTAGCACATATTAACACAGACAACAATATTCAGAAGAACAATTGCACACATTTGACTGTTCCTTTTTTATCTGGAAGAATATCTAGAGAATACTTTATCTTATTAATGATCTCTCTCCGTTATGTTCGTTGTAGATCTGGACTCATCCATTGACCTTGATTTGAAAAAATCTGTACTAGAAATGGGCCACTATTTAGACCTAAATTGTTTTTTCTACACCTATTTTAAAAATGTCTGGCATGCCCATGCGCATTAACTGGTCTGTGGGACAAAATGGCTATTTTATGTGACAGAACCTGAGATTTAATATCTAAAAGAGGTACTTCAGGAGTGATGTCATTAGCCAGTTTTTATAAGGAACTGGGTACTCACAGCCTGTCGTATCACTGTGAAGGTCTAATAGCTTCAGGACCAATGGGAGAGTAAATGATGTACTGCTATTCAGGGATTGTCCAGTCTTTAATACGCGTTCAGTTAGTTTATATTGAAAAGAAAGACACGCACACACGGTAGAAATTCTCTGAAATAGTTTGAGAGCAATCCTGTGTGTCCCAGTGTAGGAGACATAACATCACCATAAGAGTGCTAATCTATATAGGAAATTGCTTTCTGAGAACAACAATTATAAGGAAGTTGATTTTTATTGTGGAAATAAAATCTAATAAATATTTCAGGTGTTTGGGTTCATTCATATATTAGATAAGTCCAAAACCCATCATCTGTTTAGTATAGTGATGTTAATGTTGTAGCGTTTTACAATGGAAAAATGTACAGGACAGTCTAACATTATATATCAGAACGATTTACTCATGATAGTCTATGACGTAGTATATAGTTTTAATTGGTCAGAGTTAAAAATGAGAGTTCTAACAATAACTCCAGTTTATTAAGACAAATTATGCAAAATCTGTTTCCCAGGGTGATTACTTCCATTCTGCCAGTTGTTTGTGGTGGGAAACTGTGTGAAGAAGGAGAATGGAAAGGGAAAAGTTTTTTCATAGTCATTCTGGAAGTAGGAGTTTGATGCTATAGGCAATCATGAGCCAATAATTTTTGATCTGTTCACTCAAAAGTTAAGCTTTGAAGGTTTTGATCATATTAGTTTTGTCTAGAAAAATATTTAAAGTATTTGCACACATTTTCATGAGAGGGCTTTCTTGTAACATCATTAGTTGACATTAATGGGAAAATTACATTTGCTATACATGACAAATCGCATTTTAGAAAGAAAAATTGAGGAGTATTCTAACCAGAAGTTGGAAAACATTAAAAAGAAAGATTCTTTATGACTGAAGCATAACTAAAGGTGTATAATTCTGTATATGAAGAATCCAGATATCTGAATACTTAAAATAAAACTGGGTTATGTAAACATACTTTTGGTTTTAAGCATTGATTCCTGTAGCTTAAAAGAAGTTGATATATATCTGTCCCTTCTGTAAGAGCAATGAAAAATATACTTGCTTTGCAGGATGGCAGTTCAGCTGTCAAGGATGAACAGGTTAGCATTGCTAGTGAAGACACTGGATCATATGTATTACAAGAACAACAAGAATCTCTAATCTGTCAGGAACCTCTAGAGTTGGAAGAAATTCCTGAAATGCCAGAACTGCCAGCTCCTGAGAGCTATTCTGAATCTATATGTGAAGAGGATGTCACCCTTGCTTTGAAAGAGCTAGATGAGAGATGTGAAGAAGAAGAAGCTGACTTCTCTGGGTTATCTAGGTAAGAGTACACTTTATTTTAACTTCAGAAATAATGTACCACTTGTATATTCTAGCTTTCACATTAGTCAAGTAAAGCAACCCTTTTTCTGGTTGAATTTCTCATACTTATTATCAGAAATCTACTAACAGTACAAACTTTTAAAATAAGCACATCAAATAAATGTTTGATTCATTCTTCAAGTTACTCCCAACGTGGATCCCACTTACGGGTGTCGGTGTACCCCAGAACAGGAGTTTGGAGCATTTTCACTAGTAGTGTCTGGCAAGGGTTGTGCATGCACCCTGTATGCCCAAATTCCACTCAGTTCTTTCTAACCACTTTAGGCAGTGAGTCAGAACAAAACTGTGTCCTTTTTGTAGATTTTGTTACTTGTTAGAGTAGAAGTTTATAATTAATTTGTTTATAGTTAGTTGTACACCTCGACCCCGATATAATGTGGTCTGATATTATGCAAATTCAAATATAATGCGGTAAAACAGCGCTCCGGGGAGCGGGGCTGCTTTACCTCGTTATATCTGAATTCGTGTTAGCTCAAGCAGTTCCTCTGCTCCCCCACTTACTTGCTGCGCCCCCCCCCCGCCTCAGCTCACCTCCCTTCCGCCTCCTCCCACGAGCGCACCGCCGCTCTTCTCCCCCATCCCTCCCAGCTTCCTGCGCCAAACAGCTGATTGGCGTGGCAAGGCTGGGAGGGAGGGAGAAGCGGAGTGGCGGCGGCATGCTCAGGGGAGGAGGCGGAGGCAGAGCGGAGGTGAGCTGGGGCAGGGAGCGATTCTTCTCCCTACCCCGATATAACACGGTCTCACCTATAAGATGGTAAGATTTTTTGGTTCCCGAGGACCGCATTATATCAGGGTGGAGGTGTAGTTGTTACTGTTTCATTTAGCCATTGGCAGAAGAGGGAGAGAGAGAGCAGATTGGAGCAGGGTTAGTTATGTCAGAGCCTAGATCTCCCAGCTTCAAATCACATCCTTCCTGTGTGTGGGTGGGGGGGGAAGGGTTCTCCTCTTTTTTTTTTTTTTCTTATGGAAAAATCCATGAGCATTATACTGGCCTTGAAGTAGAGACTGAGCACAGAGACTTCTTGTTCCCAACTCATCCTTCCAGTGCTCCTGTCCCTAGAAATGTGACACTGAGCACAGGAGCGGTAAAGAAACTGAAAGAGAGTAAAAAAAAATTCATCATAGTCGTCAAGAACCTCTGTTGTCCAAGGACTGACATCTTAAATGCCAAGTTGACAAAGTAAGAGGATGGGCTCCTCAAAGGAATCATTTTCTGCTGGGTTGGGAAAAAGTGGGACCAGAACCCTCACTGCTGCACCATAATGAAGAGCCAGCACAGAGATCTTCTTTGATAACAAGGGCTTAAAGACACAGGAATGCAAAGTTGTGTTTATTATACCCCACCAAGGCATCAGATTTATCAGCACTATCCGTCACAACACCGCAACACTCAGCATTGTCTACTCCGCACTGCCTTTATTGGTACCATTGTCACAAGTGTACCCCATTGTGGGGCGTCAGGTCTTGGGGGAATCAAAGTAGAAATTTAGCAGTCCAAGTGGCCTAGCCTTTTGTGTAACCACAGCCCAGTGGCCAGAGTCAGTACAGTTGCCCTTGGGTACATGGCAGCGTGACCCAATGGTTAAGGTCAATGGGGCAGTCCTGCTGTGTGGCCCTAGGGAACCAGTGTTTCCACAATCAGTCTAGCTCACCCAGTAGCTCAGTCCAGATCCCTGCGGCACTTCCTACACTTCCATCCAAAGCTGGTAATCTTGTGGCCTCTGCTGTCTTTCCTCCTTTGGTGACAGTCGGCTGGGGGTCCACTGGAGCCTCAGCCTAGCTGGTTTCTGGGTCCTGGAGCTCTGGCAGTGTCCCTGGAGGAACCTGTAACACACATTTGCTCTTGTCGGTGGCCAGCTCAGACTGAACTTAGCTACTCCTTTTTATATGCTGGGTCCAGCTGGAGCATGCCCAGCAGGGGTGAGGGGGCGTGGCTTCCTCACCCTACAGAGTGTGGTTATCCCGTGTTGAACCAGTGTGCTGTAGGTACACCCTGTAACAATCATCATTATTAATTAAATCCTGCTTGCTACTTGCACTGGTCCCAGCCTCTGAGGATTCCTCATTGCAGAGGGAGACAGCGACAGCATCCTCAGCACAGGTTTCTCTTCCAAACAATTTCTCATCTCTGAGAGGTTCTTTTAGGTCCTCGCCAAATCTCAGGGTAATTCTAACACCTGACTCCCCAATCCTGAGAGTTTTCCCCAATTTTGGTACTAGCCAGATCTCCTTCCTAGAAAGAAACAAGGTTCCTATGATGAAAATGTATCTGAGAAAACATGGCAGTATGATTAAGAATGTGAACTCCATTCAGATCCTGCAGTCACCTATTATATGACTCCAATATTAGATGTTTCTGCATCCAAAGATTCTTAATTCCTCCTCAGACTCTGACAAGAGATCCCTTCCAAAGAGGAAAGTATATAGACAAAAGGAAAATAACGTCAGGGAGGGATATAGGAAAGAACCTCCTGTAACCTAAGGATTTAAATCCTCAGTATACTCCTTGGCTTCCCCAAAATTGGTCAAATTTTTCTTTTCCATATGATCAGCAACCATGGTCATATCAGACATCCTGGGCCATAATATCCACATTTTCAAGGACAAGTTTCCCCACAATACATGTGGTCTACATGTAAGTAGCCTGTTGCAAATTTTTGTGAATCTTATCACTGTCCTCATTAAGTTCAAGAGACAGAGGAACAACAAGATACTAATGATGAGGAAATACCTATTCATCAGGAAGATCCTTCTGATCATCTACATTGTTCTTCCTTGCCTGATGAAGGCATTTTACATGTTTTACCCTTTGATGATTTTAAAACCTTTCAAGAAATATTAGAATGTATGGCAAAATGTATGCCGGTCTGGGGTTCCGTCTGCCTCCTGCACTGCCCGTCTGGGGTTCTGTCCGCTGGCCCCTGCCACTTTTCAAAGGTTGCCGACCGCTGCTATAGAGTTTGTTGCAGCTCTCCTAGATTTGGTGGCAGCAAGAGCATTCTTCCCCCCAGACAAATTTCAGATAATGAAGAATCTGATCCTCCAAAACAGTCAGGATGTGTCTGAATCTTCTAGGCCATAGGGCTTCATTTACAGTTGTAACTCTGTTTGCCAGATTATGTCCGATACTATTTCATACTTGGATTCAAGTCAGTTTACAACCCAAAGCTTCATGACATGTCATTAAAGGTGGTGATTCTGGACCAGATTCTAGTTTCTCTGGACTGACAGAGGATAAAAGAAAAGTATATATGGAAGTTCAGTTTGTTTCTCCCATAGCATCCAAAGCTCTGATAACAGACGTATCCCAGATGGGTTAGGGAGCACATATAGATCACATTCAACTCTTGGCTTTTGGTCTCATTTACAATCCACAATGCATGTAAACATCCTAAAATTCAGTGCAGTTAGACTAACTTGCACAATGTTTCTACCTATGATGGAGGACTCTTTAATCCAAGCTCTCATGGACAATTTCACAGAAGCCTATTATGTAAACAGGCAAGGAGGTGCAAGGTCAGATCTTCTTTGTTCTCAAGAAGCCATAAGACTCTGGGAATGGTGTATTCAGAATTGTACAGTCTGACAGCTCTTCATCTCCTGGGAGAGAGTAATGGGCTGGCAGACCCCCTAAGCAGGAAAGCGACCTCATCCCATGAATGGGAATTAAAAAATCATTTACTAGACTGACTTTTCCAAGAGTGGGGGTTTCCCCAAATAGGTTTATTTGCTTCAGATCAAAAGAGTAAATGTCCAATATTTTGTTCTCAAGCAGGACAGTATCCCAGGTCTCTAGCAGACACCTTCTTCATTTGTTGGTCACACAGTTCAATGTATGCTTTCCCTCCATTTCCGCTAATTCCAAGGGTGTTACAGAATGTAAAGTGAGAAAAAAACTCGCATTATATTGATGGATCTTGCTTGGCCTCGTCAGTCTTGGTTCTTGGACATACTGCTTTGTCAAATCACTAATTTATCACACTCCCAGTTCAGAAGGACATGGTATCACAGTCTAGTCCTTCACCCAAACGCAGCTTCATTGTGTCTCACAGTTTGGATGATATCAGGATGTCCTAAGTAGTCAGTGCTCTTTGGAGGTACAAAATGTTCTTCCGGGCAGGAAATTATCTACTAGGATTACATATACTGCAAAATGGAAATTATTTTCATTATCTGCAATATCTAAGGGTTATGTTCCATGTCAGTGTTCTATTCCAATTATTTGTTTACTGTTTCAATTGCAGGTCATTGGCATTTATTTCCACATTCCATCCTCCAGTAGAAGGAGGTTCTGTTTTCTCTCATCAATCAGTGTACGGATTTATGAGAGGTGTTCGTGTTTTCCTCTTGCGAGAAAGATCACTCCAACATGGGATTTAAATCTAGTATTTTCTTCACTTATGGACCCTCCTTTTGAACCTCTATCAAATTGTCCAATTCATTTATTGTCAATTTTGGTGGCATTTATATTAACTTGTAAAATTAAATGAATTGCAAGCTTTAATGATAAATTCTCCCTACACAGTTTTTCATATGGAGAGTGTAACTAGGAGACCACATCCGAAAGTATGGTCAGACTTTCATATCAATCAACTTATTCACTTACCAGACTTTTTTCTGAAACCTCATTCACATTGGTTTAACCTAAATTACATACTGTAGATGTCAGAAGATCATTATGATGTTACCTAGGTAGAAGTAAAATCTGTTTGTAGCACTCCAAGACTTTTCATTGCTTATGGTAATAAATCCAAAGGGATGGTTATTTTGTCACAAAGACTCTCAAAATGAATATTGGATGGTATTACGACTGCTTACAACATTAATAAAAAGAATCTTCCTTCAAATATTTGGACTCACTCTACCAGAGCACAAGCCATGTGGACAATATGCCTAAGTCAAATAGCAGTTTTCAGAGTAGCAGCCATGTTAGTCTGTATTCTCAAAAAGAAAAGGAGTACTTGTGGCACCTTAGAGACTAACAAATTTATTTGAGCATAAGCTTTGACCTGTAGCTCACGAAAGCTTATGCTCAAATAAATTTGTTAATCTCTAAGGTGCCACAAGTACTCCTTTTCAAATAGCAGTGTCCAAAATCTGCAGAGCGGCTGCCTGGCCATTAGTGCATATGTTTATGAACATTATTCATTAGTGATTGCTTCAATATCCGATGTCCATTTTGGAAAGACAGTTTTGCCATTTCTTTTCAAATAACTCATGCCCCTCACCTCCTCAAATGGTGACTTCTGGCTAATCACCATAAGTGGGATCCACAAGTGCACTAACTCAGAGAAGAAAGAACAGTTGCTTAATTCACAGTAACTGTGGTCTTTTGAGATGTTCTGCACATGTGCATCTCACAAACACCCTCTGTCCCTGCAACTAGGAGTGTGGATCCTGAGCGACAAAGTTGCAGTGTGGTCGCTATGCCCTTAAGCCCTTGGGAACAGGGGCATGAGGGCATATAGGCCACGTGTGACCCCTGATGGACATGACTAGTGAAAATGTTCCAAACGCCTGTGCTGGGGTACATAGATACCTGTAAGTGCAAAACATCTTGAAGAACCACTCTTACTGTGAGGAAAGTAACCTCACAGTTTTATTCCGTTCAGGAAATGGAACTGTTGGGTCAGTCCTGGGCCCAGCTCTATCTCCTTTGCACTTCTGAACAATGCATAGCACATAAAAAGCTGCCCTAGAGGAGCAGCGTCACACAAGAATCCTCAGTTGGCTCAAACCCATCAGCATGGGGGCAGGGGAAGGTTGGGGACCACAGAAGGTAAGCTTTAGCAGTTCAGGGAGAGCAAGAAAGCACAGACCGAGTTTGAAGATGAATAAATCACAATGAGAGAGGAACAGAAGAAGCTGAACATTGTAGATTTTTATATTGGGTCACTGTAATATGCCTTGCAAAAATTAAAGGCTGATGCCAGTCAGTAGCAGTTTGATTTCCCATGTACTAATTAAAATTCACCTGTTCTTGCAATGTGTTTACATTAAAAAAAAATTAGTTCTAGCCTGAACAGTGATGAAGATAACCTTTTAGGGTTAGTCCTCTGACTAATAGGTGTCTGGTAAATGCTGCAGACTTTGTTTGTAGATTATGGGAGAAACTGCCTGCCTCTAGCCTGCTCACAAAGGCTTGCTTTACTTGTAGCTTTTATGGGCATTGCACTACTGAACTGAACACATGCAAATATTACAAAACCAACTTATTTTCCAGTGTCATGTTGTAAATGATTGCTGTGATGAGTAGTCTAAACAATATTGTTTTTCAAAAGATTTTCTCTGGTCAAGGACTGGGAAAATAAGCAGGGGGAATTTGGTCTACCAAGCATGGTTTAGCTGCTACAATCTACTACTAGAATTGTTAGCATCAAGAAGAAAGTAAATTTGTGGGCATGTTATTGTGTTAAATGGATAAGTTTTATTTAAAATGTGCTTTAAGTGCCTCTTGAAAGGGAGGCTGGTACTGTGGGGGAAAAAATCATGTAAATTTTATAAAGTTTTTTATAAACATTGCTAATTGCAAATAAAATAGTAAGCTTGTTGTGTAATAAAGCATCAAGAAAAATAATTGTGTAAAAATATAATTTCTTCTAATACAGAAGTTTTTTTAAAATTGTTAGTGACTTTGAGTATCAGCATTGATTAATCTGTCTCATAAGTAACAGCATTATCAGAGCATTGATACATGATGAAAAGTCCATCTGTAGGACATTCTTTGAACAACAGCTTGTTAAATTGTCCATAAAAGTGGACCTGTTCCAATCTATTTCTATCCACATATAGATATTACTTAAGATAATTTTAAAAATTGGTATACTGCAGCAAGAGCTTTTGGGTTGCTCCCAAGACAAGCTAGAGCTTTGCTACATTGCAGATGATCAGATAGTCAAGGATTCAATTATATTATTTTTGGCAAGAAAATATGTCCCTTTCTTAAATGTTCTATAGATAAAAATGTTAAACAGAAACAGCATAATATATGTTTACTTTGTTATTGGATATTTGGGGCTGTTTGTATCAACATTTATATTATAGCAGCAAACGCCTTACTTACAAAAGCCTTTTAATCTTCTCCTGCTTCATTGTTTATAGTTTCACTGCAGATTGCATTTTGTTCGAAACAAAACAGAATTCTCTCTAGATTTTTAATTTTAGTGACTCACTTGTATTGCATGTTCTAATTAAAATTTTCAAAATAAATTAAATTAGTGAAAACTGTTTCTTTTTTTTCCTCATAGTATTTACTGACAAGCTTACATCATTTACTTTATTTACAGCCAAGATGAGGAAGAACAGGATGGTTTTCCAGAAGTACAGACTTCCCCACCACCTTCACCATTTCTTTCTGACATATTGGCAGCTTTTCAACCAGTGGCATATGATGATGAAGAGGAGGCCTGGCGCTGCCACGTCAATCAGATGCTGTCAGACACTGATGGATCTTGTGCAGTCTATACTTTTCATGTGTTCTCCAGGTTATTTCAGGTCAGTGACTCATTATTAATTAGTTTCTGACCCTTTTCCAAACCGTTCATTTTTCTAATTAATTTTCCAAGGCCTGACACTACCATAAAAAATTCAAATATATTAAAATAATGTAGTTATATGATCATGAAGTATTTTTTCCACAGGACCCTGCCTCATTTAATTCAAAGGATGGATATTGTGCAGGAAATAAGGCATCTGTTCAGTATTTCTTTTTATCCTCATCATTTGTGTGTCCCATCCCACACACACTTTGTTTTTTACTGAATATCATCCAAACCCTTTGCAGAATTATTGATTTCTTCATGAGCTTTTCTGTGGCACTCATCACCAAAGTATGCCAGCCTAACAAATATTAGTGAGTTTGTCTTCACAAAACCCCATGAGGTAAGGAGGTTTTTCACAGAAAGGGAATTGATATACTAGGAGATTAAGTTAAAAAATTTCTGTTAATTTAGGTTGCTTCAGTGATTGGGAACCCAGCTAGGGCCTGATTTTTTCAGAGTACTTAGCATTTTTATAGCACTTAATATGTTCTAAACACTGCAAATTAGGCATTAATTAATTAATCCTCTCACTATCCTGTGAGGAGGTGGATAAGTATTACCTCAGTGAAACTGACACAGAAAGACAAAGTGACTTGATCAAGGCCACACAGTGAGTGAGTGGCAGAACAAATATTAAAATTCAAGACCTTCTGACCCCAATTCTGTGCTCATTCCTCCAGACAACACTGCCTTACTGCCAGAGGCTTGAGCATCATCTCCCAGTTAATTCAGCTGTCGTTACAAGTGCTCAGCTTCTCTGAAAATCAGACCACAGCTGTCTGAAGTTGGGCGCCCAGAAGAAGAGAAACAAACTATTAGTATCCCCTTGTGAAAATGTTGATTTAAGTGATTTGTTCAGCATCACACAGGAAGTCTGTGACAGAGGTTATGATACAACACAGTCCTACTGGGTGGCATTCAACTGCCTTGACCAGGAAACCATAATTTCTCTTGCTGCAGTCCCCTGCCTCATTCACTATTCCAAATTCTGCAACAAATGAAGAAAGGATGGTTCAAACAACAGGTTCATTCACTACATAACCCTCATTCATTCCCTGATCACCATCCATCCTGTGCACTGAATGAGGCAGGGGTCAAGTGGGGAAAAAAGTATGTGATTTTGAAATTAAAGACTGTATCACAATTAGTATCCCATGTACTCTGATTCTCTGCTGAATTTGTCATTTTGTCATATGCTATGGAATTTCGCGCTTTGGCTACAGAATCAGCCATTTTGCTTCAGCCAGATACCTGCCATTTTAGTCCTCCCTGCTCCACCTTGACCTGGCTTTAGCTTCCTCTCTCTGTGCTGCTTTTACCACAAGCGGAAATGCATTACGTAAACAGCACTTTCTCTTTCCCTGCTGTTCATAAAAGGAGGAGCCAGAAAGCAGAGCAACAGCTCTCCCTGGCTCATGAGGACTAACCCTTGACTAGCTGTGAAGGTGTGTGCCCTGGGGGGAATGTTGCAAACCAAGGCCAAGTCATTGGGTTGCAGGCGATGGGGAGATTTCCATCTCACCCAGGCTCTGACATGTGCAGGACTGGATTAAGGCAATTGGGGGCCATAGGCGTACCACAAGAAGGTAAGGGGCCTTTTGTGACCATACCCCACTCCTGCACCATAGCCCCAAACCCCCACTTGGAGTAGCAATGACAGAGAAAAGCTGAGTGCTCTTTTCACAGTGTCCCTGAGCATCTAGCTATGTTGGGAATAACTGTTCTCTGTTACCCAGAGGCTCCATAAAATTTAGAGAATTCAGCAGCATATTATGAAAAATCAACAAATTGAACTAATTAGTACTGCTGTGGAATTGAGAGTTTCCTGCTACTGAACTAAGGAGTACCTGGCATACAATTTGTCCATTGTGGTTCAGAGTATAGGGGGCCGTGATCATAACGCATAAGTGCAAGTAGCAGAATGAAGGTTGAACAGACAAACTTAATCCTGGCATTTCCTAGCTACAGAGTGCTTGACTTTGCAATCTTACTAACATTATTTGAATGTAGATCTTTTGTATGTATTTGTAATTTTTCAGGTATTATAAAAAGAATTTATAGGAGCATACTGGGTCAGAACCATAGACTTATAAACCTATTTAATTTTAAAAAAATGAATAAACATAATTCAAAAAGTTTTCTGAAATATTATTTTCTAACTATGTTGTATCAAATATATAATGGTGTTTGCAGGCATAATTTTTTAATTGGCACTTGTTGACAGTGACCTGCATAAATCGCTACTTATCATTTATTTGTAGGACCCTACCAAATTCACAGCTCTGAAAAACATGTCATGGACCGTGAAATCTAATCTTCCCTAGCCAGGTGCCAGATTTCATGGGGTCTTCTACCCTGCACAGGGCTCCAGCTGCTAGTCAACCGGAAATGGGGAGGGACGAGACTTTCTCTTCCCCTGCAGGGGCCACTCCTAGGGTGGGTCATACCCACCTCTGGGATCTTCCCCAGCAGCAGGAAGCTCTGTGGCTCCAGCTGTCACTCCCCCTCCCACCCCCATGTGGGGAAGCCGCAGCTCCAGCTGTCGCCTTCTGTCCCCCACCCATCCCCCAGTACCCTACCACCCTCACTTCTGTGCTGCCACTGGCTTTAGAGCTGGGCTCCCAGGCAGCAGCCTTCATCTCTGGCTGCCTAACTCTAAAGGTAGCACCCCTGCCAGCAGCAGAGCAGAAGTAAGGGTGGCAGTCCCATGCCCCACTACAATCGCCTTGCAGCCCTTCCACCCTGACCACCTTTTGGGTTGGAACCCCCACAGTTACAACACTGTGAAATTTCAGATGTAACTATCTTTAAACGTGAAATTGACTAATTTTAAAAAAAACCCTGGCTGTGAAATTGACCAAAATGGACCATGAATTTGCTAGGGTCCTATTTATTTGTATTATCGTAGCACCTACCAGCTCCAGTCATGGACAAGGATCCTGTTGTAGTAGGCACTGTACAAAAAGAATCCCTGCCCCAAAAGAGCTTACAATCTAAGTTGTGGCTTTACTACTCCTAAATAATGCATTCATCCCTGACTCAAGGCAATATATAGTACCATAATTTTGGGAACTATTTCCCTTCTTATAGTGTTTTACTGCTTTTATTATGCAAACAGTCCATATTTTGTGAGTGTGTGTATAATTTAATAATGACAAAAAAAAGTGTGTTGTCAGAAATGACAGTAGTTTACATAGAAATTCTTTGTCATAATAGAAAAAAGCTTTCCTTTATCAGGAAAAAGAAAAGAAAAAAGGAAGTAATGCAAAGTAAATATTTCTTTCTATTTTTTATTATTCTAGACCATTCAAAGAAAGTTTGGGACTATAACAAATGATGCAATCAGTTTTCTTGGTGAAGGTCTACAGCGTATTGGAACAAAATTTAAAAGTTCGCTGGAGGTGATGATGATGTGTTCGGAATGCCCAACAGTCTTTGTTGATGCTGAAACGGTAAAATCTCATGTGCAGCAATACACGGTTAGATTAAAATATCTATGTATTTAGTAATCTTCCTGCAGGCACACAGAATGTTTTATGGTTCAACCTTTGCAAAATAATATTGAGGGAATTTTTTTCAAAATTCCAGGCAGACAGCCAACTGATAGTAGTGCCTTTGAAAATCTCTCCCATTGTCAGTGATTGCAGCAGCATAGATAGTACTTGTATTTAAAAATAAAAAGATTAATTTGTATAAATGAAACAGAATAGTATTAAAACAATAGTTTATAGCTGTAAGTTCAGTTGTGAAATATAGCCCTTTCTAATTATACAAAAATTGTTAAATATAATTATTTCTCCCAAATAACTTGTATATGGTAAGGACAAACAGTGGATTTAGATAGTAGATATCAATTAATTTCACTCACTGTTCTTTACAAGGTTTCATTTGTCAAACTAAATGGTGCGGGGGGAGGCATTCAATATCCTGGTCAGATTCTGCTATCCTTCCTTACTGACTTTGAGTCTGCCATAGGGCTTATCTACACAGGGAAATCCAAATCATAGTATTTCCAGCAGAACAGTACCTCTGACAATATCCTGGTTCCATATTGACTTGGGGCTAGATTGTGGCCTGTTCTGCACACTGGCATAAGGCAGTACAAGGGGCACAAGGAGCCCACTTACTCCCTTGCATTGTTGGGCTGCATGCAGGATGGAAGCAGACTCCACAGAGCCACTGCTTGTCCCTTGCACAGGTGAGCAGGAAAGGGAGGAGAGTTGACAGACCATGATTTCATCCCCCCCACACCAACATGCCTGGCAGCTTAGTTACCTCAGTGCTCCAAATAGTATAAGCTGTAACAGCTGTAGACCCAGCACAGTTTATTCCCTTCCTTGAGTAGCATGGAGACTGGTAGGGACATAGGGTGTCACAATGTCACAGTCTCCCTCCTAAGCTGCTCTGGGACAACACAACACATTGTCCTTCCCTGTAAGTGAGATTGCAAACTCATGATTTAGCTCTTAGATGGAAATGTACCACAAGTTGAATCACAAGTGTTATTTCCTTCAGCACTTAGGAGTTCCTTTGAGATCTCTCATCCAAGTTCTACTAGGCACAACCCTGCTTACCTTACAAGATCTGCTTAGATCTCAGCTTGGGGTGGTGTGGCTGCAAATGTTTGCTTAAAGCTAAAAACAGAGGTTTTACTGTGATGTGCAGAACAGCTAGTTTTATGTGATATCCCAAATGTGGTCTAACAATTTAAGTGTTTAATTTGTTAGTAGAAAAAAAATATTTTTATATTCTAGCTGATGTCCTGTGGCTTACTAGAAATGTTGAAGTTCAGCGTTCTAGAGCTTCAAGAACATCTAGATACCTATAATGCCAAAAGAGAGGCAGCAGAGCAGGTGAGTCTGCATTATTCCATAGGCTGATACCTGTTTCAGAATTTTAAAAAATACTAGAATTTCAAAAGATTATCAAGGAGATTTTAAAAAGCTACATGTCTGTCTTGTATCTCAAACAAAATAGTAGACTTAAAGTTAAAAAAGAAATTGCTGTGGCATACTGGTGGAATAGCTTGCTTCCTTTTGTTACTAGCATTCTCTGTTGTGTATAGTTTGAAAGAGTTGTTTGTGCTATGGGTAGTTGATGCTTGTTGCACCTACCTACACACTATTACTTTTTACTGTGTGTATGGGTAATTGTTAGATGTTCAAAAGGTAAAAGAGAATTTTAGCATCAATGCTGAACTCATTGTAGGCTTTTTACTCCTTCATATAAGTACTATGGGGTAGAGAGGGTCTGTGATGCTGAGATTTAAAATAAAGTTGACATTTAGACAATATGATGAAATAGTTTAGACCCTGAAGGTATATTTAATGCCTATCCTCTGTGCAAAGGGCAGTAGGTTTAAAAATTGAACTTTCAGCAAAGCATGTGTGCTTGTTTTTATGAACCAATGTATTGAAACTGACTTTAGAAGGATACTAACTTCAGAAAATTCAAACAGATTACCCTTTCACCAACTAAAAGAAAATATGGAACCAGATTCACCTCTGCAGTCACAGGAAGAGATGCAATTTGTACACACCTGTATAGGAATAGTTGTCGAGAAAAGGGATCAGTCTCTGGGAAGGGCAGTGCTGGTACTGTTGTCACTGACCCCTTGGGGTACCATTAGGAGAGGACATTTTGCAAATGTTGCTGGTGATCTACAGAAGTCTGTCAGAAGCTGCTCAGGAAATGTGCTGAATCAGTTCCATGCAGGCTTACCCTAAGGGCTTGCATCCATTGGTATATCCAAAGATGTGAGCCTGGGACATTGGCTCTGAATTCAGTCTTTCTGGCTCTTCTGTTTTGAAAATATAAATGGTCTCTTTTGATATTTCCCTAATAGATTCATGTAGGCATCGGGTTGTGTGGTAAACATCAATCTTGCACCACTCAAAGTATGTAATGACCATAAACACATCACACTTGCAATCACCTATCAAATGGTTCAGACATGCTGCCACATTTTTGTTAGAAGGAATCTCAAGACGTATCCAGTTTCCTGGGTAAAGTATCTCCATACTTAATGAGACTCCATCAGTCTGAACTTCTTGGAGAAACATTTTTGAAAACTCTAGTTTTTATTAGAGTCTTTAAATTGTGTTTCCTGAATTTTATTAAAAAGTCTTTTTTAACATTTTTAATAAGGACTTTTCTTGTCCTGTTTCTGATGTTAATAAGGTCTTTTTTTTAGCTGGAGAAAAAATTGATTATACAGAGGAAACAGTGAAACTGACTATGCTCAAGAGAACCTGATCTAACTTTAATTGAAGACTGCCACTGAGTTCAGTGGGAGTTGGATCAGATCCAAAGTTCTATCAAATGCACAAAGTAAACAAACTGTAAAAAAGACACATTATTTTCACCATAATCTCCTCCAGTTACAGCAATATTAGAAGTCACACCATAATAGATCCTAAATTTTCACACAGAGGTGATTTTTCTAGTTGGCATTGTCCTTTTAAATACACACTTAGGGACAGAAATTTCAATTAGGTTTATTAGGCTACTGTATTCTCAGCCACGACACTTTTCTCGTTTGAGATGAGACTAAATCAAAACATAAATGAAACACATGGTTTCATCTTAGTCTTTTCAAAGTTACCAGGGCAGCCAAAATCAAGAGAATTGACTTTGTGTTTAGTAGATGGCTCAAATAAAAAAGGTCTGCTTGTGTGTTAGTATTAGTTTGTTACCCTTACTCTTATCACTACTTCCATTTTTTAAAAACCTGAAAAATCCTAAACAATAATTGGATTATGAGAAGCACAAGTATAAGTGTCTTGCACTAACTATATTTCTGATTAAGTTTAAATCTCATCTAATTTTAGGGATGCCCCCATTAGCACAGTATCAAAGTGCCACACTATCTGTAATTTATCTATTCTTACATCCCTGTGAAATAGGCAAATACTATTTTCCCCATTTTACAGATGGGGAACTGAGGCACAGAGAGGCTAAGTGACTTGCCCAAGGTCACTCATGAAGTCTGAGGCAGAGTAGGGACTTGAACCTAGGTATGTGTTTATACTCTGAAAAGTGACTATGCAAAATGGCATTGTGAGATTCTCTCCATGTGGATTGTTTCTCAGTGAGTTAATTGCCCATTATACACATGTGATTTTTTTTTTCTAATTGGTGAATAAGAAAGTAGCAATCTTAGTCACCTTTCTAACCATAAATGCACTTTAAATTTTCAACTATATTTTTATATTTTCATTTTTTATTATAGATTATTCTATGCATAAAGATAATGCAGAATCTCTTTGAGTTGTCTGCATTTTGTTTATATAAAGGAATCTGGTGTATGGAAGTTAATGATGGCCTCTGTCAATATATCACAGTGGAGCACACATGTTTTCTGTAGTGATGCTGTCAAAAGACTGCCCAAGGACTGTTTCTGTGTTCAGCCTGTCTTCTACTGCAATATTTGTGAGTGACTAGGGCAGGGCAAAGGTTTCATTGGGTCAAAGAAATTGTTCTGAAACAACTGAGAGCCTAAGGCAGATTTGGTTATTATTTTTTTAATTTGCATCAAGAAAGAAAAAGATGGTAAAACTTTTATCAGTTTTAGTTAGCATAATATAATTTAATTTAGAAATCAGTGGCTAATTTTCTCCAAAAAATGTTCTTGTTCTACAGTTTTAAAACATATTCTTTTCATTTCTTCAATGGTCATTCTTTGTTCACCACCGTTTGTGTATTGTACAAGGAATGGAGAATTGGGAGTCTTCAGAAGGGTTGAGCGAACGCACAGTGAAGTTAAATAAACAAGGCACAAGAAAATATTGATCCAAAGGTGTAGCCAATTGTTTGACTGCAGTTGCTGTTCATTCTTTAAAATGTTCAAAAGACCAATTAACCTAACTTAGCCAAATTTATTGTCTAAAAACAAAGCAGTACAAGACAAAAGGGAGACAGACATACAAATTCTCACAGAGTGTTCACCATATACAGATTGCGTGCTTCAGAGATGTGCATTTCAGCTAGCAGTATTTATTGGATGATTTTACAAGTTACAAAACTCCTTACACATCACTAAAATCCAGTTCACCAGTTCATACCAGTTCTTTAGTTTGTTGTTCTGTACCTTCCTTATTTTTAGTTTGGCTACTAGCATTCCTGGTACTGGTCCATAAAGGTACCTCCCTGTACTCATCTGAATATTCCATTCCAAGTACTGATGAGCCATGAAAGTTTCCCCTAACCATACTTGGTACAAAGTATTCTTGCATCTTTGCTTTGGCAAGTTTCCTGTTTTGTAATACCAAAGCTGACTTCAGGTTTTCAAAGTGTTGTGGGATACATTATGTGGGTGAACAGAATTGTAGGAAAAGCATATTACATTCCGTTAAAATAACTTCCCTACACTTCTTATATTAATACCATGCACATAATACCTTTTAACATGGTGCATACTATGCCTAACATATATGTATTGGCTAACAAAAGCTAATGAGACATACAGGAAGTGATTGAAGTAAAATTGGTTGGCTATATTCTAATAGGTAATAATTGTATAAAAGCAATCTGTGTGGTATATTAAACTACTGGTCTCTAGAATCAAACCAAGAATTATGAGCCAAACTGTAAACCTCTTTTACAAACTTTATCCTGAAAAAGTGTATTGTATGTGATATTTGTATGTTGTCTTAACCTCCTTAGACTTTGAATTGCACATGTAAAAAATAGGAGTGTTAGTTGTAGCTGCATGGAACTCACACCCAGCAGAGCTGAAGTGGGGGAGACAAAGGGGTTTGTAAGCCACCTTTCTTTTTCGAGGAGTGTCCCTGTGGGTGTTCCACGTTAGGTGTTTTGGCACCCTATGTTTGTAATCAGAGTTTTGTAGTAGCAGTGCCCCAGCTTGCTGTGCACACCCAGCAGCCGTCTCACACCGCTCCGAGTGGTTACTTAGCATGTGCAGCCAATCGTCTCCCAGTTCCTTTTGTACTGCCTTTGTCTTGAGTTGGAGCGACAGCAGTGCCTCTCTTAATCTTACATACCTCAGCAGTTTTCTGTTTTCCCAGATGTATTAGACTTTAATTTCATTATTTATCCTCTAGTTTATATTTTACTTAAAATCTTTCCAAAAATTTTTTTTGGTTAGCTGTTCCCCTCAATCCCTCTTCCCCCCTCCCCCCACCTCCTAGGTGGGTCGCCGGCTTCAACAACAAGAACAGAGACCCAAATATGGACTTATTCTCCTTCTTTCTCAAAACGAGTATCCTCTCAGGCATGTCTGGCTCTCCCGGCTTTAAACGCTGCCTGACTTGCAGACTTTCGATACTGGTAGCAGACGGCCACGCACACTGTGTCCGCTGCCTTGGTGAGACCCACATTACTCAGAAGTGTCGACATTGCAAAAAATTGTCTGCTAGGACAAGGAAGGCTAGGGACCTCCAGATGGAGAAATCTCTCAGGCCAGCCTCCAACCCCGAGTCGAGAATGCCTCCTGGCCAGCAGTCACCAGCAGCAGCATCTGACAGGAGATCTACCTCAAAAATGGCTGGTAAGGAGCCTGCTTCCAAAAAGGCTGCTAAAAAGCGGTCTTGCTCTTCCCCACAGTGAAATTTGCACAAAAGAAAGCAATCTCCCAGTGGAAAATTTGCCCCAGTACCAATGGCACCAAAAGCATCGGACCACGAGGCACCAGGAACGTCCGGTACCAAGACTTCCCAAGGAGCTAAGGACCTGGTGTGGGCAAGCTCTCATGGAGGTACGCGCACGAAAACCAAACCTCCCAGGTTGGCACCAACGGAGCTGAAGAAAACCTCGGCACCGAGTACTGTAATGGCGCCCCCTGATGTACCTACGCAATACAGTAAGCCATCAGTACCAACAGCTCTCACTCTGCTCCCATGCCACAGCATTCTGACGTCCCTGGCACCGAGACTTCCAGTACCACAGCAATTTATGCAACAGGCGAACCTCATGATTACTTCAAAGTCTGGCACGCTCCTGTTCAGTACCGACGGTACCCCAGCGAGACCGGGACCAAACCTGGTGGCTACTCCCGTTGGCTCAGCCATCTCCAGCGATGAGGAAGAAGAGGATGAGGCAGGGACATGCACCCCTCACCACTCCGTCCCTCAGCCAGAACCGTCTCAGCATTACACATCTGCTGACGTATGAGGCTGGCAGGCTCAACTGTGAGTGCCACCTCCAATGACTTTTCCACCCAACTGGGCATACTGGGATCCATGGGCATTATATAGGCCTCAGGACCTCAGCCTCCCCCTCCTCTCCCCATTCCACCAAGGTCTAGAGCAACACGATCCCCTTCACCACCTGCCCCAGCTCCCTCAGAGACATGGGAGGAGGAGATAGAGGAGCCCGAGGGTGATACCCTGCCGCCCACCCACATTTCATCTTCATCACTGGATGAAACAGTAATACCACCCCCCACACACACATCGGGACGATTTCAAATCATTCCAGGATCTTTTCAAGAAGGTAGCTGAATCCCTGGACATTTCCTTAGCAGAGCTACCAGAAACCCAACACAGGCTTACAGACATCCTCCAGGCATCTCCATCAGTAAAAATTGCACTGCCTATCAATGCTGCCATAATGGATCCTGCAAAAATAATCAGGCAGACACCTGCCACACCCCCGCCTTCTTGTAAGAGATCTGACAAGTGTTATGTGCCAGCTAAAGGGGCCGAGCTTCTGTTCACTCACCCTGCACCAAATTCTTTGGTGGTTGAGGCTGTTAATCAAAGGGGAAAACAACACCATCTAGAACGAACCCTTACGGTAAGGACTGGGAAAGGCTAGACCTATGGACAGAGAGCCTATTCCTCAGCCATGCTCCAATTTCGCATAGCTAATTATTCAGTCTTACTAGCTAAATACATGCACAACCTGTTCTCTAAAATGTCAACTTTTATTGAACATTTGCCTGATGACAAAAAAGAACAATACAAGGCTAACATTTCTGAAGGGGGTCTCGTTGCCAAAACAGGCCTCTCTCGACTCCGCAGATACGGCAGCATGCTCCATTGCTACCTCTGTGGTCCTGCTTTGGGCATCCTGTCTTCACCTTTCCGGGTTCCCTAGGGAGGTCCAGGCCACAGTCAAGGATTTACCCTTTGAGGGTCAGAAACTTTGTGGAACACACAAATGTGTCTTTACATATCCTGAGGGACTCCAGGGCCACCTTAAAATCCCTGGGTATCTGTGTACCTGTGAACAAAAAGAAACAGGGCAGATTTTATAACCAGTGATTCTGAACTACCCCAAACACCCAGCCGCAAAGACAGTGTGACCAATGCCATAAACAGACAAGATGCAGGCAGAACCAAGATCAGCCTTCCATGTCTCAACTACTTCTACTCATCTACTTCCAGACAATCATTTTGAAGATTTGGTTGAGGGCATGAGACCTCCACGTTCTTTGATCCCAGAACTAGACCCAATCTCTAGCCCTTTTTGGAGACTGTCACCGTAATACCCAGTCTGGAACACTGTCACTACAGACAAATGGGTTCTGGAAATTATCCAGAAGGGTTACTCCATCCCCTTCATCTCTCTTTCACCTACCCACCCCCCTTCTCTGTCCATCTTCAGGGACCCCTTTCATGAGCCCCAGTTACAACAGGAAATAAACCACCTCCTACAATCAGGGGCCGTGGAACCAGTACCAGATCAATACAGGGGAAGAGGGTTTTATTCCCATTATTTTCTCACTCAGAAAAAGACCGGTGGATGGAGACCCATCATTAATTTAGGACAGCTCAACAAATTTGTGAGAAAGCAACTTTTCAAAATGGTGACTTTTTCCATGATAATTCTGGCATTAGAGAAAGAAGACTGGCTCTCAGCCCTCAACCTACAAGATGCTTACTTTCATGTTACCATTCACCCGGCGCACAGACGATTCCTGAAATTCACCCTGGGACATCAACATTTCCAATACAGAGTGCTCCCCTTCGACCTGTCATATGCCCCAAGGGTCTTTTCCAAGGCCCTCACGGTCATTGCAGCTCACCTCCGAAAACTGGGGGTGATGATTTTTCCATACCTGGACGACTGTCTTTTAAGGGCGTCGACAGAACGTGCAGCACTAAACGCCACACAAACCACGATAATCCTCTTTACAGATCTCAGACTACAGATAAAAGTGGAGAAGTCCACCATGGTTCCTGTCCAACAACTGGAAACTCCCTCGATTGCCTCACCACAACAGCAAGTTTACCCCAACAGTGCTTCCTCACCTTAACCAATTTGATTACAACGATCATGGACAGTCCACAAACGTCCGCCAGAATGTGCTTACAGCTTTTGGGGCACATGGCTGAAATGACATTTGTCATAAAGCATGCCAGGCTACACATGAGATGCTTACAGGCCTGGTTTTGCACCATCTACATACCACATAAACATTCTCTCAACAGACGTCTCACTATGCTCCGTAGGACTTGCTCACATGGTGAACACAAGCACAGAACATCTGCACAGGTGTTTCCTTCCAACAGAAAGCTCCTATTACAACGATCGCTATGGACCCCTCCCTTGTGGGATGGGGAGCTCATTTACGCAACAACGCCATCCAGGGTCGCTGGCCTCCAGTAGAATCCAACCTAAACATAAACATACTGGAACTAAGGGCTGTCAGAAATGCATGTGAGCACTTCCTGCCCTTGATCCAAAACATGACTGTCAAGATCCTTACAGACAATATTGCATGCATGTTCTATATAAATCGCCAAGGGGGAGCGCAATCATACTCTCTGTGCACAGAGGCAATATGCCTCTGGAACTGGTGCATCACCAACAACGTAGACATTTTGGCATCTTATCTGCCAGGATGTCCAAACACGACAGTGGACCAACTGAGCAGAGACTTCTCACAAACCCATGAGTGGGAGCTGGATCATTCAACTCTCTCAGCCATATTCAACCTATGGGGGTTCCCCATTATAGATCTAGCCACAACAACTCAGAACGCAAAGTGCCCTCAATACTGCTCCCGAGCCGGACTGGAACACCACTCCTTGGGCGACGCTCTCCTAATAAAGTGGGAAACACCACTATTGTATGCATTCCCTCCAATCCCACTCCTGAGTCGGGTCATTCACAAGATCAGGCAGGACAAATCCAGGATCATTCTCATCGCACCCACAGGGCCCAGACAAACCTGGTTCCCATACCTGAGACAGATGGCAGTGAAGCCACCTCAAACCCTTCTAATAATACCTCACCTTCTGACGCAGGACTCAGGACACGTCAATCACCCCAACGAATCCCTTCTCTTTCTCAAGGCCGGGTTACTCCATGGCTAATGGGGATTTACAAAAACTATTCTGAGGAAGTGAAAGACGTCCTACTGAACAGTCGAAGATTAACCACACGAAAAATATACACACAGCAGTGGTCCCAGTTCTGCATTTGGTGACAGGACAACCATATTGCTCAACAGTCGACCCCACTACCCAGGATACTGGACTATATACTGGGCCTTAAGAAATCGGGGTTATCTAACAGCTCCCTCAGAGTACACCTGGCCGCCATCACTTCATTCCACAACAAGATGGACGGAGTCATTATCTTTGCTTACCCAACTACTAAACACTTCCTAAAGGGCATAGAAAACACTTATCCCACCCTAAAAGACCCTGCCGCCATGGGATCTTTCTTAACCTTGTTCTCCGCAGTCTAATGGGGAAACCGTTTGAACCCCCTAGCAACTTTTTCTCTGTTACACTTATCCATGAAGATGGCCTTCCCCATTGCCATCATGTCAGCAAGGCGGATGGGGGAATTAGGTGTCCTAATGGCACACCCACCTTATACCACATTTTTCAAAGATAAAGTGATCTTACGGCCACATCCCAAATTTATACCCAAGGTGGCCTCCCCATTTCGCCTAAATCAACCCATATGCTTACCTGTGTTTTTTCTGAAACCGCATGCCGACCGCAGGGAGGCATCACTTCACACGCTAGATGTTTGCAGAGCGCTAGCTTTCTACCTAGAAAGGACAAAAACATTCAGGAAGTCATCTAGACTATTTCTCTCTATAACAGAATGTTCCAAGGGTCAAACTATTTCGAAACAGAGATTGTCTAAATGGATATCAAGTTGTATCCATTTGTGTTACCAAAACAACAATCTACCAGCTCCGCCAGGAGTTTGCACTCACTCCACCAGACCATTATTAATATTGGTGGCCTTTCTCAATAATGTACCCATCACGGACATTTGCAAAGCAGCTACTTGGGCATTTGCCCATACTTTTACTAAACATTACACATTAGAACAGCAATCAGCTGCAGATGCTCAGTGTGGACTCTCAGTGCTATCTACAGTCACTAAACCAACTCTGAAGCCCCTCCCCTCCACTGAGGGGCATTGCTCAACAGTCACCTAAAGTGGTGCACCCACAGGCACACTCCTCAAAGAAGAAGAAAAAGAAGAAGATTACTCACCTTGTGCAGGAACTAAGGTTCTTCAAGATGGTTGTCCCTGTGCGTGCTCCACTACCCCCCATCCCTCTACTTCAGAGTTTCACGTCGATTCTCTGGTGTGGAGAAGGAAATTGGGGACGGTTGCCTGTGCACAGTAGGTAAGCGCTCGGAGCGGTGTGAGATGGCTGCCGCACGTGCGCAGCCAACCGGGGCACTGCTACTATAAATCTCTGATTACAAGCACAGTGTGCCGAAAGTGGAGCACCCACAGGGACAACCATTTTGAAGAACCTCAGTTACTGCACAAGGTGAGTAACCACCTCTTTTTGCTTCCACTGGTCCTGGTATTAGCAGGGAGCCAAACCACCTACCAGTGCAAGTCAAAACATCCACAGGGCTTCTCTAACTTACACTAGTAGGAATGGTCCCCAGCATGCCGCTTTATGGCACGCGCATAAAGGGAGCAAGTGACAAAAAGCCAATGTCCCTTTTGTAGTGCTGGGCCAGGATCGTTCATGTTGTCCAATTTTGCTTTTCCAAACTACTGTTCTGTTCCCTTGTACTAAGGCTTTCATTGTGCTCATATCTGTATTACAGACTAAAACATTGAATCAAAGGAGAATATAAGAAAATAGAGCACTTCAAGTATCATGTAAAAACTGCAGGGATCTCTAATATTTAAAAATATTGTTTTTTCTCTTTAAGATTTCAAAAATGTAAAATGTGTAAGAAGACATCAGACAGAGTGTGAAAACTAGATATTAGGTTCCCAATTTCTGATGTCATTTTTTCTGATGCAAACTATATCATTATTATTGATGAATGCTGTCAGATGAAAAGAAAAACAAGATTTAAAATGTACAGTGGGATCCATGTCACTAATTGAAACTGACACCACAGTGTTTAGAGAATTCCACTTCTCCTTCTGATAAGCACACAGGCCTAGTTAATTCACTAAGTAGCCTTTATTAAATTGAGCAGATGGGAAATCACATTTTTTTCTTCCCTTTCTTGCATCAGACAAAGGTTAGGAAAAGGTCACTAAAATTTCCAATAAGACTCATGATATACAGCACACATTCTGCTAAATTTACTTCCATGGATTGTGTTGAGCCTGTTCTGTGTTACAGGGGATAATTTTCACTTTTATCTCAGCATGGTGCTTTGCTATTCCAGTAATACTCTACTTCAGCATTATTGATGATATTTGTGTTACAGTAATGCCCAAAATGTGCCTGGTGCTGTGTAGGCTAAAAGGATGCACTGTACATCAAGACTGTTAACTTGTTTTTATGTATGTTTTATATTCACTTTTTACGTCCTACAAGATAGTGATTGTCTCTTACACAAAACATTCATTGAAATCAATAGAATACATTTGTTGTACATGTGGCTATACCGGAGAATTACATTTTCTGATCATACTATTTCCCAATAAATGTAACAGGTTTTATCCTTTCATTTATCTAAACTGAATCAACTTTTTATTCAAAGTGTTCTTTAGACACACATCTTTTTAGCATTAAAGGTATTGAGAGATAATATAATGAATCTTTCCAAAAGCAGGTTGAATGAAAATTATTTTAGCATATATAATTAAGGAATTTTCTATTTCCTCCCCCACCTGCCATCCATCCCCAATCACCAAATTTAATGAAAGCACTAAAGGTAGCATGTACTCCATACTGTGGGATAATGAAGCTTATGTGAAATTTCCAGTGGAGGGAACAGGGTAACTGCTACATAGCATTTTTTCTTAGCAGAACAAAGAGTGACATTCATTGGCAAGGTCAGTGCTGGTAAGAAATTAAGTGCCAAGTATCAGGCATGTGAAAGACAGCTTTAACTAGAATTAAACAAAATGAGAATATCAAAATGTATGAATTAAATAATTTCATTGATGGTGATCTGGGTGTATGGAAGGTATTCATAGCAATACATGTCTTTGTCATTTTTATCACAGTCTTTGGTTTGCTCTGTGTTGCAGAGTAGTTTTAATTACTTATATTTATTTTGTAGTGGCTAGATGACTGCAAAAGGACATTTGGTGCTGATGATGGCATACACAGAACCAATACAGATGCTCAGGTAGGTGACTGTCTCTTGTGGATTCTTTTTATATAGTTTATTAAAGTAAAAAACTTGTGTTCTGCACAAAAGCCCTTTTTTGATCTTCTTAAAGATTAAAGTATGTTGGTAAAGCTTTTCATTTCAGTTATCAAACCATCTTTTGGAAACTTAGATTCTTATGAAGTATTGGCCTAATAATAAAGGGCTGTCTTTTATGAAAGTGAGCAACCAGTCTCAGTTCAGGGCTTAATAACATTGAGTTAGATAAGCAGGGTAGATACTATCTGTGTACCAAAGCAAGTCTGCCTTTTATGCAGATGTTTCTAGAAGAAAAAGGATTAGTATTCTGTTTCTGTGCTTGTCAGATAGATTATTGTCTGACCAAAAAGCTGTACTGAATCTAATATAATTAGTACCATATACATATGTATGACCTGTCTGGAACAATATTTTGCTTTATTGTTGTGTTTTATTCTTAAAGTAGAAGCATGACAGAAACTTTGTCAAACGTTATTTTGCTAATTACTATCTAATATGAAACAACCCATTGTTATTAGTTGAATGTTGTACTTATTTGTAAAAAACGTGCATGCATACATTGCATGAGGATCACCCGTGTCTTTAACACTACTAATTGTTGTAATAGCCTTGTCTACTTGAGACAAGGTTTGTTTCTTAAACAATATATGCATAATATTCTCACTAAATGTACTGTAAAATGGCGTGGGGGTGGGAATCCAAGCATATACATTGTTTTGCTACTGTTGGGTACATGGGTTTGATTCTGCCCTCTAGGATTGTGTAATAAAATTGATGAAAGACAGAATTAGAATAGATTTGTTTAAAATCACTTTCATAGGCAGATTTGACAGGGAAGGTAAAAAGGAAGAATACGATTCCCCCCACCTTTGGGTAATTCAGAATGCATACACAAAAACTTCTTGGGCTATGCCTACGCTGTGAGCTAGGGGTGTGATTTCCTCATGTGTGCATACTTGTGCTAGCTCTCCTCAGGCTTGTATAGCAGTGTAGCTTCAGGAGCATCGATAGCAGAAGCACAGCTTAGATGAATACCCACTGGTTTAGACAAATACAAACTCAGCACGCCTCTGCTGCTGTTACCTGTGCTACTGCTATTTATACTCATGCTAGCTCAAAGAGGGCTAGTGCAAGCATGTGTATGCAGGGGAATCACAACCCTAGCTCACAGTGTAGAAAAAGCCATGGACTTTGATCCTGCCCAGTCTTATGAATCACTCATAATTATGTATCTTGAAAAATAAGTGTGTGGAGAATCCGTTTTTTCAATATCTGAAGTGAGGGGCATTATATGTCAGAGGTCAGACCTAAGCAGTAAGAATTATTGGATGTCTATATTCTGAACCCAAGTCAGGTGAAAGGGGTAAGGTTGCCAGGTGTTCGGATTTCGACCGGAACACCCAGCCAAAAAGGGACCCTGGCAACTCCAGTCAAGCACCGCTGACAGGGCCATTAAAAGTCCAGTTGGCGCGAGGCTGGCAGGCTCCCTACTTGGCTCCACGCAGATCCCAGGAAGCTGCCATCATGTCCCTCCAAATCCTAGACATAGGGGAGGCCATGGGGGCTCTGCGCCCTGCCCCCGCCACAAGCGCCAGTTCTGCAGCCCCTATTGGCTGGGAACGTAAGGGCCAGAGGGACATGCTGACAGCTTCCTGGGAGCTGTCTGAGGGAAGCGCTGCCCAGATCCCACACCCCAAACTCCCTCCCACACCCAAACTCCCTCCTGGAACCAGCACCCCCTCCCACACCCCAACCCTCTTCCCCAGACGTGAGCTCCCTCCTGCGCTCCAAAGCCCTCGGCTTCAGCCCAGAGCCCCCTCCTGCACCCCAAACCCCTCATCCCTGGCCCCACATGAGAGTCCTCACCCCCTGCACCAGCCCGGAGCCCCCTCCCACACCCTGAATCCCTCATTTCTGGCCCCACCTCAGAGCCTGCACACCCAGGCAGAGCCCTCACCCCAGCACGCACCCCTACCCCAGCCTAGTGAAAATGAGCGAGTGAGAGTGGGGGAGAGCAAATGATGGAGGGAAGGGGGATGTAATGAGTGGGGAGGGGGCCTCGGTGAAGGAGCAGGGGCTAGGCAATGGTATTCGGTTTTGTGCGATTAGAAAGTTGGCAACCCAAGAAATGGGAAGCATTTTCTTCTTTTTACTCTACTATGAAATCTGTTTATAAGAATGTGATTTTTTTTAAACAAAATCCGTACAGTAGCACTGTTGGTGATGCTATACTTATGTCTGTCATTAATTTTTATTTAAAAGAAATCTTATTTTCAGCAGTAAAAATTTCCACTTTGCACACAGAGTTTCAGCCTAGAAAGGAATTTTCTCTCCATTTTTCACAAAATTTTATTTGGACCTATTTAAACTATACAAGTCTCTTTAAAAAAAAAATCCCAATTCAGAAGTTTTTGGTTATGTTTTTAGATTAAAACAATATTAGAGCACGAGATTATTATGTATAGCTGTGTGTTAAGAATTCTGAAAAACAATTTAAAATGGCCAATATTTTAAACTCAGAAAAATGGCTAAGCACACAAGCTAAATACTGTTCATAGGATATTTAATGCATATTAAAAATTGTTTGCACCCTAATATCTTGCTTGACATGTGTTCCATTGTATAATAGACATATGTAGGCATGCACACTTTCCCTACAGTGTCCTAAAGATTTATTACATACTTTACCTATATAATAATAAAATAGTACTCTGTATTTATATATCATCTTACATTTTCAAAATGCTATATAAACACTAATTAACTCTCCCAATATACTCATGAAGGCAGTGAGTATTAGTATTTCTGCTTTATAGATGGAGAAATGGAGGAAGGGCCAAATTCAGTCCTTACTTCCATAGGTGCTGGAAATATGGGTGCTGGGGTTGTTGCCGCACCCACTAGCTTGAAGTGTTTTCCATCATATGGGTTTGCCGTTTGGTTCAGTGGCTCTCAGCACGCCCACTATACAAATTATTCCAGCGCCCCTGTTTACTTCAAACCTGTACAGACCTGTTAGAACCAGTGAATGGTGCACAGGATTGAAGAAAGGCAGAGTTTTTCCAAAAAGGTTAAAGATGAGATTGTCAAAGGGGCTCAAGGGAGTTAGATGCCCAGCTCACATTGACCTTCAGTGGAAGTTGGGCATCCAACTCCCTTAGACACCTTTGAAGACATGCAGCCTAGATGCCTTGCCTGAGCCCACACATTGAGTTAATGGCAAAGCTGGCTCCTAGTAATGTGACCCTTTCACTGGATCATACATTTATTTAAATTTTTTAAAAAATTAAAAATATAGTATGTGCTCACTCACACAAAGACAGGAAAGTGCAGTTAAGGAGTTTTCAAAAAATACACCTTCTATAGACTTTCTAAATACATTTAGAAAAGACTTGAAGGAACTATTGTGGATTACTGAATGTGGTACTTGTTTCAGAAATCCTTGTAAGTGGAATGGAATGTTGATAGATTATTAAAGTAATCAACTAATGTACAGACCATTACAGGTTCAGACTAATGGGTTCAGACTAATGTACTGACCATTCTGCTATGGTCAGAAAAATGGCATCTCATTCAACAGAAACGCTTAGTTCATTGACATAAATAAGATTCTCCGACTACTTTTTAGCACTGCCGTCAATACAGCTAGGGAACAAAGCTGAATTCTCTTCTGGCACATGCATCATCAACAGAATTGTTAACTAAATCCAGTTACAGAATCTTTACCAGTAGTGATGGCAAGTGAGCCAGAAAGAAAGCATCTTGACTGTCAGATCCCCATCTGAGTTTTCAGGACTGGCAGTTAGAAAATTATGTGATCTGTAAACTGAGTAAATTTGATGTAAAAGTAATGGCGAGAGAATAAATATAAAACCACACAATACCATTTTTCAGAGTAGAACTTCACTTCAACTTATAGAATAGCTCTGTTTATGCTTACATTCCCTGTAGAAATCCATGTCTTTTTTTTCATTTTTGGTTTATAATAGTAATAATAGACCATGCCTGGCATGTACTGGGACTTAATAACTGGCTGAAGTTTATGAAATCAGCTCTTCTCTGCCGGTCACTAAGGGTATGTCTACGTGGAAGGAAAAAAAAAAAAAAAGTACAGCAGCAGGTCTGAGTGCAGGTCAATTGACTCAGGCTCATGGGGCTCCCACTGCAAGGCTAAAAATAGCAGTGTAAATGTTCGGGCTCAGGATGGAGCCCAAGCTCTGAAACTCAACAAGGGTGGAAGGTCTCAGAGCACAAGCTCCAGCCTGAATGTCTAAACTGTTAGTTCCACAGCACGTGCCCCATGACTGAGACTCACTGCCATGGGACTAGTTTTTTGCTGTGTAGACGTACCCTAAGGGCTTTGATCCTGTGCTTATTGAAGTCAATAGCAAAATTCCCATAGATTTTAACGGTTCGGGATCAGGGTTTAATCTCCTGAAATTGCACTGTGCCCAGTAGTTGCTGCTTGCCTAATTACTCTACTATTAGGTGTTAGTGAGTACAAACTACAGAATAAAATATAGGCATTGTATATATTCTGTGTATTTACATAGTACTGAAGCATAAACTGCTCCTGTGTGGAAGAGTCACTTTGATTGCATCATCTCTCATATGCTTATTAATGTATGTGTTAAGTGCCACCAACGTGCTTGGCACTGTACAAAACACAAAAGTAAAGACCTTCCGTGGCCCAAATAACTTACACTCTAAGGCCTGGTGTACACTGGTGTCAGCATGTAGGATATGTGTAGTACACGCCACAGTGAAAAGCAAGCTGTTTCCACCCTGCCAAGTGTAGCTACTGGGAGCGTTTCTCTGCTGCAGGGAGCTTCCAGAGCCTTTCCCCAGTGCCTCTCCCGCCAGAGCCTTTCCCTGCCACAGCAGCAGGAAGGTAGTGGGACATTACACTACTAAAGACAGCGGTGTAGATGGCGAAGACAGTGAGTGTGAAGAGAGCTGTGTAGGATATGTACTCTAAGGTTCTGGTGTGTCCTTACTCTGCTCACCGAAGTAGTGCCTCACTGTCTACACTGTTATTTATACCCATTCTAGGGGTGCATGCAGTGTGTATGTACTCCACATGCTACTGTAAGTGTAGATATAGCCAAAAAAGGCTTTCCTGACATTTACCACACACACACGCCCATTCTTCTTCTAAAATACTGTATGCACAATCCTAGAGGGAAATTCGACTGTGAAAATCTTGCCTTGAAGTATTGTAAAGGTCTTAATTAAAAACTCAAAAACAAAGACTTCTTGAGTTGACTCAAAATCCAGATTGACATAACACCCTAAATTCATGGGGAAAGTAATGGGGGGGGGTTCATTTTTGTTGTTTTTCTCCCCCTATGTTCAAATATGATTACATGGATTAAGGAAAATGGATTGTACAGATAATAAACCCCAATTGTTCTTGTTTCTGATGGTTTATATAAATATTTACACATATATAACTGCAGACCCCTCCTATAGCAGTGTTGTTGCTGAAGTATATTTTTGTTAATGGGTAGGACAGCAAGAAAAAAAGTTACTCTTTGTCAGTTATATCAGCAAGTGTTTAGTAATTTCACTTTGAATTCAGCCTGATATTTTTCCCACTCAATGAACCTGTTGAGAACGGTAGATATATTTCTTCCTCTAGTTTGCCTGGGGCATCTATGACCCTAATTAAAATAATTTCCTACACTAATTCTTGATCTTTTTCTTCCTTTGTATTTTTGTGACCCGCTCACCTTCTTGCTTAGCAAATGGAAATTCTAGCAGTAAGTGATGGTTCTTGATTTATTGAATACTTACCCATGACAGTCGTCAAACTGGTCTCCATCTGTTTCTTGTCCATTTGTGACATAGTAATGTCTTGTCATAGACTATTATAAAAGTACTGCGTGCTTCAATTTTGTATAGTCCTAACCCATGAACTAGTGGTCCTTTGTAAATAATATGATCCTGTAGTTAATAGAAGTTAATAGTAGATGACTCCATTAGCAGTAGCTTCTCTGTCTAAATCTAAAGCAATATTAACGTTGCCTCCTCATTAATTCATGTTTTAGATAAAAATATGCAAACAAAGTGATGCATAAGTTAATATTGCTGCTCCATTCCAATAAGAATATACCATCTGATATTTCTTAAAATAAAATCATAGCGAGCTTTCATAAGGAAACATTCTTATGTCTAAGAATTGAATTAGTTTCCTCTTGCTCTATCATGCAATTGTAACTGTAAGTCTAGGGTTAATAGCATACTTACCTGTTTTATTATCATTGGGAAAAGAGGCCATACTCATAAATCACAATTGTTTGTTTGGTATCAGATCTACTGTTTAAACTGACAAAACAGCCAAAAGAACTAAAAGCGATCTATATATTTCCTGCTGGAGCATGACATTTTGAAATGTCATTTGAATCCCCTTTTTTCTTGTTGGAAATGTGATTGCCTTTCTTAAAAGATAAACTTTTAACCTGCCAGAGTAATGCTACTTTATTTTTAATTACCAGTCTAGTCCTGAATGCAGCTTTCATCTGCTTTCATCAGCTTCTCACTACATTAGCTTGTAAATCTTCTTGACATTTCCTTTTCTGCAGTAAGCAAATAAATATTTTTAATATTGTAAATTCTGTGCTGGACAAACTGGCTATGATTTTATTGTCTGATTGTGTCATATGTTAGTTGATTAGCACTCCCTGAATTTAAGATAATGTTGCCGTTTACATTTTTAGGAGCTGGAGTTGTGTCGGAGGTTATACAAGTTGCATTTCCAGTTGCTGCTTCTGTTCCAAGCCTATTGCAAACTTATCAGCAAAGTAGATACAATCAAAAAAGAGGCAGAGGTAAAGGAAATAATATTATTTAGCTATCTGTTATTGGTGTTCAAAAGCAATACCCATTAAAAATTACCTTTTTATAATTTTTTCTTTTCAGTGGGTCATCTCTTTTGAAAATGGAGGTGTGTATAGCAGCTGTTTTGTAGCCAAGAGATAAAAGGTTTAATTAGAACTTGCAATTATTTTCTCAGTCATTGTATTATATCTGTGTTGATCCTTGGACCACTTGAAAGCTCTTTAATACAATGTGATGCAGGGAGCCCAATGATCTTAAAAAAAGCAAGGATTTAAAATGTTTCTGTCACTGTTGGTGTATACCAATCAAACTGTAAATGAGGTACATTAACTCGAATCAAGAAGATTCTGTTATGAAGACCCTTTCTGCCTCCACTGAGTCTCATCATCTGTACATAGTTGTATAGTCAGTTTGCAATTAATGTTACAGCTTTAAAGCCATATTCAAGTTTCAGGTGACTATAACCTATCTCTGCATATCTGTACAAGAAGTAGTATGTCTTCAGCACAACTAAAAATCAGGGAGACGGTGTCTCATGTTGGAAACAAAAAAGAAGCACCCAAAATTAGTGATATTTCTAAAAAATTAGCTATTAGAGGTTTTTAGAACAGAAGGTTGATTAAAAGAGGCTGGAGGGCCATAAATATAAAGGGAAGGGTAAACCCCTTTGAAATCCCTCCTGGCCAGGGGAAAGCTCCTCTCACCTGTAAAGGGTTAAGAAGCTAAAGGTAACCTCGCTGGCCTGACCAAAATGACCAATTAGGAGACAAGATACTTTCAAAAGCTGGGAGGAGGGAGAGAAACAAAGGTTCTGTGTGTCTGTCTATATGCTGGTTTCTGCCGGGGATAGACCAGGAATGGAGTCTTAGAACTTTTAGTAAGTAATCTAGCTAGGTATGTGTTAGATTATGATTTCTTTAAATGGCTGAGAAAAGAATTGTGCTGAATAGAATAACTATTTCTGTCTGTGTATCTTTTTTGTAACTTAAGGTTTTGCCTAGAGGGGTTCTCTATGTTTTTGAATCTAATTACCCTGTAAGATATCTACCATCCTGATTTTACAGGGGGGATTTCTTTATTTCTATTTACTTCTATTTTTATTAAAAGTGTTCTTGTAAGAAAACTGAATGCTTTTTCATTGTTCTCAGATCCAAGGGTTTGGGTCTGTGGTCACCTATGCAAATTGGTGAGGCTTTTTATCCAACATTTCCCAGGAAAGGGGGGGTGCAAGTGTTGGGAGGATTGTTCATTGTTCTTAAGATCCAAGGGTCTGGGTCTGTAGTCACCTAGGCAAACTGGTGAGGCTTTTTACCAAACCTTGTCCAGGAAGTGAGGTGCAAGGTTTTGGGAAGTATTTTGGGGGGAAAGACGCGTCCAAACAGCTCTTCCCCAGTAACCAGTATTAGTTTGGTGGTGGTAGCGGCCAATCCAAGGACAATGGGTGGAATATTTTGTGCCTTGGGGAAGTTTTGACCTAAGCTGGTAAAGATAAGCTTAGGAGGTTTTTCATGCAGGTCCCCACATCTGTACCCTAGAGTTCAGAGTGGGGGAGGAACCTTTACAGCTGCATTGAAAGGGCAGCTGGGCACTTAATGAAGAGGAAGCAGTTTTCAAGCTATCACTCAAAAGTTGCATTGGCAAGCCTTCTCGAGCTAGCTTGACTCCAACTACCACAGGTAACAACAACAGTGAAGACAGCACAGGGCAGACTTCGATGCAGTTAGTACAAGTTCAGCACAGACCCTGGGTATGTATTCAGCTCACTAGCCTGCTCTGAAGCCCATGCTACGCTGTCTTCAGTGCTCCTTTTACCCTCGCTAGGTGACTCAAGCTAGCTCAGGTAGGTTAGCCTGTGCACAGCTTTTGCTGTGTAGACTTACCCTCTTTCTCGTCAAACCCTTCCCACACTCCTTATCAGTCACACACATCCCTACCTCTCTCTCCAATTCCAACACACCCACCTCCATCCCCCATAATGGGCCCCTGGAAGTTTTCATTCTTGAGATCCCAGTATGCACATTTGTTGATAACCGTGGGTAATGCTGATGAAAGAAGTTGTCTCCCAGTCAGCGGGTGCTATGGCAACTGGTCATGCATTTTTATCCCCACTGGCTGCCCAATCAGCATGTCAGTCATAGAAGCACTTCAGAGTATAGGTCTCGTGTCTTACTCATGCTCTTTGGCTAAGGAGTTTTCTTTCCCACCTGTCCTGTCTGGGGAATTATGATGTTGGTTTTGCTTTCTGTGTAGACCATGGTAGATTGAGAGCAAGCTCAGGAACAGCGCTGCAGTATGTGCATTGGCTGGACCACACTACTGTGTTTGGGTCACCACTGCTATATACGTCTACTGGACTTTTTCTTTCTTTCTGTACATTCAGATTTTCTTTATTTGTAATAGAATCACTTCAGCTTTATTTCATTCTTCCAAAAGAGGCTACTTCTTTAGGTTGATTTTATACATGGCTACAGGTGGAAGGGTTCATGGCCCACCAATGACAGTGTGGTTGCGAGGTGAGAATTCCTGCAAGGAATTCTAAAGAACTGACTAAGGACAGACTATGGGAAAGCCCAAATGCTCATTACAAGTACTTGACTCATGTAATCATCCACATGCATCAATGTTTGGGCCAAGTGGCCACACTGGTGCCCCTGTCTGTGTGTCCTCATGCACAGTTCCGAGGGAGAGAAAGTGCACATCCCTATCTTCCTGCAACGCTTAATTTGGCTGAAAAGAGTTTTTGATCCAGAAAAGCTCAACTCTCCATATTTCTTTTAGGTTATAAACATGTCAGAAGAACTTGCCCAGCTGGAGAGCTGTTTGAAAGAGGCTGAATCTGCTTCAGACAGTGGTATTGAAGAAATTGAAATACAAGAGGCTTCCCAAGCTAGCACAGAAACTGCCATTCATTCTCTCATTGAAACCTTGAGAAGCAAGGAGTTTATATCAGCAGTAGCACAGGTCAAGGTTTTCAGGTAAAATGTGAAATGATTTAAATTATTATGCTTTTAGAGCAGCACTCAGTTTCCTAATGGACTTTTTAAATTTAAACATAGGCTTGATTCCAGTTTTTTTCCAACTCTTGCTGGATGTCCTTGTTGAAAAGGACAAAATTGGTTGTTTTTATGTGTTTTTCTCCTGTGCATGTTCACCATTTAAGAAGGGTAGTTCTGATCTTTAACAACTGTTTGTATCCTTTGAAAAATAAATTTATTGTAATATTATCCTGTAAGAAAATGACGTCTTATTAATAAGTATAGGAATAGCACCTTAGAACTTTCTCTTTCTTTCTCTTCTCACATTCTTTTAATTTATAAATACATATTCTTTAAAACAAAAACGAAAGTCATGTTGAATAATTAATTGCTTTGTTTTCTTTTGAAAGAAGATATTAAATATTTAAATTATATGTTCACAGGTCTGTTTGGCCCAATGACATATTTGGCAGTTCTGAAGATAACCCAGTCCAGACACTGTTGCATATATATTTTCGTCATCAGACATTGGGCCAGACTGGTAGCTTTGCAGTAGTAGGCTCTAACCAAGACATGTCAGAAGCCAGCTCAAAACTGATGGAACTTAATCTAGAAATTCGAGAGTCTCTACGCATGGTTCAGTCCTATCAGCTTCTAGCAAAAGCCAAACCTGTAGGAAATATGGTGAGCACTGGATTCTGAACAGCTTTCATTTAGTAGAGAAACAAAGCGAAGGATGCCTCAGAACATTATCAAGCACCTTTCATTAAAAAAACTGATGACCAATACAGAATTTTAACATAGCAAGACATTTCATCAAAAAACAAAGATCTAAAAACCAATGGAGTTAACATCTTACTGACTGCTGTTTCTACACACAACAGTTGTGTGGGCGGTAATGATTTTTTAATTATATAGATATAAACTACATTAAAGGAAAAGGGCTAAAAGCAATGCATATACATGCATTATTTTCTGTAGAAACAGAATTGTAAGTGCTGTTGCAGTAATGGCCTCCAGATGTTGAGACAAGTAAAGCAGGTGGGATGAGGCTAAAATCAAGGCTGATTTATTTTGGCTGAAGACCTGCAAGATTTCCTGGTTTTACAGCAGTACATGTAATCATCAACTAATTGCCTGATGACACATTTTGCAATGTCATGAAGAATGTGCAGTCATATATGAGCAGAAAAAGGACTTGTAAAGACTTTGCAAAAACCATTGATTTCTCAATGTTTTGTTTGCTTTTTGTTTTGTCTGTAATGAGGAATTATGTGTGAGAGTTGAAATGTATGGATATATGACCGTTGCATTTTGAAGGTATGGATGTTTGTTGATGAGGTCTCAGAGCATGCCTAAAAGAGCAATGCAAGATTATTTTTGGAGAAATTTTATTTTATTAGCTCTAATCCTCATAGTGTGTAAATGTTAGGACATTTAATAATATTTTAAACTGGGATTCCCCAGTGTTTCTAAAAGAAATAATATATCTGTTAAACTATTGGAATGCTGCTCAGTTCTCTGATCAGTGCTTATGTTACAAATATTGATAACTAACCAAAAAGTAGCTGCCTGCAGAGACTTTAAAATGTATATTAAAGATATATGCTGCCCATCAGCAATTCTCATTAGAAGAAAGTTAACTTATTTTATTCTGTATATATTCTAGAAAGTGTATAGTGCAAAACCAGTATTTTTCTTGTACATTCATGCAATGCACTGTTATATGAGAATAGATGTACAAAGCTAATGGGGGAAGGGGAACAGTGGCTATTAGTAGTAAAATACATGATTTGCAGTCGGCATATGCTGAGTTCAAGAAAAGAGGTGTGAATGCATTTACACGTATCTTCATAACTCACGTTACACCTCAGGAACTGGGACTACAGGGGAAAAAAATGAAAGGAAGAGGAAACTGACTATCAAAACCTGCAATATACTTCTATATACTTATAGTTCATAGTCATTGTTCACTGTAGCATAAAATGAACTGGATTCTGTTGAAAATAGCATTTTGTAAAAGAAATACGTGAATGTAGTCCCATGATTCCTGTGATTTGAAAGGAACACCCAGTATTTTTATATGCATCTCTCTTACCCACTGTGATGATTTTTTTTTTTAAACTGGGCTCTGTAATTCCAGAGTTTAGAATGTACAAATGAAATTCTTAGCTTTGCCTTTTCTTGGGGAAGTGGACCCCACTAGAAATGTAATTATGCTGAAATGCATTAACTGAAGGCACTGTGCACCCTGTTGGACTGCTGACAGTAGTTGATACCTTAACAAGCTCTGTAACTGGTCAAGGCACATTCATAATCACTGTATTTTTTGATCTGATAAAATTGAATTATTTTGATGTTTCTGTGGTACTGTAGCTGGTGTTCTTAATTATTTAATAAGTATTTACTGGGGATATGTAGTTTTATTTAGTGGCGCATTACACTTTTATTTACATCATCTTTTACCAGCTCCCCCCCTTTTTTTTTTGTAAAATAAAAACATTGTATCTGTCATCATGTGTATTCTGTGCAAGCTAGAAGGATACGTAAGTATCATTTTTAGAAGTTTGTAAACACTGAAGTGGAAATATCTCTTAGCAGTTAACATACTGTACAATTTCAGCAATGAATTGGCAAATAATTTCCATGTTTTCTTCTCATACGTCCTGTCTATGCTACAGCATTTTAGTGTGCATCAAATCAGATTGTAATATGGCTTATACTACATATGCCTCACATCCACATCTAATTATAAATTCCAGTGCACAATTCCTAACCATTAATGTGTACAGTTTTTGGAACTTTCTGTTCTTACAATTACAAGACTAACCTGGGTCCCAGCAATATTCTCTTACTTTATAGTTTAGCCTAATCTGGGTGTTCTCCCAATCCACCTTCCTCCCAAGCATCTGAAGGAACATCATCTCAAAATGCACTACACAGTGTCTTCCTTGCACTCTTTTCTCCCACACCAGCCCTCCATGCAACCACATAACAAGGAAGTGGTATGCCAATTTAAGTGTACTTTATTTTGCTAACAGGAGCAAGCATTTACACATCCATTTCTTATAACTAGCTGGATTCTTGTGCTAGCTGCTATCCTAGATGAACAAGCACCTGATCTGATACTGGGGTCAATGACCTGTTTACCTTCTGAAGCAAGGGGTGTACTTAAGACGGTTACGGTTTAGCCAAGTGAAATCATGAGATTTGCTGAATATGCTGGTGCCTGGAGTATCAACTAATGCAAATGGGGAAAAAAGCAATAAAGGACTGAGTGCAAGATTGCAACCTGGGATCCAGCAAGCAAGGCCCCATTAACTTCTATTTTCTTTGAAGAACTGGTCCAGATTTTTAACAAACCAAGCTCAATCCTATTTCACATACTCAAGAGCTTTGTAGGAGTCCCTGCAACCCCATTTGAAATTACACAATCCAGTGTCCACAACAGGTGCTGTGTGCTATGAGAACAGAAGTTTGCATTTAGCATAGGCCTGAGATGGAGACAGGGAGTTCTTGCATTTGACATGAAGTGGGACTGCCTACCAAGTGTTTAAAACGTACTAGAGTGTAGAACTACAGAGGATGGACACCCCACAGGATTCATTTTTTACTGCCATTATCAAAAACACTCAATCCTCCAACTGCCAAAAGTGAGACTTCAGACTGTACCATTGTTATTGTGCTGGAAGAAACAGTAGCCAGGGAGGGTGGAAACCAGCTGTTATCCCCATCCTACTGCTCCTAGTTGTAGCATTGACCTGACTAATACCGGCCACTGTAGTGAGGCAACATCCAGCAAGCCCACTTCTCAAGCTATATTAAGATCCAGGCTCTTGCCTCATCAATGATGCAGTACCTGCAGTGATGTAGGAGGATGTGGTGGAAGTAGCTACTGTTTACAAAAGAAGCGTGGTGATAACTGTAGGAAATACTACAGCTCTCTGCCTTCGTTATGGCAATAGTTTAAACTTTTATGTAATGAAAATATGAATTGCATGCAGGTAAACTTTGAAGTCTATATATAAAGTAACCTTTCAGAGAAGAAAATTAGAAGCAGCACACAACTGTGTCTTTCTGTGTGTTATAGTTCTATGATTGTCACAGAATTTTATCATTCTGAGGAGTGTAACACTGACCTACACTATTGCATCTTCAATAACAAAGTAGTCTTACAAACATCTGATTCTTAGGTAACTGAGGGAAATGTACTTTTTCATATCCTGCAGGCCGTAGTCTTCACCTCCTGATCAAGTCTACTGTTCCAGGAAGGAAAAGTTTTCTGATGTCCACAGAGCAATGAAGATATACCTCAAACACATGGACTGCTTTTGAAAAATCAGCATACTTATCTTTCCATCCAAAATGTCTCAGCCAAGACAACTTATCCATAGGCAGATAGATAAGATGTGTTAGAAATGCATACACTGCCTTGGGTGCACAGGTTCCAAGGTTCATTTAATGCATTCTAGTGTAGCTCTCTGGGTTGAAGGGGTATCAGTCACCTTACAATAAATCAAGAAGTTGGCTATATTATCCTCTAGTATTTTCATTAAGCAGTCCAAGAGTGGCTTGTTCTCTTCCAGATAGGTCTCCTTTGGAAGAAAGATATTCTATTGAGAAGTCTATAAAGATTTTTTTCCCCCTTCCCTGACAGGGACTGTGGAAATACTTGGCTGACTTCTGATTCGTCTCTTTGATCTCCCTTCCCACTATTTTCCATAGTACTCTTCATCTTATTAGAGATGCAAGGTAGCAGCAAAGTCAGGAGCTAGAAGGGAAAATGTTAGCTGATCATTTCCTTTCTAGAACTGATCTTTTCCCTCAGTCTAACACATCCTTTTGGATATGTCAAACAGTTCTTTAATCTCATACAAAAGACAGATTCCAAGTCCAGAAGGGACCATTGTGATCATCTAGTCCAACGTCTTTTCTAAGACAGGCCATAGAACTTCCCCAAAATAATTCTTAGAAAATATCTTCTAGAACGACATCTGATCTTGATTTAAAAATTGGCAGTGATGGAGACTCCACCAAGACCCTTGATAAGTTGTTCCAATGGTTATTTGCCTTCATTTCCATTTTTAGTTTGTCTTGCTTCAACTTCCAGCCCTTGGATCATGTTATACCTTTCTCTGATAGGCTGAGGAGCCCATTATTAAATATTTGTTCCTTATGTGGATACTTACAAACTAATCAAATCACCCCTTAATCAGCTTTTCATCTATCACTAGAAGGTATGTTCTCTCATCCGTTAGCCAGTCTCATGGCTCTTCTCTGAACCTTCTCCCATTTATCAACATTCTTCTTGAATTGTGGCTACTAGAACTGAATGTAATATTCCAACAGCAGGCTCATCTCTCTACTCCTACTCAAGATTCCTGTTTATGCATCCAAGGATCATGTTAGCTCTTTTGGCCACAGCATCACTTGGAAGCTCATATTCAGCTGATTCCAGTTTATTGTTTCTCAGGAGAAAGATTTATGGGTTGTGGAGGATAGAGTTCCCCCAACCTGTAAGTATAGCCTACATTTTGTTCCTAGCTGTATACATTTAGCCATATTAAAATGCATAGTATTGACTTATGCCCAGTTTATCAAGTGATCTAGATTGCTCTGAATCCATGATCTTTCATTATTCACCACTCCATTTTGTGTCATCTGTATACTTTGTGTTTTCTTATAGGTCACTGATAAAAATGTTATTGCAAGGCTCAAGATCAATCCCTGTGAGACCCCAAATGGAAACCCCACTCGCTGACAATTCCCCATTACATTGAGACCTATCAGTTAGGCAGTTTAATACATTTAATGTGTCATGTTAATTTTATATCTAGTATTTTAATCAGTGTCATATTATACAAAGTCAAACACCTTAAAGTTTAAGTATGTTTACACTATTACCTTTATCAACCATACTTGTAACCTCAAAAAAAGTTTGAAAAGATCTATTTTCCATAAACCCATGTCGATTTGCATTAAATTATGTAACCCTCCTTTAATTCCTTATCAAGTCCCCTGTCAGCCACTCCCTTATCTTACCTGGGATCAATGTTGAGCTGCCAGGCCTATAACTACCTGGGTCAAAACTGAGATTATGAATTGAAGGAGTTGTTAGTAATAAAGTATTTCTAAAGGTTTGGCCATATGTTTGATAGGCAGATGGAAATGTGGACTGCCTCTCCAATCTGTGCAGAGAAAGCACAGCTCAGTAGTAATGGATTGGGGAAAGAAATTAAGTAAAATTTTCCATCATTCCACAGATGTGATTAAGCCAGATTCTGGTGTACAGCAAACACATTTAAAGACTCATCTTCTCACACTGGCACTCTACACCCTCACTTTAGAAATAGGTGGCCAGTATTATAGCTACATAGAAGCCAGTAGTCAGCTGCTACTCGGATCACTTCTAGGAAGGGGAATGGGGGGAAACAAAAACACACACGGGGGGGGGGGAGGGGAGAAAAAGGAGAACCCAGAAGGAAAATCTCAGGCTGACTGTACTGAGAGGAAAGATGAACCAGGATGTCCTTCCAAGAATTTGAAATAGTATTGGGAAGGGAAGAGTAGGAGAGAAGACAAGAAGAGGGCACCAAAACCAGAGCAAGAGGGAAATGCGGTAGAAAAGAGAAAGCAGTAGCTGGACAACCACACAAGCTCACTGTCTCCACCATGGCAAAAAGAAAAAGGAGGACTTGTGGCACCTTAGAGCCTAACCAATTTATTTGAGCATAAGCTTTTGTGAGCTACAGCTCACTTCATGTCATTTCTGTCCTTGCATACCAACACCACTACTGCTGCATTCTTCCCCCAATACAGCGACTCAGCTCTTTCCCTCTGTCAGTCTCCACCTTGAGAGTTATGACCTCTCTGGATACCCAGAGATGCAAGCCAACATTATTCACATGCATAAGCAGTCCACCTGTGTTCTACATTTACACTTCATGTCACAGCTGGACTTTCAAGTTTTGAAGGGGAAGGCTATTTACATTTTTTTCCTGTGCTGTTTGGTTCAGTTCTTAGTCTTTTTCAGCACAATTACAATTTGTTAAACTGGTAGGCGGGAAGATGAGCTATAACTTTCATGGATAATGGACAGGTGTCTAGATTGCTTAAGGGAGAAAGTAGAATTTATCACCGGTATTAGTCATTTCCCTACAATTGTAAGTTATCCCCTGCATTTATTTAATATGAATTGGACAAAGGACAAGTCACTCTTCCTCTTTCCTATTACCAAAATATTGGTAATATGTATCCCTTATCTGGGATATGTTTCACATACTAGCTGCTATTGCATACTTCCTCACTGGGAGTCTTAAGCTGGTACAATGGAAATGTGGCTGCTTTAGTCCAAACTCTGATCTAGCATTTTCCATCACTTTCACAGAAGTCACACACACAAAAAAAAAATCCAATAAGTCAGCTTGGAGGTCTGTTAAAGGTTACCTGTTGAGCCAGACATCTCCACCTCCTTCAGTCTCCAAGAACATACTCCAGGAGCAGTCTGGTCCTTTTCAAATCACTTTGTGCTGCTTCACCAGCAAGGATCAGGCAGGGTAAGATTGCTCTGCTGGCTGGGGCTCTTAGTGAATTCCTCCTTGTATGGCAAACAAAAATACTCTCTCTCCCCCTACAGGGTCCAGGTCTTGAAAAGTTCTAGCCTTGTTTACCTTAGCTGTTGCCATTCAGCTCTCTTCTAGGAGTGTTTCTAACCACACCCAGCAGTTGGATGTGGGAGATGGATAGGTACGCTTCCAATACTGTATTTGGGAGTCTTGGACCAATAATCCCTAATAGTAGCCAACTTTCACAAAGCTTTAGTAGTTTTCTTAGCCAGAGTGACTGATGCTCTGACAAGACAAGCTTCAACCCCACCCCCCCAGAAAATGGGCTTGATCAGCCATTCCTTATCTACACTAATCCAATAGTATCAAGCCCCAAGCATAGAGTTGGGGCTTCAGCTCCATCCATCCCATCAGAGGAATCAATTTGGCAATGTATAGGTCTATGAACCTCAACAACTCAATCTGTCATTTTTCAGATACCACTTCAGATTGCTCCAGGATTAGGATTGCTGGTCTGTTTTGGTTTTGTGCATTAGGACCCAGCAAAATAATTCAACATCCTAAATTTATAAATAGGTTTCCACAAAAAGTGGCCCTTGTGTTCTGTGATAGACTCCAGGATTAAATATTAAAAATCCCAGAACTCATATGTGGAAAATACCCCACATACTCACAGGCAGTAAAGTTGCCTACATTTTTCCAAAATTACACAGTTGGGCAGAAATGGATAATAGGAAGAGGCAAAACAAGTTACATTTATGCTAGGAACAAATCTGTGTTAAAGTACTGAATCTGGATTACTGCAACTAGGTCAGAAGGGCATATTAAAAGCTAGTTGGTCACCACTGTGACTCTAGCTGTAACATTTATCTGCACACCTAGAAACAAGTTTGTGAAGGGGGGAAAGAAAAAAAAAAAGGGTGGATGTAGAATGTAATCCTACAAGCTGCAGAATACAAACTTATTAAAAGGATGAACATTCTGCAAACAAAATAGCAAGGAGGAATGTGTGTACATTTATCTTTTGAAATTAGACAATCCATGTCTGGTTTTACAAACTGATTATCCTTACTTCTGTTAAAGGTTGTGTTTCTATCCAACTGCTTTAAATGGTATTTTATATGGCAAACGTTTAATAAAGGTTTGCATTAATAGATGTAGACTAGAATTCTGTCCATAACTTTAGAAGAAATTCTTATCTCCTGTCTATCTTTACTGTAAAAAAAAAAAAAAAAATAGGTTTGCATCCTTATGTAGTATGCCCTTTCCCATCTTCACTGAGAAAAGCCAGAGTGACAGATTTAATGGATTTTCACTAAAAATATGTGAAAAACCTCATAGTAACTGCCTGCAGAAGGCCATACATTATTAGGTATAGACATACTAAGTTTGATTCATAATAAATAAAAATAAAAAGAACACTTATTTAAGGAAGGTCTTCTGTCTTTCCAAAAGTGTCAGTGCTTTTTAAAAAAAAAAAATTGGAGGTTTTTCAAGTCTTCAGTATATAGTACCACTGTTGCTCTAGGAATCTGAGAAGCTTGATGAACACAGTGGAAGGAAGTAGTGGAGAAGATACATACTATAGTTTTCACCCAATTGCTTATAAGCTACATTCCAGACATCAAACTGTCATTAGAGGTAAATATTGAGAGTAGTCCTTTAAGTAGACACCACCTTTGATAAGAAATTGGTGTTCACTAATAAATGAGTAACTTTCCCCAGTAAGTGCTGGTTCCAACAAGACGGTCAACATAGCTTATAGCAGCAATGGCCTCAGGCCAGTACTGTGCTATTGTGGGGTTAGGAAGACAGCAATTCCCTGGTTCTACTTACTCCTACTGTTATACTGTGGTTCCAGTTCATGGCTGTGCCATTGTGACAAAAATGCCACAACTCATATACCTTAAGGACTTTCTTCACAGTTAGAAGGGGAGGCTCACATGCAAGCAGGCATAAGCCAAGTACTGTGGCTATCTGGTAGAGTTTAATAGGCACCTCTGGAAGTTACACAGCCCTACTTTACGTTTTCCATCTTAGGATAGTGGCTGTGGATCAATAAGAAAGATTTGTTTAAAATGATGTAACAGTTTCCTCTTAGAGCAACTTCCTTCTGAAATTGCTACAATATACACCCCCCCATTTTATTTATCAATTCACAAAGAAGGCTGGTTATTAGCAATGTGTTATCTTTAAAGGAGAGTTTCACAGAAAATTTACACATTACTGACTCTTGGTAACAAGCTTTTGTCTACACAATTTGAAAAATACACATAGAGAAAATTAACAGTCACTATCAGATTAGCTAATAAAGCAGCTAGAACAGAAGCAAGCTATTTCACTGTAGGCTCCAAAGTGAGAAATGCAGCCATTACAGTTATCAATAGCTACACTGATCTGTATCAATTAGAAGTGATCTATACACATTAAAAAAAGACACTGAAAATCTTTACCTGATCTATTAGCAACAGCCATTTAATTTGACCTTCTCCCCTTCATAGCTATGCACACCTGGAATACATGCCCCTTTTAGGTTGGGGGGTTTCCTTAACGATAGTGCTATAACAGCCCCAGATTAGTAGTAGCTAGTTTAATTGTAAAAATGGCTACTTGTCTTCATGAAACATAATTCTAGGCTTGAGCTGATCTGACTAGCCCTCTGCCTATTTAAGAATTACTAACTTTCAGGTATTAGAAGTGATTGGTAGATATGCAACTTTCTTCCTGTGTATGTACTCTTATACTAGTTAGTGACTGTAGAACATTTAGTTAAATTGCGATCAGACATTAAGTGTTTGCCTGTATTGTGGAAGGATGCTATTGGATTTTCACTCTTGTGTTAAATGAGGTGGATGCTCTACATAGAGCGATAGAGGTAGAGTTTACCAGTAATCTGTTTGAGACTCAACTGCTTAAGTTGCTCCCCAGAGAAGTCTTCCTGAAGCATAGGAGGTCACTAGGAAAGCATGTCTACCTCCTCCAGAAGCAGACACTGCTAGGTGTGTCATCATAACAATAAGTCATACAAGGAAGAGTAGTTCTGTGGCTGACAGAATGATAGTGCCTTCTCCCCCATTCCTAATGGGGAATGTTGCAGCTTCCCTACTCATAAATAAGGTAGACATGAGCATGCCTTATCAGTTATAACAGTGCTTCGCCATACCTTTATTTGTAGGTTTGCCCAGGTACACCCCACCATATTATATATTCTTTCAAAAGAAAAACTGCTTTGATTGCAATTTTACACCAGGATCCTTTAAACTAGTATCCCAGTCAAATAATATATTTGAAACTAAATGTACTATCACAGGAAAGACGTTTGCCTTTGCATCTCCCACAGAGATCTTGACGATGGGGTCTCTTGGGGTCCACATGGCGCACTTTCACAGGGCAGGTGCATCTGGTCTGCTTACAGCTCTAGAAAAGAAGCAAGGATGTTGGAGGAGAAAATACCTGAACTGCAGTGATACAGGGGAGGCAGGAGATCTGCAAGCTTAGGGGAGGACACGGTATTAACGGCAGTAGTTTAGATTATAGGCTGCTCAGTGCAGGGAGGAGTGAGGCTGCTGACAAAGCTCCAGCACACTTGGGGTGCTAGAGCACAGCTGGAGTTCCCAGGCTTACTGGAAAGAACAGTGGGGAAGGCCCCGCCAAACCCCCTCCCTGAGGGAAGCCAGGTTACAGGGCTCCCCAGTGCGCAAGCTGTAGCGAGGCCCTGAGGGGGCTGTGCTCACCTGGCAAGTGATGTCCTCCACGCGGTAGGGGTTGTAGGATTTCTGACACGTCCGGCAGAACTGCCGGAAGTAGACCTGGAGGAAGGGGAAAGGCGGGTCAGTGGCGGTCAGAGCCCGGGGGGCAGAGGGGCAGCCCCGGGGGCACCAGGCCTACCTTGTTGGTGCCCTGCACACACCACACGTAGGCGCTCTCCCAGCGGATGTTGCAGTCCTTGCAGTGGTAGTAGCCGTACTTCTGCTCCAGAAACTAGGGGGAACAAGGGCGACTCAGCCACGGGCAGGGAGCCAGCTCCCAGCCCGGCCAGGCCAGCCCAGCTCCCGCACCCTGCTGGCCGCAGTGCGAGGAGTGACCCCGCCGCAGGGCCAGTCACCTGAGGCCCCGCCCCCGGGCTTCCCGCCACCCGCGGTGACCCGACCCGCCGGCCCTCACCTGGAAGCGCAGGCGGGTCTTGCCCTGCTCCGGCTCCTGAGGGGCTGCGGCCTGGGGCTGCCCCGCCGGGCGCTCGGGGGCCTCCTGCTGGCCTTCCTGCGGCGGGGCAGCTGCCGCCGCCGCCCCCTCCTCCGCTACCTCCTGCTGCGGAGGCTGCTGCTGGGGCGGCCGCGGCTCCTGCGGCTCCGCGCTGCTCCCCGGGGGCTGCTCCCAGCTGGCCCGCACGGCGGCCGCCTCCGTGCGCTGCTGCTCCTCTTCCTCGGCCGCCGCCGCCGCCTCCTCCGGCTCCTCCTCGGCCGCCTCCTGCCCCGCTTCCTCGGGCTCCTCCAGGAAGGTGGTGAGTCTGCGGGACGCCATGGGCGAGTAGACGGCGATGGTCCTGGGGAAGCGGACGGGCCGGCCGCTGGTGGTGGCGGAGCTGCCCTGCTCCTGCTCGCGGGGCCGCAGCGGGGGCAGCCCGGGGGCCAGCCGCCGCCGCAGCAGCAGGGTGCGGGGCCCCAGCGAGCACTGCACCGAGGCGTCCTGCCGCGGGTTCACCTGCACCCCCACCTCCTTGGTGTTGGCCTTGCGGAGCCGCGGCGTCAGGCTGGGGTTCACCTGGGACAGGATCGCCTTCAGCTGCGCCCGCTGGTAGTTATCGAAGTACTCGGCCGCGGCCGCCGCCGCCGTGTCCCCATAGCCCGAGAAGTAGGTGCCCCGCTGCCGCCAGGCGCCCGGGGGCCCTTTGCCCTTGGGCGGCTGGTAGCGATAGGAGTAGGGGGTGTAGGCTGAGTACAGGTAACTATCCATGGCCTCGTCCGCCATGGCGTCTGCCCCGGCAGCTGGGCTCGCGGGGGCCGCTTTAAATACCCCGCGCTGGGGAGGGGCAGGCTCAGCTGCACGTCCCGTCCCCCCACCGCCACCTGAGCGGGGCTGTTTCCATTGGCGGAGGGGCAATGAACCGCCTCGCCGCGGATTCCCTGGCGGGGATCGCTGCCCCGGAAGCCCGCGGGGAAAGCAGGTGGATGGGAAGAGCCGGCTAAGCCCGGGGTCCAAGGAACGTAGCAGAGGTGAGAGCCAGGGAGGGGAGCCAGCGGGGAGCCTCAGGTGACAAGGCAACGAAGGCGGCGGGGACGCAGAGCTTCAGGCAGGTCTTTGAAGCAAGTAAACCCCTTATTGGTACAACCTCCTGGGTTCTCTCTGTCTATTAAATGTCCTGAGTCTCCCTTCCTCTTTCACTTGGTTGACAACTCTTGTATCTGCCCCCCGTATCACCGCCCTGTGGGGACCCTGGAGTCTGTGCAGCGTTCACCTGAGCTGAGGGGTTCAGCCGGAGGCTGTGGAGCGTTTTCTCTTGAGCAGACCCGGTACATTTGATTGATCGGTGATATTCCCCCGGGAGCACGCAAGAGGCTGTACGCCGCAAACAAAGAGTCATAGCGGGGTGTCTGTGAGAGAAACAACAGGCGGATGAATTCAGGGGCGCTGGAACCATTTGTATGGTGGGGGTGCTGACAGCCTTGAACCAAACTGTAAACCCTGCGTATGATGGAAACCACTTCAAGCCCAACCCTGCGGGAGCACCCCCAGTTCCAGCACCTATGGCTGAATCTGTAGAGGAGGAAGGAACGCGTGAATGCCTAGGCTGCTACTAAACATAAGAGCCAGGGACCAGGTAGTTTAAGAAGGGAGGATTTACCTTCCCTGCAGATAAATCGCTGCTAGATACATCTCCAGATAAACTAGACCGTTACTTGCACTTCCTTTTAATTTTTAGTTATCTTTGGAGGGATTTTAATTGGTGACTAATACAGCGTTAATTCATCTTTTCCACACATTTATAATCAGAACAATCAACAGGATTTTTTTACAACTAATAGGATGCATGAAATTGAACGACACTTTACAAATATTATCTAATTTGCTCCTTTGTTCACACCATTGATACACAAATTAACCCTTTCCTACAAAATGCTTCGTTGGTTTCTGGTATCGGTCCCTGCCTTACTTAATTCACCAAAGAGCGTCTTCCTATGAAGATGTAAATGTATCTCGTTGCATCACATTGATTTTTGTACATATAAGGCTATATGTTTGAGGAAATATTCGCAACTGGCACAATAATAAAGGTATGGTCATCTTATACACTGGGAGTAGTTCGGTTGATTATCGAGGCTGGTCAGTACCCCAGCTGCCTGTTTTACTCGCTCCGAAAACATATTGCAAATACCATATACTATTAGTAATTCAAGCGTCCCCTTCTGTTGCTCTGACTGTTGTCCATCTACAGTGCAGTTTGTGCAGTCTCCATCAGAATAGAATTGTGTTCCTCTGTAGTCACCGTGCCGTATGAGGTGTCTGCCATTTCCTCCTCTTTCAGTTTCTTGTAAGAAATATCTGTGTCTTCATCTTCATTTAGGGGATCTTGTTTATAGGTATCTCTTCCGTACATCTTGTACACTAACACAAAAAGTCCTGCTTCTGCAGCCTGGAAAAGTGCATAAAGCAAGGGAAACATATACATACTTCCTATGAGATGTGGTGGAAAGGTTAGTTTTAGTATAGCCGTGCAGAGCTGGACATTTTGACATCCTGTTTCCAAAGACACTGTCCTCTTGCAATGAGGTGGCAGGTGAAATAAAGTAGCTAAGCCATATCCTGAGGCATAGCCTGCTAAGGGCATCAAGAGTGCTACTATGTAGACGGAGGCAGGGATACTTGCCAGCAGCTCAGGTCCCAACATAGTGCCAGTCAGAATGAAAAGAAGCACCAAAGTCACTAAAAGGGACCACAAGGAAACCTAGCAATAATGAATAATCACAATCAGATATGTCAGAGAAAAAAGAAGGGAAAACTTACATTAGAGTTGTTTAAAAGCAAATTAATTACATACACAAATATTAAAATAGTATAACAAGGAAAGAATTTAAACTATATATTTGTTTTAAAAATCAGCACATTTTATTGCAGCTGTTACAGTGGAAGCTTTTCCTTATATGAATAGTGAACAGACAAAATGTGATTGAAGGACATTGAAAAGACCACTCTGCTTAATCCCAAATGCTCTTGAGTTTGTCATACCTTTAGCATTTCTAACATAGAGCTTCTTTTAAACTATCCACTGATGGACAGATTCTGCTGCCCTTTCTTACCTTGGACCTGATCCAAAATTTCAGTGGGCTTTGAATCAGGCCCAAAGTGAATAAGGGTGGAAGAAATCTGTTTCTTAATTAGTTTTTAACAGTATAACTGAGATACTTTCTCAGAAAGACAGTAACAATCTGTATTAATGTGTGTAAATTTTCATTTAAAAAAGAAAATGAAGCTAAGTCTTATTTTTGCTATAATACTTTAAAATATTACCTTAAAAGGGTAAATGGATAAACTATTTAAAGAAATTTCATCTTGCCTAACAATGTGTATGTCAAGTTTAAACCTAAAGGAGATATAAACCATCCAAACTGACAGTTAAAAAGGATGGTACCAGTTCTGAGATAAGGTCTGATCCCATTGAATTAAATGGCAGTGATATAATTTACTTTAATTGATGCAAGATTGGGCCTAGAGTTTGGGTCTTTTTAGTTTAGTGTATTCTGTGCATGCTGCAGCCATTGTTTGATTTTTGCAGTATTGTGTGTGCTGAGTGCCTTTGCTTTACCTTTGAGCATGTTTTGCTTGAAAGTTTACCTTAAGTTTTAACTTCCATATTTTGTTTAACAGAAATATTCATTTCACAATTATTGCTTTCAACATAAATATATGTTTAAAGACTTTTGTGATAGTACTTCAGTCAGGTAATTATGTTTAGTAGTTTCACTTTTCTATCCCCATGAATTCCCTTTCCTGAAACCTTTCTCTTCCCCTTCCTTGCAGGTAATGTTAGCTAAAGATAATAGGATTGTACATTTCTGTTGTTCAGTGAGACCTTTTTTTTTTTTAGTTGTCCTCATCCTTCCCTAAAACACTGGGTAAAATCCTGGTACCTTTGTTTATTTTGTTGAACCTTCTAAATTATTTTCAAATAACATGCACATAAATGTACTTTAATGTTATTTTTCTTATTGACTGCCATACAAATTGCTTGTATGCTGAAGGTTTAGTTAGAAATATAGAAATTGGTGGTGCCACAATTGATGAAAAATGCTTATTGAAAATTTGTATATTTCCAAACAAAGAAATAACTTAGAAAACAATAACTGTTGTTATCTTTTTGTTTTAATTTTTCCAAATTAAGGTAGTTGTTCCTGTTACTATTTTTGTGAGGAATTTACTGATTTTATTGCATGTGGGACTGAAGCTACTAGTTTTAATGTGGATATAGTACCTGATTATATATATAACATTATTTATTTAAAGCACATGCTTAGCAATGTTATCTGATAATTAGAAATATACTGAGCATTTCTTTTGTGATTTGATCTGCTCTTGTTGCATCGAAGAAATGGCATTGTCTACCTTACCTTTTATTTAATGTTACTGTAGGGAAATAGTGTTTCATCCTTTGGTCTTTGTGAGGGAGCAATTTTGTTTTTTAACAAAACGTTACTTGTAGTCAACTCTAATCCTGCCTATAACTGTTTTACAGAAATCAGTCACCCACCGGCAGTATTTTATTACTAGTTGACCACAATGGGCGCTTATACTTCCTCTTTGGAAAACAGAGAGAGAGATTATGTTTAGAATTCAGAGCAAGTCCTGAGGGTTTACAGGCGTTTATGTGATGAGCCTTAATACTATGATTTGAGTGATATCAGTACAATACAGGGAAGTGCTCAGTTTCTACACTGACATGCTGTCCTGATGAAAACAGATACCATGCACGCTGCTCTTAATGCTGGCTCCTCTACTCTTTGGAGTACTCACGACGTAGGGCAATATTTATATGGGTTGGCAAGCTTGACCCGTCTCTTTATTGTAGATCTGTTAAATCTTCCCCCATGTGCATCTTTTCTTATCCTTTAACTAGACCATGTGCACTCTGTATCCTAAAGCAGCAGCGCCTATGGTGCGGCTCCCAGAAGCAAAGCCCTTCCCCACACCCCTATGACCACCCTAGCGAGAAGGAGCTCCCAGAGGCCTGCTCTCGAGTGGTGCTCAGCGCCTCTGTGTATGTAGAAGCGGGACCCGGCGCAGCTGTTGTTACCTTGAGCAAGAGGTCGGCGACCCTTGTGTACTTGTAGCGGATGAAAACTCCTGCGCCGATGGGGAGCAAAGTGCTGCATAGGGTCAGACTCACGGCCCCCAGGGGCAACAGCTGCACCAGAGGCGTGTTGATCCAGGCGCGGCTGTATATCCACAGGCACAGAGGCATCAGCAGCAGGGCCAGCAGGGTGGATGAGGCGGTCATGATAATACTGCAGGAGGGAGGGGACAGAACAACAGGCGGCGGGTCAGCTTGAGCCGCTCTTCCATCAGCTGCTGGGGTGGGGGGAACAGTACCTCCTCGGGCTCCAGTAAGAGCTGGCGGTACAAATCCATTTCGTGTAACGAGCCACAAACCTATTGTACAAAACCCTTCTCTAGGAGCTCGGACAAGAGTCGCCCAGGGCGCAAGTAGCTGTTTGATTGCAAGAATTTCCCTTCAGTTACCGAGCAGATTGGATATTGGCCAGAATATGGTTTTTAGGAAGGGGAGGGGTATTGCCAGCTGTGTTTTTTGTGAAAAGAAAATTATATTTTTGCATGTAAAACCTGCATGCCGTGGCGTGTCTTGGAGCACAAACAGATAATAATCAGCATGGGTTGGGCTCCCCCCATCTCCCAAAGCCAGCGCGGGAGACAGCGCAAGAGCTCAACTTCTTTTTGTCCCCCCAAAATTCCCCTGATGAGATCCTGAAACCGGCTCCTCTGTCCCGGTACCCACAGGCTGCGCCCCGGAACAGGGGCACCAAAAGGCTGGCACAGACCTGATTATAAAATAGCAAATATTTCAAACAGCCGTAAAACGGAGAGTCCTCCCGCAGCACTCACCGTCCACACCCACCCGCACCCCGGCACAGCAACCCCACTCTGAGATAGCGCGTACCCCCGGCCCATCCACATTGCCCCTTCCTCCCACCCCCCCTCCCCGGCACATCCACCCCCCCGCACTGCTAGTGACCCCCGGCCCATCCACATTGCCCCTTCCTCCTACCCCCCCTCCCCGGCACATCCACCCCCCCGCACTGCTAGTGACCCCCGGCCCATCCACATTGCCCCTTCCACCCACCCCACCCCCTCCCCGGCACATCCACCCCCCCGCACTGCTAGTGACCCCCGGCCCATCCACATTGCCCCTTCCTCCCACCCCACCCCCTCCCCGGCACATCCACCCCCCCGCACTGCTAGTGACCCCCGGCCCATCCACATTGCCCCTTCCTCCTACCCCCCCTCCCCGGCACATCCACCCCCCCGCACTGCTAGTGACCCCCGGCCCATCCACATTGCCCCTTCCTCCCACCCCACCCCCTCCCCGGCACATCCACCCCCCCGCACTGCTAGTGACCCCCGGCCCATCCACATTGCCCCTTCCTCCTACCCCCCCCCTCCCCGGCACATCCACCCCCCCGCACTGCTAGTGACCCCCCGGCCCATCCACATTGCCCCTTCCTCCCACCCCACCCCCTCCCCGGCACAGCCACCCCCCCGCACTGCTAGTGACCCCCGGCCCATCCACATTGCCCCTTCCTCCCACCCCCCCCTCCCCGGCACAGCCACCCCCCCGCACTGCTAGTGACCCCCGGCCCATCCACATTGCCCCTTCCTCCCACCCCACCCCCTCCCCGGCACATCCACCCCCCCGCACTGCTAGTGACCCCCGGCCCATCCACATTGCCCCTTCCTCCCACCCCCGCCCCGGCACACCGAGGCCCCCGGCTGCCGCCCTCTCACAGCGGGGTTCGGACCGCGTTCTGCGGGTCCTTTCCTCCGCCAAGGAGCGACGCCTGTCCCGCCGGGGAGGGAGATGAGCCGGGCGCGCCGCGGCGGCAGCGGCCCCGGCCGGCTGGGTACCTGAGGTTCATGTCTCCGTCGACCAGCAGGGACATGATGTTGGAGAGGTTCCCCCCGGGGCAGCAGCCGCACAGCAGCACGGCCACTGCTGCCACCTCGTCCAGGGCGAAGAGCAGCGCCAGCAGGAAGGCCAGCAGGGGCATGAGCAGAAACTGGCAGAGCAGCGCCAGCAGCACCCCCACCGGCCGCCGCAGCTGCCCCCCGAGCTGGCTCAGCTCCACGGTGCAGCCCAAGCCCAGCATGGTGGTGCACAGCGCCAGCCCCACGAACACGCTCAAACCCTGGTTCAGAGGGGTGTCCCAGAACGGGGGGCTGCCCCCCGGCCCCCTGCCTGCCTGCGGCACCCGGCTGGAGGGGCTGGGGCTGCCGCTGCTGCTGTTCTCGGGCTCCGGGGAGAGCGAAGCGAAGGGGGAAAGAGTCCCGTTCTCCACCCAGGAGCTGTCCATGGCTGTGCACTGTGTGTGCGCGCCTGGCAGTCAGCAGCTGAGCATCTAGTCAGAAGCTGCCAGGTCCCTATCGCCTGCCCAAGCACTGGAGGAGCCGGGAGGCCCCACAAGGTGGGGACTGATAGGCAGTGAAGAGGCTGAGGAGACAGTCAGTCAGTCAGTCACTGGGCTGAAGCACGGGCACGTCTTAGCCCTCCTCAGACCCTTCCTCCCCACCCCCTAAACACCTCCACTTACAGCCAAGCACAACAGCCCTCATTCACACACACTGAATTAATCTGCCCTACACAATAGAGCACCTACAGCTAGACACACTGCATCCAGTATACGCACACTACATTAGGTTCCCTCTGTCTCTTACACAAGAATGCTTGTTTTTTTGTATCCAGTGTGTCTTGTGTCTGCTTTATATAGGGTGCATTCAGTCACACACTTAACCCACAGGCATAGACAGACATCCTCTTAAGAAGCTACTCAGGCAGGGCCCATGTCTTCCTTTGTGTCTGTCATGGTGCCATGCTCCATGTCAGCAGTCAACCAATAATAAAAAATGTTTTATTGCAGGTCTAGTGGAAAAACAAACACAAACCCTGTGCTATGATTATTTTACTCTGAGATAGCGCGT